>NC_092572.1:325000-650000 GCF_037975245.1 Apostichopus japonicus
GTCCAGTAAGGTATGCAATAACTGAGCATTACATGTCCTTTACTATCCTGTAAGGTATGCAATAACTGATCATTACATGCTCTTTACTATCCTGTAAGGTATGCAATAACTGATCATTACATGTTCTTTACTATCCTGTAAGGTATGCAATAACTGAGCATTACATGTTCTTTACTATCCTGTAAGGTATGCAATAACTGATCATTACATGCTCTTTACTATCCTGTAAGGTATGCAATAACTGATCATTACATGCTCTTTATTATCCTGTAAGGTATGCAATAACTGAGCATTACATGGTTTTCTACTATCCTGTAAGGTATGCAATAACTGAGCATTGCATGTTCTTTACTGTCTTGTTTTCATTTCCAGTGCCCATCTCAAAGCTATATCTTGAAGTTGACTGGTATTATTATATCATCTGTTTCGGGGACCAGCAGCCAACAGAGCCGTTTGTATGGAGAATCGATGGAGAAATTGTTATTAACGACAGTTATGAAATTATATATAATACTTCAGAAGGCTCTGTTAATGCATCTGTTTTAATTTTTCCACGGGGCATTCCCAATACAACAGTCACGTGCGAACACGGAAGTGTATCAGTTTCGAAAAACCTAGGTGAAAAAACAGGTACGGTAATACCTATTAACGTTTTATGCTAACGAGGAAGTACATAGTAATAATGTAGCAAAACAATCTTGATTACCTATTAAGTAAATGTAATGATGTTCAAATCTAGAATGAAACTACGTTTAGATAGTAATAACAAAAATAAGATGCAAATTGTATTATATCGCTACACTAAATCAGTTTGCGTAAAAATTGCTTGGTTAATAGTGCATGTAACTTTGGATTGCTGCTAAACCTTGTTCTACCTTCCCTTGTTCATTGTTATGCCATTATGTGGTGGACAAAGCGTATAAGTGAGAACAATAAGTAAATGTGATAAAAAACTCTTTGCTAATATGGTAGACCATGAAATGGCGAGTACCAATTTGCAGATAGTCAAGTAGACCGTCTACTAGACAAAGCCAATCAAAAAAGTTATATAGAAAGCTCGTTACGCAGTAAGAATGAAAACTGGCTTCACATTGTTAAAAAGAAAAGGACCACATATATTAAAAAAAGGCTCGACTTTTATAAGATCCTAAACTGCCAAAAATTATAAACTGCCAAAAATTATGAACGCAGAGTACGATCCTCCCCTGTCTGAGGAATGAGGGTGATAACACTACGTGACTGTTCATGCATGGAGAGAATAGACTGACTTTATAGTACTAATTATCCAACCAGCAGATCGGTTGTTCCAGAGCTTTGAGCTTTTACCATTAGAAATAGAATTGGAATGAATGTAGTTGATTTTTTACGGCTTTCTAAATTTAGAAAGTATTGTGTATTCTTTCCCACCCATCTTGCCCTAGAGAGAATAATAATTATACATTGTAAAACTTGTTGATACAAGTTCGTTCCTTGCAATGGCTGAACTAAAATTATTAATTTCTAAGGATTATGTTGCCCGATAATCTTTCCCTAACATTGACTTAATTTGAGCAATTATGAGATTTATTTTAGTTTTCTGCTTCCAGCGTATTTTTTTTTGTTCGCGGAAAGCTTAGGAAGCAAAACGAATTTTGCATTAAATAATCTCCCGTTTCAAAGAAGAATTCTTAAACTTGATAGTAAGAATAAGCGGAGTTTACTCGTCATTTTAAGGAAGACGTGAAAAATTAAATAATAATCTAATAATAACCGTGAATAATCTAATAATAACAACAATAATAATAATAATAACGACTAAGACTTACTTCCGCTTAAAATGACCGAATTACTATTCGTTAGAGATAATGTTGATGTATTCGACACAGCCGATGAAGGTTTATTCGACAACTGTTTACGTATTATAGTCCCTTGTTTTGACATGCATAGCACATGTAGTGATATTTAAAGAAATTAATGGTGGTATTACCCACCACCTGAGGGAGGGGAGGCGGGAATGATTATATTCAAATTAGTGAACAGGTTGTAACAACAGACATAGTAGGTGTGGGAGTTCCAGTTTGTTTCGGCTCGTTCATACAAAAGTTCATTTTCACGCAGGTAATAGCTAGTTGATGTTCGTACATCATATGATAACATAGTCTGAACAATTCAGGTTTTAAGTACAGAAGCTTACGTGTGTTAATGGGTAACATTTACATGTAATCAACAAGTCATCACCACGTTCATATTATGTTGTCATGGACGGAAGTCTGATTCCTCGCACCTCAAAGACGAACACTCTCTTTGCTTGTTTCTTACAGCAACTGTACAAACAAAAGGAGAAAGCGCTTTAGAAAACATTTGGGTGATTGTGGCTGGTGTTGTCGGGTGCATTTCCAGTTGCCTGTTAGTTTGTGCTTGTTTCAAAGTCAGGAAATTTAGATGTAGGTATACGCATTGTACAAACAGTTGAACTTCAATATTATTGAAATTTAACGTTTCTTTGTTTGAAAAAAGAAAAAGTCAGGTTTCTATTAGTTTACCAAATTTAAAGATATATGAACAAATGTTAACAAACATAATCCCGAGGTGGACATAGAAAGTCAGGTTTGGATAACATTGGTTATTTTTTTCATTGGTATCTTCTATAAATAATGAGCACAGTGTAGTAAAATGAAAGTTCATGCATGAGGCAGAACGAAAGTGTTACCATTTCACAGTCCTATGATTTAGATATCATATAGTAAGTTTGTTCAATGACCTCGACAATTTACGATTCTGACATTGGATTTATATATTATTTCATACATTAGATAAAGAAGGCGAATGACATGGTGGGGAGGGTGGGGGGGCTTAAGCGAAGTAGAGGGTGCTGTTAAATCATTGTATATTACGCGTGCAGTAAATTGCTTAATTATGCAAAAGAATCAGCCAAGGAAACATCATTGTAGACCAGATTTCTACATCTAGTTAACAAACATTTTGAGGGAAATGATCATTTGAGATTTAGACATCGTGTTGTTATCTTATCGAGTTTTTTATAAAATCGATGGTCACTTTAGAAAGATTTAAATAATATGATGTATTCTTTCTCTCTTCGCTTACAGTGTCAAGAAACCGACGAGGGTGAGTTTGGAGCATAGCATATTGTACTGATTGTGACATGTGAACAGCTCCACTCACACCAACCCTCTCCCCCATCCCTCATCTTTCCTGAACCCAGTCCCGACATTATTTACTACAATTATGATTATCGAATATCTTCACCGTATATAAGACAGCCAATAGAGTTGTTTACATTGATGACACCAAATGTGAATTTTATTGTTTACTTCAATTTTCTTTCCTTTTGGTTTAGAAACCAGAGTAGCAGCTCAAGTCATCCAATGAAAGTACTTGATAAAGGACCCTTAGATATCAATCAATCAAGTAAGGGATATTTTGATTTCAAATCATAATTTAAATAAGAGTGTTCACATAATACCCTGTACAGGATCCATATTGAATTACATAATAGTGCTTTGAACTGGTACCTTATTGTCATGCTAAATACATTTTAATATATGACACATTAATATGACACAATAATAAGACACATTAATAAGACACGTTAATAAGACACATTAATAAGATTGGCATTACAGTATTTTTTTTACTAAAATCAATTTTGAATATTACAACAAAAAACGTTCTGTATTTCATTGGTATTATTTCATGTTGCTGTACTACAGTCACATGCAGAACTTTATACTCACTATATTCAAGCATTAAAACAAAGATATGTTTACTAAATATTGCATTTTAACGGAAGTTATATACCTGTTGCATCAAAGTTTTTCTTACCTTGCAATACTTGAACAAAAACGAAAACAATTATAGAGAAATGAATTTACCAAAATATTTACTTCATTTACAGTCAATGAAAAAGTAGGAAGGTAAGCTTTAATTATCAATTTACTCTAGCTTTGGAATTGAGTGTATATTTAAATGCTTTAATTATATTGATTTCGAAAATAGCAGATAACTTTACTTATCAGTAATGACAAGGTGTATAATGTTGCTAATACTCTCTTGGTATGCATTATCATGAAAGGTCAGAGTTCATTTCGTCGTTTATTTCTGTTGAAGGAAAGAATTACCAGAGATACCTGTTGACGAGGACAACTCACAGAACTCGCACCATTCTGAAGGAAGTGAACCTAGTAAGTTTACTCAAAATAAATCTATTTATGACGAAATGAATCAATGAAGGCATAAACGAAACTACAACATTACCACACACCCTAATTATAGCCCAGAGTACGTATAACAGAGTACGTATAGAGAGCCGTTAAAACATTACAATAAGAAGATAAAGTTCAAATTATTTATATACTCACAAATTACGTTTTATAAGTTATTTTAATTCATAAATGTCCTCCCAAAGAGAATCAATAACCATAATCATATTATATAGCTACCTTTGTTAAATCTGACCTACAACACACACCTTTGGTCTAAATTACTATAGGTAACGGTCTGTATTCGTGATGTATGTTTCCTTTATGAGTCTTAATTTATTGGCAGATTACTATACAGCAGATGTGATTACAGGAAAAGATCCCCGGATGTTGAGTGAGAAAGATATTTCCATCATCATGAATATCAAGATGGGAAAAATCTACAAACGATGGATGGGATCTGTCAATTTGGCTGAGGAGGCCAATAAGTGTGTTGTAATAACAACACTGACAGGTTGGTGATAACAAATATCTATAATCCAAGGCTGATGTTAGCTTCATAGTCATATATTGATGCAGCCAATTAAAACTTACAGGTGTCTTCATCGCTTTGTTGTATTCGACAACTCGGTGTCTCGAATGGTAATTCCTCTCATATTTTATATGAATTAAATATTAAACTTATATTAAGTGACCTTGTGCAACATTTCGATAAATAAATGTTAACACGCTTTTATTTATAACTGACCTTTTTCTGTATTTTTTCAGAAAAGCTCATTAGAAAGAAAGCAATTCATTGGGAGGCTTTCATCAGGAAATGTCTCGAATTGCCAGCATCGAACCATCTAGCAAAGATAGAGGCTATATCTATCCAAAGCAGTGAGTTGTTATTGTCCTTTTACATGTTTTAAGAACGTACTAATGGGAAAAGGTGGAACGTGCATCTAATTGTTTTCATTAAAAGTGCCAAGTTTATTACGATAAAGTTCTCATGGACTATCTGTAGCCGACAAGATCTTCTGATCAAGTCAATAATCATTCTATATTGTCCGAACAGGACTAAATCAGGGATTACATTAACAGAGATAATAATTCGAATTGATAATTAAGCTAGCCAGTTTTCATTGCGATTAGAATCATATTAAATTTCAATATTGATGGAGATTTATCTGTTGTAATCTAACTTTGATTTCTTCTATTGTTTTAGGTAAACTGTTTCTTATTAGTGAGCATCTCAATTGTGAAAGTCTGCATAGCGTCTTGTCACGTGATACTAAAGATAAAGGAGACTACTATTGTTGTAGTTCATTGTCAGTTCCTGACGTCATCAAACACGTAGCTGGAGTTTTGGAAGGAATGGACATCCTTAAGACATTCGGGGTAAGAAATGTAAAACTTGCCTAAGTTATCAGCTAAATATTATTGTTTATTTAGTCCTATATCATCAGATCAACCTCATCACTGTTTGTGGTAAAGTTGCTAATCTTATCTAACAGTTCTGTAAACAAACAAGTTTTCAGTCAAACACAAAGGTATAAGTGAGACAATTGTGTCTCTTAATGATGGAATAACTGCTTAACTTATTGGTTTTCATATTCTGTCAGTTCCTTCACCCTGGCTTAACAACCAAAAAGGTTTTACTAACCAAGGAAGGGCAGGTCAAATTATTTGACTTCTGTCTGGCCGGCGATGCACCAAAAATAGCTGCTCTTAAGAAAGCACAGGTAAATTACTCAATTATTAATCGACCCTGTTATGACCTTGTTCTTCGTCTGTTTAATCATTATAGTTATTTATTTACTTCATTACTTGTACTGTCGTCATAATTAGAATTTTATTTTTTAAAAGGTAATGGAGTCTAAGATGTAAAACTTTATTTAGATCATGCAAAAATAAAAGCAAAAACGAACAATAATCCAACTGAATCGCTTGTTCTCTTGGAGTTTTGGTATATTTTTGTGGATTTCATAACACAAGTACATTATGATTGTATTAATAGAAAGCTCTTTAAATTTCAATATCATACATGTACCACTCTAAATTGTTTTTCACAAATGCAATTCAAAATTCTTCGTAATTCAAAACACTGCTTTATCATGATCACAACTTTTCAACATCCCATAGCACAATTGGATTATTTTCTAATATAAATTATCATCATTTCGATTTAAGAAATCAAAAATCAGTTGTGAGTCTATTAAAGTGTACAATTGTAGATTAGTATAACCTGAATAAAATATTAATATATTAACAAAATAAATTACTTGTGTTTGTCATAAATTACTTTTTCTTTTACAGATTTCTACGGTAACTTTGAACCAATTTCCACCTGAAATGTTACTGTTGAGTCAGTATACAGAATCCAGTGACGTGTGGTCTACAGCAGTAGTAATATGGGAGATTATGGCAGCTGGTAAAGAAATTTAATAATAACGAAATAATTGTAGCATATAATGTAGCGTGTGATAACAAAATATGTTGCATACTATAAAAGAAAACTACAGCAATTACAAAACCAATAAGTAATTTCACATTTTATTAGTACATTCAATTTGATTGACATGTACACTACTAATAAATATACATCAGAGATAACTCAAGTTTTTAATTTCAGTTAATCCTAAGTAACGTGAATAATTACAGTATTTTTTAGGAAGAAACATTTAAATATTCTATATATAAAATCAACTTATAATAATACTCTATAGAGACACCTAGATATATTGTACATAACATACCATTGATTGCAATCCAGTACCAAATTGTAAAATCACAAAATGCTGCTCTTAGATGTATTTAAGGTTAGTTAACTAGAAAAAGAGACATGAACATCATTTAAGACTTTGTTGTCTGAAATTAGGTACAGCATCTTTAACAATTGGTAGTATCATGAATAAAGTGAATGCAAGAAGGAAATAGTAGAGTTTGACAACATTCATGACAGACACTCAGCTGTACAAATGTGTTAAAAGCGTGAAAACCTTGGGGTTATCTCAATTCACAAGTTGGATATACATAATAGTTTCGATGTTTCTACACTCGCACATCTGTTAGGGAACCCACCATTTCCTGTGGACAAAGAAGTTAGATTTGGCGAAGAAGCGGTCACACCATCAGTACCCTGGCCGGAGAGGTACTTGCAGATAAAGTAAGATGTCAATCCCTAAATGTCCCTTTCATTATATAAGTGCCCGAGTAAACACATTCCATACTAGTTGAAGCCGGTTTGTTATTCGTTCTGTATTTTTACTATTTGAAAAACAAATATTTTACAATTATTGTAGGTTGTGCAACAATTAGACAGTGTATGCGAGTTTTGTAGATAGATTTGAAACGTTAATATAATAAAGTTATTGTGGACTACTTATTTATACTTAAGTCTACATAGGTTACTATGAATGGACATTTTAGTATCTAAAGGAGCGCTGACTTGTTTGTTTCAAGGTACTTTCATCCAAGTAAGTGCTACCTTTGTCACTTTACTTTTAGCTATGTAATTCTCATTGATATGTAAAACGTCGAAAGTGTCCAGTATTTAACCAAGTAATAGCTTCACAATTTCTATTGGAAAATCTTACAAGAAAAAATGATTATGAAAGTAAAACTTACTAAATGTGTCTGTTAGTATAACACTTCTTGTTTCATTTATACACTTAAACATATACAATAATACACTACATCTGCTGATTCACTATTAGTACTGATTTCTTAATCATTTGCAGAGATAAAGTATTGTTCGATTGCTGGAACCATAACTGTTCTCTTCGACCTTCGATTCATCAACTGAGGGGAACATTCGTAGCAGTAAGTAATTTAATATTCATTTTAGAACAGTTATCAGCCACCATTACGTGTCCGAATGTGGTATTATTAGCATTGTTACACATGCACAATGAAGGAACTTCTCTCCTAGAGAGTATTAGAGACTTGAGAGTAGATTAAGAGTTTTACCAAGCTGTTGATTGTAGTGTAAACAGTAGTTCATAGAGTCTATCCTAATCCTGCTTCATTGAGCATTCCTTAATGGCATCATGTTCAATCTCCGCTTTCAAATTGAAATCCAAGGTTAGGGAATGAAGTCGAGAAGAGAATATTTAGTGAGGTTTAGTTTATATGGTATTGATTGCAACCGAGCTAAAGCATTATGACAACTAAACCAATATGGAAACGCGTAATATAATTCATATAATTTTATGATTTAACAGAGAAAACTGCCACAGATTTACTGAAGTAAAACGGCTTTTATTCACAATAAAGTTCTTATGTTGACCATCATGATGTACCATGTCACGTGTAAAAAGAACGATGTAACTGAATATGTAGCTTAACGTTAAGAAGTGTATATAAATAATCGATGATGGATAGTTGTAATAATACAGCAGTATCATGTTACCAGCTTGCCGTTAGGCAGTGTGATAATAATAATATTTAATGGAATGTTGTAATTATATAGCAGTGTCATATTACCAGCTTAACGTTAGGCAGTGTGTGTAATAATAGTTTATAAACGATAGTTGTTATTATACAACTGTCTCATATCACCAGCTTAACGTTTGGAAGTTTCTGTAATAATAATCGATAATGAATAGTTGTAATTATACAGCTGTCTCGTATAACCAGCTTAAAGTGATTCACAAAAATGTTCATATCTAACTTATTTATGATTTCTCTTGATTTGAAAAACATGCACATAATACAGACAGGTTAATGAGCACGGTGTGCTCACCGTGCTTATTAACCAGTCTGTATTCTGTGCATGTTTTTGTCCCTTCTGTTACTGTTACTTGTCATTTAGCCTCTGAAGAAGATCCTACTAGGATCGAAACATCAGGCCAACTTACTTTTACACATTCTATTACACAGGCTCTCCTAGTGGATAAGCAGTTTGCTAACAGTTTTATTTAGTTTAAGTTTATTTATGATTTCTCTATATTTTATTTTACCTTTAATGTAAAGAAGGTCTGTAAAGTCAGTTCATGCAACGTTATACATGTTATTTAGCATTTATGTTTTGATAGTATCTTGCAAAAGTCCCGCATTATCCCTTAACAGATATTTGAGAAATTAATCGCGGACAGCTCTTACGAGATACCGATACCTACGACGTATTTACCTATGAGAACCCCTGATACCGCTCAACCTACCTATGCAGAACAAATCTACCATGCTGGAGTGTGAACTGGGTATGACTAGGATCTAGTACTGGTGATTTGTAATCGCTACGAAACCTCAAGATTCCCTGAAGCTACGGGAGCTATACACATATATACCATATTATAGAGTACAACAGTGTGTCAAATATGTGCTTATCGGCTGTCATTATTGATCCCTACTTCGGCGAGATCACATGATAGTATAACAGTGTTAACCTCCGCAATTAAATATTCATCATGTACGGTAGTAGTGTTACGCCCTGGGTTGTTCGGGATGCGTGTACCCCGTATTTCGAACACGCCCAGGGCTACTAAGAATATGTTTTCCCGTTTTGTTTGAATAATTTACCCCGCGATTTGTTGTCCATTCATTCACCATTCCATTTACTTTTGTTTTATTATGCAGGTCTCTTTCGCTCTCCCCGTCGTCTGCCATCACCAGCATTCCAGGCATTCTCTCTTTTATAACACGAGTTGTTCTGTGTTTATCTATTTTACTTTCACTTGCTCTCTTTACCTTGTTTAATTAAGACGTTGTTTTCCATATGTATTTTGTTTTGTGGACACTTAATTTATTTCGTTGAAGTTCGGGCAGAGAACTGGAGACCAGCGGTGAGCAGCACGGCAATTACAGTATAGTATTATTGTAAAGGCAAGGTTCATTTAATATAGAGAGCGGGTCCGGGAGTGAGGGCTGACTACGGGGCGCCATTCCTTTTGTATTGTACAACTAATAATTTCCCGTCCTGGTTGGCTTCTTTGCATGTTATAGACTCCGGAGGTAGGGTCAAATTAGGGTCTCCCCGGAGGTATTGCAGAAGTTAATCGGGGCGGGACCACATTAGGCAGTATTTGTTTAGTCTGCCGTTGGCGCCAAGTGTCGGGTATTCACTCTCGTGATTCTTAAGAGCCGTGCTGCCCACGCCCTGGTATGTAGTGTATTTGTTATTTATTTAAACTGAATCTCTGCCCATTGTTTGCTTTCATATTTGTGTACGGCAGAAAGTCACTGTCTTATTTTTGTTAAGTGTATGTTTAAAGTTAATTAAGCTATTAAATTGTTGATTTGAGACCCAGTTCTCTTTAACTTTATTCTTCTCTCTATTTTTGTGTTTTGGTTCAAGCCCTGCTAGCATAAGTCTTCGCCTCCCCCCTTCCCCTGCCCTGACATCAGGTGGCCTCCAGCTGCCTGATTTCCCACGCTACCGCTCGGCCGGGGTACAGGGGTGTTACAGTAGACCCGGGGTGTCTCATTGGTAACAATTGTTTTACTCTCTGTAAAATATGATTATTAGGCTGTATATGTTTAGTATATAACTTTGAAACACTTGCAAACATATCTCACGTATGAACACGTCATTCAGGAGTCTAGTCATGTCAGAATTTAACCAAATATCTGGAAACAAAACACGAACAAAGTGAAACTACAAACAAAGTTGTCAAACTGTTAGTATAGAAACAAGAAGTGAAAGCATTCTGCATGACATAAAATTGACAAGACAGAACTTTCCACAGAGGAGATAATCCAACTGAAAAGAATATTCAATATTCAAATTGCAAATAAGCAAAAACCTGCAAAAGAGTAGACTACAGAAAACTGCTTGTTAGAATAATCAGTACTAGGATATTACTTTAATATAAAACTGAAATAAAGATATTTATGAACAAATCTTAACATAACCTACACCCTCTCTTACAGCATTAGATTTCAGTATAGTATGACGCATTGATAATACTGTACTAAGTCAAACATTTCGATTTGATATCCAAAAATTAATCACCCAATAATTTTAAACGTATTTATCTGTGTAGGATTGTGTTACCTTTAATATAAATATACTATTTGAAACAAATATTTGTTGATAAAGAGAAAATTTCAGATAATCTGTTCAACATGTCGAATATTGTATTGGATCGATTATAACCAACAACACCCTGCTGAATGCTAACATTATGTGTGTTAATTACACAATATGCTTAGTGTAACGTTACTGGTAACAGCAAAACAGAGTGAAATAGAGGGCGCAAGTCCATTAAAAAGTCAACTGAGAACTAAAACACACAGACTAATATGGAATATTACACAAACATAGGTGTGTGTGGGAAGTGGGCGGAGTTGCTTTTTCACAGCATTTTCCAGGGACAACTATGGCACTATCTGAGTGGAGCACTAAAATAATACAAGCAAGAAAAATGTTTGCCATGTGCCTCTATGATATCGGAAATTACATTTTCCAGACATTAACAGTTGCATAAAGTACTCCTGGATCACTTGCTCGAGTCATTAGAGACGATCTTTTAGTTCACAGTTGGTTCTTAAGTCAGGAGCATAGTATTTACCACTCTGGTCGCTGATAGAGTCATTGGGAAAAGGGTACTTAAAGATTACAAGCTTAGATTTATATATTTGGATTAATTTACTGTTAACCATGTATACCATGTGTGCTTTCCCAAATACCGTGTAAATGTCAAAAGGAGACGAAGCGAAATGAAACCTTGGATTACTAAATGTATTCTTCTTGTTTCTATTAAAAGAAAAGATAAGCTACTCAAGCAGTTTAAAAGGAGCTCATCTGATTTAAACAGGATTAGTTAAACTAGGTACCGCAACAAATTAAATCACGTTATAAGAGTCTCTAAAAGGCTGTATTCCAATTCAAAATTGTATAATTCTAGAAATAACTCAACTAATACCTGGAAAACTATCAATGAAATTATTCATAAAGGGAAAAGCAATCTCACTATCCTTCTTGTTACATGGATGAGGACAGATAGCTGATCAATGATCACGATATTACTAATAAATTTGCTATCTTTCTTACCAATTTAGGGCCGTCTTTAGCGAGTCAAATCAAGCATAACAGTATGACATCTAAAGTTAAACGTAGCAGTACAATTGAACGTTCTATATTTATATACCATGTTACTGAGGATGAGTTATTGAAAGTAGCAACCTCTTGCCTCAAACCCTAAAGGCTGGAGGATACGATGAGTTTAATCCTGGCATTATTAGACACATTATCCCTTTTATTACTAAACCACTTACTCGTATTTGCAATATTTCATGCAATACTGGTATCTTTCCTGAAAAATTAAAAGTTACAAAAGTTATTCTTATTTATAGAAAAGGTATCAATGATAAATTCGAAAATTATAGACCGATATATCTTTATTATCATGTTTTTCAAAAATTATAGAGAGATTAAAGTTCAATCGTATTCTTCGTTTTCTAGATAAGTACAACATTTTATGTCACCAACAGTATGAATTCCGCCCTGATTATTCTACAGAACTTTCACTGGCAGATGCTATTGATAACTCATACAACAGTCTTGATCAGAATAAAACTTGCATTGGGGTTTCCTTGACCTTTCTAAGGCTTTTGACACTATAGATCATACCATCCTATCGAACAAACTGCATCATTACGGGATAAGAGGTACAAATTTAAGCTGGATTGATAGCTATTTAACTGACCGTTTTCAAAATGTATCCTACAATAATTATCCTTTCCAACTAGAGAGAATTCAATGTGGTGTTCCACATGGTTCTATACTAGGACCCTTACTGTTTATTCTATATATCAATGACATCTGCCGTGTGTCGTCATTAGCCAACATTACACTGTTCGCCGATGACACAAGTATTTTCTTTTAATCTGACTCATCTGAATCTGTTCATATATACAGTATCTACGGAATTGAAAAAAAATAATGATTGGTTTGCAGCCAGCAAACTCTCACTAAACATTGATAAGACAAGTTATATAGCTTTTAACACCTCACCAAATTTTAACTGGAATAAATAAGTTATTATGGGAGGGCATAATCTCAAAGAAGTCCACAACACAATGTCTGGGTATTTTAATTGACAGTAGACTTACATGGTGTGATCACATTTCATTCGTTTGCAATTTTTTTTTTCTCCAGAAACTCGGGTATATGTTATCCAAATTAAAACACTTTCGGCCAAATCACATACTGGAAATACTGTATCAGTCTTGAGTTTTACCTCATGTTAATTATTGTTCAGTTATATGGTCTGGTACACAGGAATGTAATCTTAATCCCTTAACTATTCTGCAGAAAAAAAAAGAAGCTATTCGTCACATTTCGCAGGCTAAACCACGTGACCACACCAATCCAATGTTTAAGAATTCTGGACTTCTAAGGCTTAACGATATGATAGAATTTAATCTTGACACGGTTGCCTACAATGCTGCGAATGGGCTTTTATCTAATGCTTTTCAATACTACTTAAGGCCAAATACTTATCTCCATAGCTACCAAACACGCTCAGCAAACAGTTTCTATTACAATAGGTATTATAGGACAATAGGTGGACATTACGCACAGCAAGTAAAACCTGGAACAATATCTCTGATCAAATCAAATCAAGCCCATCTGGTCTTTAGACGTAATCTCACCAAATCTTTTATTGAATCTTATTGATTATATTATTATTATTACGCATTTGCTATAATTCAATTTATTATGTTGATCACGTTACCATGTAATGTTTACATCATGCTTTAATGTATATCACATGTATATAGATGACACGTAATTAATATGTAAATACTTCTTATTGTGAACACCTCTTTTCTTTTCCAAATGAGTCATCTGCATTGTTAAACCATGTATAGGTTTTCAGAGGACTTCCCCACATTGTATTTTTGTGAGAAAACAAATAAATCAAAATCAAATCAAATTTGAACTCTCTATTTACTAAACCAGGAGATAGGGGTTTTGGAGAACTTTTGTAGTGCACTGATGCATAGGGAAATTCTTTTAGTTGTATGCCAGTTGTATGCTTAGGGGTAGCATATTGAGTATATAGTGCGCCTACCTAAGTTTGACCTTGCTAGCCTAAAGCTGAAGATACAGTCCAATAATTACGAACAAAGATGTTTAGTAGGATAGTAAATATGATATATAATACAGACTGTCCGGTAGGTGTCGTCACGTCATTGTCAAGGAATGTACCATTACAACTATAGGTGTTCAGTACGTGCTTGTACTCAGTTACAGCAGAATATGATCTCAAACGTGTCACATATATACTAATTAAAGTGATGCAAAGGATAGCCTCTTTATATTTTAGAATTATCTTAACGTTAAAGATCAACCTTTCCCTCTGAAACTTTCGTTTATGCGGCATGTTCTAGTTTTGTACGATATACCAGAAATGACATATTTATAGTGGGCGTTCGTATGCAACGATAAAACTTGGTTTCGATTTCATTTAGTGTAATACATTACGTTATGTTTGTACGAGATGAAACATTTTGTTGGAATCCGTACGATTCCGATGTTATTTTGTTGTTTTTGTTTTCCTCACACAGTGGTCTAATGTTTAGAGCGATTTCTTTTCGTGCAAGCTACGCACTAAACTAATTCACTTATATGATGAATGCTTTGGTCTTTCCAATCGCTACATAGGCCTATGGGTCTGAGACGTGGGCTCTTGGAGCAGTAGACAGAAAGAAAATCCATGCTTTTGAAATGTGGTGTTGGAGGAGGATGCTGAGGATATCATGGAAGGAACGTAAGTCAAATGATTTTGTCAAGTACCAAATTGGAGCGATGGTCACCTTATGTCAGAAGATAGATAGGAACAAGCTGCAGTATTTTGGACACATTTCTAGGAGAGAAGGTGACAACTTTGAGAAGATCATTATCCAAGGTCATGTTGAGGGTCAACGAAAACGTGGTAGGCCAAAAGTTCGATTTGCTGACGGAATAAAAGAGATCACCGGCATGAACATCTGCGCAGCTCACCGATATGCCCAGGATAGAAGTGGTTGGAACGTCATCATCAATAGGGTCACAAAGGGTCAGTCATGACTCATAGGACGACAACGACGACGACGCACTAATATTGAACCCCGCATCATTGAGGGTAGTATTAGCGAAGGCACGTTGGTTGTTGGGACTCAGTAACTGTAAGTTCGTTTTGTAAACAACTCCTCGACTGCTGCAGATTGAGAGTTTTGTGCCGTTTCAGAGGGAAAGGTTGTTCTCTAACGTTAATATCACTCTAAAATATAAAGAAGCTACACTTTTGCATTAGGGCACATACATGACTCGTTTGTATACTGCTGTATAACTTCATATATACATACTCTTCACCTAGTTTGTAATGGTACGTTCATGACTTGATTCAGTAGCCTTCCACAGTTAACTAGTACAGTATACCGTAACGGTATTACAATTATCATATGAACGTTACAAAATATTGGTCTGTCCTCGTTTGTGTTTAATTTGGTGTGACAAAATCTCTCATAAACTCAAGGAGAAGAAGTCGAGAACCTTATATGTTCATGTTGCAAAGAACTTTCTATATGTAATGAGCTTATGTGAGTCTTTGGTGAGTTTTCTTTCAGAAATTCTTAGCCTGCATTAATTTAGGAGTGGTGTGTTTCACCATAGGTCTTCAATGTGTGTACTCATTGTCATACGGTACTTTGATTTGTTCAGGCATATCGCATTTTGGATATGAACCTTTCAGCATGCTCATATTGCTCTAGGCAGAATTAAAAGAAGGGGACAATTGCCCCTCACTTTGTTTCTAGACCTTGAGTTGGATTTCTTATCCGTCGGTAATTTGGTGATTATGCCTCAGCAATATACTAACAGCTCTGCCATGTGTATATATACTTGTTTATACTGTCATTTACACAGGCTATAAAATAGACCGAACTATTTTGGCGATTTTTTTTGCGTAACGCACGAGTACCAGCATATTATTACAAGTATCGATGTGGCAGTGCCCTATAGCTAGGCCTATGACCTTTAAGTTTATCCAGCATGTCTGTATATTGAACATTGAAACAAACGCTGAAATACAGACATGAAGAGAGTCCCATATATGAGAGTGTCAGCGAGCGTCGTGTATATCCCTCCATTACGATAAGATGGAACATTTGTTACTTTGTAGGTCGCTTAATAAATCTGGCAACACTTTATGCATATAGCCTAATAAAATTTTTAAATACACAACTGATATTGGAAAATGGCCTATACATATTGCACAATAGTACATCTAGGCGTGGGCTTTATAAAATCCGGAAATTTCTCTTCTTAGACCCCTCCCGAGATCCCCGAACCCTACCATCTTCAGACATTTTATGTCTACGGAAATTCCGTTTAATAAACTTGATCAAGTCATATTAATGGGATTATAGCGAAATCCGGCTGATAAACTTGATCTAGAATTCCACAAAAGGGCACATTCTAATTTCATATTTCATAATATCGCACGAAAAAGGGGCTTTTTGAAATAACAAAACGGCTCTTTTAAAATACAAAAGGGAAGCGGGTACTTTCAGTCATGAGCAAACAGGGGCACTTCTAATTTATGAAAAGTAACACTTTTAAGGTATTTCGCCCAATCCCGGCACTGCCGCACCTGTTGTCCCCCCATCCCGGCATAGCCGCGCCTGTTGCCCCCCATCCCGGCATAGCCGCGCCTGTTCCGCCCCACCCCACCCCGGCACTCACTGCCGCACCTGTTCGTGCGTTTTATGAAACTCACAAGGAAATAACTTTTTGAAAGCTGCTATTGAATTCAGAAAATATTCGGTTATGCTATGACAGAAATCTAGGTCGTAATTAAAGAGTATGGTAAAACAGTGTGTATTCAAGGTATAACTAATTTACTGTTTCTCTCTCACAGATCAGTATGTGTTATGAGTATCACTCGATGTCGAGCCAAACAATATGAAGACTCCACCATGTTCTATGCATCTGGCCTTTGCCTTAATTATTGGATTTTCACTGGGATTGTTATTATCGGCATATAGGAGGGTGTTACCTCATTGTACCTGTGGTAAGTAAAATAAAACTATGAAACTCAGAATTGACCCTCGAAGTCATAGCACTACAACATACAAAGAAGTAGAAATAGTAATCAATGGAACAACGAAAACTCAGAGACGATTATATACAGTACAGTTTAACTGCATGGTAATTAGAATTTATTATGAACAGGAATGCTGCAGTGCATCCAAACATATTTGACAGACCTTACCCCTGAAAAGATGAAACGTTGTAACGTGTTTCGAACCAATTGTTTTTAAATGAGAGACGAGTTATATTAACGTCACTAAGTCACTACTAAGCATAGAAGAGAGAATGATGTGGGCCAATGAGGATGAGAGGGGTGGGGTGGAGTCGTGGGGGATTAATTGTCATATCGTTATTTTTCGATGTATATTTCATTAGATGAGGGTATTTGTATACATGACATCAAGTGTGGCATTGTACTGTGATTATTATTAAAGGTGCATGTACAATAATAACTACTGCTATAAATAACATCGTAATGTTTTGTACTATATTTAAATGTTTAATATATATATTGTAAAAATATATTTCATATAGCAGTTTAATACTAAAATCAAATACAAATCCCGTAATTTCGGTTGTGTTTGACGGTCAGGCGAGTATCGACATAGCGTACTCTGTTAAGGGCATCAATGTAGGTACTCTGTTTAGGGCATCAATGTGGATACTCTATGTTAGGGCATCAATGTGGATACTCTGTTAAGGGCATCAATGTGGATACTCTATGTTAGGGCTTTAATGTAGGTACTCTGTTTTAGGGCATCAATGTGGATACTCTATTTAGGGCATCAATGTGGATACTCTGTTTAGGGCATCAATGTGGATACTCTATGTTAGGGCTTTAATGTAGGTACTCTGTTTAGGGCATCAATGTGGATACTCTGTTTAGGGCATCAATGTGGATACTCTGTTTTAAGGCATCATTGTAGGTACTCTGTTTAGGGCATCAATGTGGATACTCTGTTTAGGGCATCAATGTGGATACTCTGTTAAGGGCATCAATGTGGATAGTCTGTTTAGGGCATCAATGTGGATACTCTGTTTTAAGGCATCATTGTAGGTACTCTGTTTAGGGCATCAATGTGGATACTCTGTTTTAGAGCATCTGTAAACAAATGCCTCTTTATATAGTGACGTAAATGCTTGGATTATCAAGATGACTCACCAATGACGATGATATTCCTTGTCAGAGGCATAACGATGGACATGTGGGTTCAGGGGGCAATGGTTATATGAGACACCTATAACGATGAACATGTGGGTATAAAAAACGATATAATATGAAGACTCCACCATGTTCTATGCATCTGGCCTTTGCCTTAATTATTGGATTTTCACTGGGATTGTTATTATCGGCATATAGGAGGGTGTTACCTCATTGTACCTGTGGTAAGTAAAATAAAACTATGAAACTCAGAATTGACCCTCGAAGTCATAGCACTACAACATACAAAGAAGTAGAAATAGTAATCAATGGAACAATGAAAACTCAGAGACGATTATATACAGTACAGTTTAACTGCATGGTAATTAGAATTTATTATGAACAGGAATGCTGCAGTGCATCCAAACATATTTGACAGACCTTACCCCTGAAAAGATGAAACGTTGTAACGTGTTTCGAACCAATTGTTTTTAAATGAGATAACGATGAACATGTGGGTTCAGGGGGCAATGGTTATATGAGACACCTATAACGATGAACATGTGGGTTCAGGGGGCAATGGTTATATGAGACACCTATAACGATGAACATGTGGGTTCAGGGGGCAATGGTTACATGAGACACCTATAACGATGAACATGTGGGTTCAGGGGGCAATGGTTATATGAGACACCTATAACGAACTATTACTGAGAGGTTGAAATATCTTGTAAAAACAACTTTAAATTTGACGTTTTTTAACATTAATGGCGTTGTATTTGTTTCCAGCATATACGTCTTCCATATCTGATAGTAGGCCTACATCGAGGTCTTCTGTACCTTCAACCGAAGGAGACAATTCAACGAAGAAGGTACATTATGATGCTCCATCCCGTGGATACATTGATATTGATGAGGGAACAACAAACATTGATCAACTTTACAAGAAGTTGGTGATTGTTACCGCTTTCTCTCAAAACCACTTCAAGGAGGCCCAAGGTGTTATTTTAACGGCCCAGAGGACGATGCCAAACAAGAAGATAGTGGTTTATGACTTAGGTTTAGAAAAAGACACCAAGGAAGAGGTAAATATTCTTCATATTACTGGACATGAGATATAACTTATGTATTGTGTTCTGTACGGCGAATTGTGGTCACGTGATGTTAATGTTTGGTTCAGTTTTTCGAATGTCACAGAGCACTGAAGACATTACCGTTCAGCCCAATGATTTATAAGCCACTGCAATCGAGAACGACATCTTATCGGTGAAATTCGTGCACAAGTTTGAAAGTAGGTGCAATTTTTGTGTGTGGCATGTTAATACATGAACATGCAAGTTTTCTAATGTGTTTATATGAATTGAGCTTTAGGACGATCCACAATTATAAAATACAGAACCTCACTTTAATTGATTATCGCGCATTCATATAATTTTAATTGAAATACTCGCACTGTTATTTTACAGTTTTTTATTCAAATATATGTGATAATATTTATGTGGCACTGTCACTTGATCTCTCTTCGTCTTTCGAAATAAAACAGGCTTCTTTGCCATACACTACGTACATAACTAGGAATAATTATCCACAACGGTAATCCGGGGCAGAACGTTTTGTCTAGATACAGTTACCATCTAAAAACGCTAAAAATGTGAAACTTGCACATTTCCGTTCCTCGTAAAAATGCCAATCTGAATACCGCTTAACGCGATGCAATAAATTTGCATAACGTAATAAATCTAAAAATAACAATTTTGCACTCTCTTCAAAACACGCATCTAAAACATGTCCGACAAGTTAAAAATGTGAGACTATATGCTTACTTAGTCATTATGCAACAGAATATATGCTTACTAAGTCACTATATGCTTACTAAGTCTCTGTGCAACAGAATATATGCTTACTAAGTCACTATATGCTTACTAAGTCTCTGTGCAACAGAATATATGCTTACTAAGTCACTATATGCTTACTAAGTCTCTGTGCAACAGAATATATGCTTACTAAGTCACTATATGCTTACTAAGTCTCTGTGCAACAGAATATATGCTTACTAAGTCACTATATGCTTACTAAGTCTCTGTGCAACAGAATATATGCTTACTAAGTCACTATATGCTTACTAAGTCTCTGTGCAACAGAATATATGCTTACTAAGTCACTATATGCTTACTAAGTCTCTGTGCAACAGAATATATGCTTACTAAGTCACTATGCAACACGTTTGCATTCAGCCTCAAAACAGTCAGTTTCAAATTTCTAAGATTTTGTTCGAAATGGTATAAAGGCTGTAAAACGTTTTTTAAATCTTTTAAGCATTTTAGACGATTTGCGTTTCTCGACAAAAGGTAATTTTTTTTTTCTTGTATTTACCGTTTTCCCTCTTGTGTAAATCGACAATGGAGAATCCTTTCTATACTCTTGCATAATACTATGTGGATAAACCATTGCTCTCCCACCAATTGTTCCTATGTTAATGTGACTTATATATTTTTAAGGTAGTAAACTTATTTGAGAGTTTGATATATTTACTTACATGCAGAGTCCTTACATACATATAACATATTTATTACATACCTACATGCACAGGCCACGCTAACGAACCGATCCTCTTGGACAGGGTGGCTGGCTGCAATTCACCGTAACGACACTATCTAGTTACTTCATACTTCTTAGTCGCGTGGAGTAAAGTGATACGATGATTGTAATGAGCTGGGTAGTGGGAGTGGTCAGATGGTGAATTAAATCCTAAAGTAAACCGATTGCAAGGAGCTGGGTAGTGGGAGTGGTCAGATGGTGAATGGATTAAATCCTAAAGTAAACCGATTGCAAGGAGCTGGGTAGTGGGAGTGGTCAGATGGTGAATGGATTAAATCCTAAAGTAAACCGATTGCAATGAGCTGGGCAGTGGGAGTGGTCAGATGGTGAATGGATTAAATCCTAAAGTAAACCGATTGCAATGAGCTGGGCAGTGGGAGTGGTCAGATGGTGAATGGATTAAATCGGGCAGTGGGAGTGGTCAGATGGTGAATGGATTAAATCCTAAAGTAAACCGATTGCAAGGAGCTGGGCAGTGGGAGTGGTCAGATGGTGAATGGATTAAATCCCAAAGTAAACCGATTGCAAGGAGCTGGGTAGTGGGAGTGGTCAGATGGTGAATGGATTAAATCCTAAAGTAAACCGATTGCAATGAGCTGGGCAGTGGGAGTGGTCAGATGGTGAATGGATTAAATCCTAAAGTAAACCGATTGCAATGAGCTGGGTAGTGGGAGTGGTCAGATGGTGAATGGATTAAATCCTAAAGTAAACCGATTGCAATGAGCTGGGTAGTGGGAGTGGTCAGATGGTGAATGGATTAAATCCTAAAGTAAACCGATTGCAATGAGCTGGGTAGTGGGAGTGGTCAGATGGTGAATGGATTAAATCCTAAAGTAAACCGATTGCAATGAGCTGGGTAGTGGGAGTGGTCAGATGGTGAATGGATTAAATCCTAAAGTAAACCGATTGCAATGAGCTGGGCAGTGGGAGTGGTCAGATGAGGAGCTGGGTACTGGTGGGAGTGGTCAGATGAGGAGCTGGGTAGTGGGAGTGGTCAGATGGTGAATGGAATAAATCCTAAATATATTAATCTTCTTAGTCCATGCGTAGTCTCTCTCCATCATGAATGAATTTCAAAAATTCGCTAAGTCACCAGCAATTCTCCGGTTTTTTTTTTGCACCATTAGAAGTTTATTTCACATGTTTGAACATCCAATCAATATATACAAGCAAACTGAGCGTAATCCGTAACAACGGTTTCCACACGGTATAACCACAACTGAAGGCAAATCACTAAATATGGACAAATCCTTGCGTGATCACGCTGCTGTTAAAAAAATAAATGAACTGCGATAGGATTGTCAGTTTTACACGAAGCTACAGGCCATCTCTTTTGGATTTTAGAACCATATTATTATTTTTTTATTTATTTATTTTTTTATTATTTTTTTTTATATGATTTTTCTTATATTATTTCAGGTTAAATCATATTGTAACGTAGAACTTCGGGAATTTCCATTCGACATGTATCCAAAGTTTGTGTCAAACTTGAAGGTGTACTCCTGGAAACCAATTATCATCAATGTGAGTTATAACCATTGTGGGGAGGAGTTATGAATATAAGGTGCGGGGCGGAACTATAAAAGGGAACAGAAAACAGGAGGGCCGTGAATACGACGAAACGTTTTATGCAACAGTGCGATGGAAGAGAGTTGACTAGTCCTATGGCTGGAGTTTGATCTTTGGTATTTCACCAACTCCAGAAATATAGTGTCCCCTCGGAGGCCCCTACCGTCCCCCTGGAGGCCCCTACCGTCCCCCTGGAGGCCCCTACCGTCCCCCTGGAGGCCCCTACCGTCCCCCTGGAGGCCCCTACCTTAAAGTAACTTGTTGTGCAGGATACATATATGTTTAATCTTTTCAACCTTTTAGTCAATTTACATTCTATCTTTTCTATCTTTTATAAACATTCTTTTGTTTTTCATATTTTTCTTTAGATAACTCTTAATGAGTTTGGTGCTATATACTGGGGTGACGCGTCAGTTCGTTTCAAGAAATCACTCAAAGCACTACTCCCTGCGGCAAAGCGTCACCATGGTTACTTGGCGTTAATACATAGCTTTGACCCAAAAGTTAATTCTTCCATTATACATCAATATTTTTACACTCACCCTGAGATGTTCAAATTCCTGAATATTAATCGAACAAGATATTATTCGGAAAAGAATTCTTCACCACACCTCACCGCAAACAGGCAGCTGATTATAAACAGTTCAACAGTACAATCAAAAATAATCCAACCTCTGGTTGAATGTGCCATGCAGTTAGAATGCATCAGTCCGGAGGGCAGTAAGAAAGGGGAACACCGATTTGATGCTTCAGCACTCGCTCTAATAGTCTACAAAAACCTGAAATATGAATGGACACCAGAGAACAACAGCAACGATATCTTCAATGAGGTGATAGACATACATAGAGGAAACACTAATAAATATAAACCGAAACAATGCAGAAGAAAGCATCAATAAAAATCAAATATGGTGTAGATATTTACCTTGCACTTGAATAAAGACTCTTCACTGTAGAAAGAAGGTTTATTCCAGAGGGAAATAAAATTAGTTATATAGATACCGAAACAAGGGAAATATCTCAATTAATCCCCCAACCCCCACCCCTATCATCCTCATGGGCCCACATTATCCTCTCTTCTATGGTTTGTATAGTGACTTAGTTACGTTAATGTAACTCGTCTATCATTTAAAAACAACTAGTTCGAAAAGCGTTACAACGTTTCATCTTTTCAAGGGTAAGGTCTGTCAAGAAAGTGATTTTCCCAAGAAGTGATTAATCCTGCAGGTATAGTGGTTAGTCTAGGCAGTGATGTTCCCAAGAAGTGATGAATCCTGCAGGTACAGTGGTTAATCTAGGCAGTGATTTTCCCAAGAAGTGATGAATCCTGCAGGTACAGTGGTTAATCTAGGCAGTGATTTTCCCAAGAAGTGATTAATCCTGCAGGTACAGTGGTTAATCTAGGCAGTGATGTTCCCAAGAAGTGATTAATCCTGCAGGTACAGTGGTTAATCTAGGCAGTGATTTTCCCAAGAAGTGATTAATCCTGCAGGTAAAGTGGTTAATCTAGGCAGTGATTTTCCCAAGAAGTGATTAATCCTGCAGGTACAGTGGTTAATCTAGGTAGTGATGTTCCCAAGAAGTGATTAATCCTGCAGGCAGTGGTTAATCTAGGCAGTGGTTAATCTAGGCAGTGATTTATCCTACAGGTACAGTGGTTAATCTAGGCAGTGGTTAATCTAGGCAGTGATTAATCCTGCAGGTACAGTGGTTAATCTAGGCAGTGGTTAATCTAGGCAGTGATTAATCCTGCAGGTATAGTGGTTAATCTAGGCAGTGGTTAATCTAGGCAGTGATTAATCCTGCAGGTATACTGGTTAATCTAGGCAGTGGTAAATCTAGGCAGTGATTAATCCTGCAGGTACAGTGGTTAATCTAGGCAGTGATTAATCCTGCAGGTATAGTGGTTAATCTAGGCAGTGATTTTTAAAGAAGTGATTAATCCTTCAGGTATAGTGGTTAATCTAGGCAGTAATTTCCCCAAGAGGTGGTGGTTAATAATGCATATAGTGGGAAATGTAGGCCGTGGTGCTCAAACAGTGATTAATCCAAACAATGGATAATTCAAGTATGTTATATTAATCCAAACAATGGATAATTCAAGTATGTTATATTAATCCAAACAATGGATAATTCAAGTATGTTATATTAATCCAAACAATGGATAATTCAAGTATGTTATATTAATCCAAACAATGGATAATTCAAGTATGTTATATTAATCCAAACAATGGATAATTCAAGTATGTTATATTAATCCAAACAATGGATAATTCAAGTATGTTATATTAATCCAAACAATGGATAATTCAAGTATGTTATATTAATCCAAACAATGGATAATTCAAGTATGTTATATTAATCCAAACAATGGATAATTCAAGTATTTGATATTAATCCAAACAATGGATAATTCAAGTATGTGATGTTAATCCAAACAATGGGTAATTCAAGTATGTTATTAATCCAGAGAGTGGTTAATCCTGCATGCAGACAACGGTTAATCTTAATCAACAATTAAAACATCAGGCTGACATCTAAAGTATCCGTAGCCTACAATGGGCATTTTATATTCATGAAATCTAGCACTCTTGTTGCAGAGTTTGACAGCAGAGCTGGATACGTTCTGTGCTTCTGTCTGGCTGGATGTTGATTGGACTATATATAATTAACACTCAAATTAACATTACAATAGCCCTATGCTCGTTAAGGTAGTTCTCTTGACATCTCGCCGACTATTATGTAAATGGTCGGCCTATGTGTTTAGCGTACAGCCTACTATAGTTGGCATCATTGAAAGTAATGTACAATACTTAAGTTAAACATGATAGTAACATAATGTACCTTTCTTTGTCATCTTTTTTCTTTGCTTAGAATAATAAATCATTGGTTTGGAACAGTACTTTATCAACACATGTTAATATAGGGTCTTGCAAACATAACATACCCACCCGCATAGCCAGACCTAAGGTTGAATTACACGCTATGGATAGTTTCTGAGAATAGCGATACGATAAGCCGTTGAGAGAATGAAGGGATCCGCTGAAGCATTGTAAACATGTTTGTACTTTGTTGCTTGGTGGTCTATTGCCTTAAGTATTTAAGTTCTTACAATGATGAACTTGATCTAGCCGAATCGATGAGATTATAACCAAATCCGGCTGATAAACTTGATCTAGCCGTATTGATGGAATTATAGCAAAATCCGGCCGATAAGCTTGATCCAGCCGAAACGATGGGATTATTACCTAATCCGGTTGAAAACAAAGATGTTAGAAACTCTAGCAATCGGATCATAGATGACCAAAGCTGGTCTATATTATTGGTGGGATTAAACAGGTGGAGCAATATGTACATCTATGAAGTGGAAACATCAAAATGTGAATATGGATTTATTCTAAAAATGAAACATCCGATCACGGTATGCCTAACATGTGGAATTCACGTTATAATATGCTTCATAAGGTGATTGACCCCTGACCCGAAAAGCTAGGAAGTTCTTTGCGCATGAATGAGCTGACTGTGCTGTTAGGTCATAATATCCCGTTATATCTTTGAGAATATTATCAGTTGGCGTTGCAAAAGTTTAAATAAGTTAGGAACGTCTGATTGAAAAAAAGCATATGACGCTTTGTTTTACATTATTCCCCTGGCCATGCACAGATAACAGCAACAATGCATCTTATAAGTATACATGTTGTAAATTTCCACAAAAGGGCACATTCTAATATCAAATTTCATAATATCTCACGAAAGAAGAGCTTTTTGAAATAACAAAACGGCTCTTACCATTACAAATAGGGAAGCGGGTACTTTCAGTCATGTGCAAACAGGGCCACTTCTAATTTATGAAAAGTTACACTTTTAAGGTATTTCTCAGACCTGAGGAGGGAGGCACGTCCCCCCCCCCATCCCGACACTGCCGAACCTGTTGTCGCCCATCCCGGCAATGCCGCAGCTGTTGTCGCCCATCCCAGCAATGCCGCAGCTGTTGCCCTCACACCATCCCGGCACTGCCGCACCTGTTGTCGCCCATCCCGGCAATGCCGCAGCTGTTGCCCTCCCCCCATCCCGGCACTTCCGCCCCTGTTGTCCCCCATCCCGGCACTTCCGCCCCTGTTGTCGCCCCATACCGGCACTGCCGCACCTGTTGTCCCCCTTCCTGGCGCTTCCGCACTTGTTGTCTCTCCATCCCGACACTGGCGCACCTGTTGTCGCCCCATCCCGACATTGCCGCACCCGTTGTCGCCCCATCCCGACACTGCCGCACCTGTTGTCGCCCCATCCCGGCACTGCCGCACCTGTTGTCACCCCATCCCGACACTGCCGCACCTGTTGTCGCCCCATTCCGACACTGCCGCACCTATTGTCGCCCCATCCCGGCACTTCCGCCCCTGTTGTCCCCCATCCCCGGCACTGCCGCATCTGTTGTCCCCCCACCCCGGCGATGACCTCCAATAAAGTCACTTTCTAATATGGGCAACCAACATGCCAAGTATGATGGTTGCCAATGATACATACACTCTTAGAGAAACGGGTGTTACAAGAAGACAGCGCGCACACACATACACACCAGACATATACACAGAGTCATATATATATATATATATATATATATATTTATTTATATAGGCCTATATGTAAATACGACTCTGCATATACATATTCACACACGCCATCATGAGTTCATAGGTCGGATTGTCATTGGATCTATATACTTCCAAGAACATTTTTATGCAACAGATCTCATTTCATTGCAAAACACAAAGAACCAACAGTACATACATTTCTTAGTTTTCATTCATGCAATAATACAACGAACACGTAAACAAATATTCACTACGTGAGTCTCCAAATAGAAACCTGTTCCGGTAATTATGGCGCGAGAAAGCGGAATATATTACGTACAAATATATATATGCTGTACTTGCGACACACATACATGGTTAACTTCAAATATAAATTGATACATATTTTTATATATAAGTTTACACATATATATTCCCTGAAAATTATATTTATTCCCATAAACAAGGGAGGCGGAAGCACTTTTATTCTGGGGGACACCGACGTCGAAGGGCACTTTGCAGAAAAAATTCGATTGGACTGATGCAGCCTGATATTTAGTACCCTTTATAACTCTTATTGTATTATCGTATTTGCGTATTCACATCACTCCATCAACGCCCCCCCCCCAGTGGCGGAGCTAGGGGTAATGGTCAGGGGACCGAGAATGGTCTGTAGGCCGGAAAATTACACCAACAAAATGTGACAAATGTAAACAGGTATTTGAGAGCGCAACAAAATAGTCTATAATCGCGAATAAGTAAAAAGTGGTAAAAAGCTGAAAAGGGGCGCCAGAAGTCATTTTGAGCTCCCCCCCCCTCCCAAGGAAAAATGCATACTAGCACTGAAATATCCAATGTGCAAATTGGAAACAAGGAACAAGTTTTCTTTCGAGACAAAAGGAGGGGAAATCATTATAAAGTCCTAGTCCATTCACACGCGATCATACATGCATGAAAGCAAATGAAATATGTCAAAATACGAAAGGATGGGGTAGGTTATTGGATATTAAACTAAACTCATTCATAGTAGGCTATAAATGGCTTCTGCTTATTACAAAGTCACAATGTAATATAGCAATGTATTTTTGGAAATGTATTAGGATTTTTTTGACAAATTGAATATGCATAATGGCACTCACCAGAATGTTAGAATCCTTGTGGTAGTAAACATTTGAGTTTGAACCACAGAAATTCATTAATAGTTCTTAATTATGATTAGATCTCTTACTGAAATATCGCTGACCTTATAAGGTGATCAAGAGTACAATTTTTTATGTAGAAAAAGGGCACATTTTTATTCTGAGGAAAAGGGGGGGGGGCACGTGCCCCCTGTGCCCCCGGTTCCGCCGCCCTTGCCCATATAGTATATATTTATATGTTCTCCAGGTGTACAGAAAGTATTTTCTTATAGACAAAATATGTACACTATATGCCTCCATGGCTTCTTTCGCGAGTTCCTGCTTGCGGGAAGATCACATATACATACATACATACTATACGAATAGTTACAATATGGATATTGTATGCTGGTACAAATAACTGCACATATACCACATGTACAGTGATCCGTTTATTAGGCACCGTTATGACCCTCAATGACATACTGTGAAATTAGAGCGCCCTGAAATTTGAGCGCGAAACACAGCTCACCTTAAGCAGGGCCGTCTTAAGTGATCACCGGGCCCTGGGCCCGGCAATGGAGCGGGGCCCATCAATCAAGTGAGTTCGAAAGAAGTTGCGTGAAAAATTGACATCCTTGACAATCGCTCAAGCATAGACATGCCTGCATTTACCACCCCTCCCTATGTCGCGCATAAAGTATAAAACTTTAGCTGAATAACATATATCTAAAAAATGAAATACATTATAGAAGAGAAATCTTCCAGTTGCCCTCCATCCCTTCCCTAACAATACTGGACTTACCATTTGTAACACCCTTGTGTTGAGTCTTTCAACTGAGAGGGAGGTGTAGGCGGTTTTACACTATCTAACGCAACGTAGTCGCCAAGAACATGAATTATTTTTAAGGGAGGGCCCGAGTAACATGAACTTATAGCATGCTCCTCATGGTGAAACATAATTGCACCTATTAGGTGAATTGAGTGTACTGTTAATAGTAGGAGAGACTAGCGTAGGTTATTATGACCAACTAGACCGGTTTCTGCTTTCAAACTTCATAGGAGGAGCTTCATCAGTAGTAGCCTTTGAATATTTTATATTCGGCCTGGGCGTCTCATTCTCAAAATGCATCTATTTTCTGTGCACAAGTTTTTATGGACTCATGGTGCAGCGATAAGAGCATCTAAAAGAGCTTCGTGTGAACCTTGAGAGTCAGCTGATTCTTCGTTAGTACGAAACCTTGAGTTAACAAGTAAATCTTTGAGATTTTGGGCCCTATTGTAGGCTAGAATCGGTTCTTTTGGAAACAGTTTGGATAATTGTTGCGTGTTGCGAGATTAAGTGCCAATGTTTCTAAAGTGTTTTTTTCAAATGCGTGGTTTTGATATGGGGTGTAAAGGTGAGCTTGAACACAAGTGGTGGTTACATTTGTTTAGGTTTGGTAGTGAGGTATTGCCCACGGTTTTCAAATTTTATGCCTTTCGTGGCTGAGGCAATTTCCTCTTTCTTATAGTTACGGAGTAACAGTTTCTCTGTGTAAGCCTTCGGGCATTGTATATTCCAGGGTTGCCAACTCAGATTTGAATATTTGATGTCAAACTCTCAAGTGTTTCACCAACTCTCGTCACAAGTTGTCAAGTATCGAATTCAATCAGGCATAATGGCCTATTCAATAAGTTTTCCTCCCAGATTAAGACACGGGGTTCCTGTGATTGCGGGGCCCCTGACATCGCGGGGCCCTGGGCCAGGGCCCAGTGGGCCCATGCGTTAAGACGGCCCTGACCTTAAGTAGGATTGGATTGCTGTAAGAATGTGTAGGGATTACAAAGGCACTTCGGTGTCGAATAGTATTGTCAAAACAGTGTGTTTATTTGCTTCCCTAACAATTCCCTGGTAGGAGTAACAACTATAAAGATTCCTTCAGTACCTCCGTACAGCCGCAGGTACAGCATTACCTGACTGATAACTTACTTTACGTAAACAAGTCCATGGGATTTTACAGAGCCAAGCACATAATGTATGTCTGGATGCAGCGTTATGCTTTGGATACTGCAGTGTTTACCTACCGCAGTTACTCTCAATAAACAGGTTGTTAGTATACATATTTCATTACGTACAGGGAAACTCTACAACTGGCACAGCAGTGAAATTAGATCGCTGTTTTGTTATCTCATCGCTCTCATAAGGAGGAATGTGATATTGCAGTTCCTTTGTTAGTTGGGCCATATACAGTTAAGTCAGTTGCCATAGCAACAGTTGTCATGGTGTTGGTGGATTTTCCTGAGTAACTATACTCTCGGCCAGGGGGGGGGGCTCACCCATGGTGGGATACTCCATGGTGACCGGAAGTCCATGACTATGGGATGGGTTAATAGTAATACGTTTCCGTGTGTGTATCTTTGCCTGTGGGTCAAAAGTCCATTTTCTTCATACTTGATTGGAAGGTACCCCAAGGTGAACCCTTGTCTTACAGTCGGCGGAACCAGAGTCAAAGGTCAAATTTAGTGCAGATAGAGTTTTTGCTCCAAGGGAAACATTGAAATTATATGGAACCTTCATCTATATCATGGCAATGTCAAACACTATCAAAGTGCTTGCCATGGGAAGCGAGGTCAACGGTCGAGTGGTTAAATGTTCAATGAATAGTTTAAACTAGTACCCAGACCTTTAGTTTCAGGCCTAGTGATGTGTAGGAGCATAAACCTAACCTATAGGCTTAACCTAGATCTAGCTTAAGCTGTAATAGACTGAACCTAACTGCTATGTTAGGCCTGGGCAAATGATTAATACAACGAAGCTGCAAAGTACAATATTGTGCTAACTTGGGTTAATTGACGGGCTTTGAAATTTCCCAAAAAGTCTCAGTGCCACACATGGTTACAACGTCGGTTACGCGCGACGCAATGATAGCGCGTTCAGAATGAGAATGTAATAGTCGCAGTTTAGTAACGCGGTTCAATCTCGCGTCTGGGGCTAGCCTATAACTAGTCTATAACTTATAAAAGCGTCCTTGAGTACGCGCGATATATATATATATATATATATATATATATATATATTGTATTGCGCCAATAGGCGCGTAGCCTAGGTCTATTCCATGCGTCGAAGCGCGCACGGGGACAAAGTAGAGGCCTAGTCATAGAAATTGAACAAGAAGAATGCTGACACAGTGTATCGACGTGTGTTTAAGCAGTGAAGCCTTGAAAAAGTGAGGGCGCTTTTCGTTGTATGGCAAAATGCCAGATCATTTGTAGTCTTCATACATACATTGTGCATTCTACTCTGAAAGTGAATTCAATTTTACCCGTTTTTTCGAAAGAATAGGTGTACTTTGCGCAATAGAGACATGTTATGGCGACCAGAGTGGTAAGTATTATACTCCTGGCTTAAGAACCAACTTTAAAAACATTTATTTTCGCCTCTAGTGACTCGAGTAAGTGGAGTGTTTTGTGCAACTGTTAATGTCTGGAAAGTGTCATTTCCGGTATCTGAGAGGCACATCGCAACATTTTACTTGCTTGTATTATTTTAGTGCTCCACTCAGATTGTGTCAGAGTTGTCCCTGGAAAATGCTGTGAAAAAGCAACCCTACCATATCGCATCCGAATGGACAGCCGTAGTCGGTCTAGGGGCCTAGGCTAATGATATCCAGGGTCATAGGCGTACGGGATCATTTCAGTTTGGGGGGGGGGGCAGAACTTTTTGTGCCCGAAAGTTCCCGTGACACTATGTAAGCGAAGCGCCACCATCGGTTGGCGCGTAGCGTACAAGAACATTTTTGGCAAACAATGCCTCTCAGATTGCCGGAAACGGCACTTCTGAGGCCTTGTAAGTTGCATCTAAACATTCTTTATTTTATAATCTCACGTTTTAGAAATTTACACTTCCCCAAAAATTTGGTAAATTAGAAGAAGAAAAAATGGTAACATCACTTTGAAGGGGAAAAATGGGACAGTATATTTTTTAAGCTCCTATTTAGTTACCTTATTTATTATTTTAACACAGTACTCAGCTACCTCCAGAAAAACATACATTGTTCAACGACACGTAGGCGGGATAATGTCGCTGTGTCGGGTGAGACTGCAATTTGTCTCACAAAAATGTATAAAATATAACAAAGAATATGATAAACCTGTACTTCTAGGCTTGTAGGCACCCCCCCCCCCCCTCCACCATCCATGAAAAAGAATATATTTCTTATATACACTCATGTCGGGGATGTCCAGGTCAAGGGCGGCGGAGGCACTTTATTCTGGGGGGCACCGACATCAAAGGGCACTTTGCAGAAATTCGATTGGACTGATGCAGCCTTATATTTAGTACCCTTTATAACTGTTATTGTATTATCTTATTTGCGTATACACATCACTCCATCAACACCCCCCCCCTCCCTCAAATAAAATATGTATACTAGCACTGAAATATCCAATGCGCAAATTGGGAAACAAGGAACAAGTTTTCTTTTGAGACAAAATGAGGTGAAATCATACTAGTTGCTAATGTAGGAATCTTCCGAATTAGAGTTTTTTTTTCTTGTTAATATCTTAACAATTTTTTTTCCATTCGAAATTGCCAGGATTTGCAAAGTTGTATGCACGACTATCTGAGCGGAGCGCCACCATCGGCTGGCGCGGATCGTACTAGAAAATTTTTGGTTTTGCAAACCCCTCAGATGGCCGGAAACGGCCCTCCCCGAGTGTTCATTCTGGTTCCATTGCCTCTTGCTAACTTGAGGCACCTCAATTTTTATCTAGAAAAAAGGCACATTTTTAACCTGAGGAAAAGTGGGGGGGGGGGTGGCACGTGCCCCACGTGCCCCCCGTTTCCACCGCCCTTGGTCCAGGTATACAATTGACTAGTTAGAAAAAAATTGATCGTGCAAAAAGCGTGGTAGCCCAGATGAACTGCGCTTACGGTGGTGTTACACGGAAATATTCGGGCATCATGATGCTAAATAAAGAAAATCATGGAATTGTCGGGCAAAAATTTGAAAAAGATTCGGGCAAGCTACTGCATATTTATATATATATATATATATATATATATATATATATATATATATATATTTCCAGAGGACAAGAAATTCGGGCAAAAGTCCTGAAAAATTCGGGCAGCCTAAGAGGAGAAAAAAAAAAAAAAAAAATTTTCTCCTCTTAGGCTGCCCGAATTTTTCAGGACTTTTGCCCGAATTTCTTGTCCTCTGGAAATTTGGGGGGGGGGCAGTCTGCCCCCTGCCTCGTACGCCTATGTCCAGGGTCCAGTGAATAACGATACAGCAGCTGAGCAGAAGACACTATAAGTAATCACATTCCTATGTAGTAGCTTCTACTATCGCTTGCTAGGAATTACCTGTGAAACTGCAGTCCACTGCCACATTTTTTTTTTACGATTTCGGCATCCAAATGCAGCACACGATATCACCATTTCGAGTAATTTATGTAAACTTTATCTTTTAGTTATGTCAAAGACTTAGTGTTTGTATAACGCGTCGGTACTTTCTTGCCTTACAAGCAAAGCGCCACCAATTGGATGAGTGGCTTCAGTATATGTCGCATGACGTCATTCTCCCTACTTCAAATTCTATGGGCCTAGTCTATGTCTTCATGCGACATTAGAATTTCACTGACTGGTAATGTTTCTAGTGTTCAAAGTTAGAATCAAATTTACAAAAAGAGAGTGGAAAATTTCACAATAAGTTTATTACAGTTAAAAGTATGATTCTTGAATCAGGACTCCCAGCCTAACTTAGTTCAGTGCAGGGTTGACAAAAGAATGTAGTCATGTTAACATCAAAAACGGTATTGTCAGATTGCACAGCTAATAATAAATTTGTTAATCTGAAATCAGTGTTTGCTTGCACTGAGATATGCAACACCGTGCATTGTCCTCTTGATGCAATTTAAAAATTTTGGCCCCTCCCCACAAAATGCCCGATAAAATTTGCGCCTAACTATTTGGCCCAAACAAACTGGCTCAAAAAGATATTTACCTCCCAAACATTGAATCCACCAAAATGTGGTCCCAAATGGTCTCAAAAATATTGGGCTCCACAAATTCGGGTCCCAAAGAATGTGTCCCAAACTTGATTTGAGGTGCAGACAGAAATGCGTCCGGAAGTTTCAGGGGCCCAGATGGTCCAAACAAAATTAGGTCTACATGAACCAGCTATTGAGCAACAACTGTATACCAAGTTTTACTGATGGTTGTGGAGTTATTGAAATGTAAAGATATTAATGTTTGACCCCATAACCTCATTAACATAGGTCAGTGCCAAAATGATAGGCAACAATCACAAATCTCCATCAAGCTGTTGTTAAGTTACCAAGGAACCAACCAGATATACCCTGAACACACATCTAACAGTCCAAATAACCATTAAAATCACGTCAACCAGATATACCCTGAACACACATCTAACAGTCCAAATAACCATTCAAATCACGTCAACCAGATATACCCTGAACACACATCTAACAGTCCAAATAACCAGTCAAATCACGTCCAACCAGATATACCCTGAACACACATCTAACAGTCCAAATAACCATTCAAATCACGTCAACCAGATATACCCTGAACACACATCTAACAGTCCAAATAACCATTCAAATCACGTCCAACCAGATATACCCTGAACACACATCTAACAGTCCAAATAACCATTCAAATCACGTCCAACCAGATATACCCTGAACACACATCTAACAGTCCAAATAACCATTCAAATCACGACCAACCAGATATACCCTGAACACACATCTAACAGTCCAAATAACCATTAAAATCACGTCAACCAGATATACCCTGAACACACATCTAACAGTCAAAATAACCATTCAAATCACGTCAACCAAGCAACACAGACAGTACTTACTTAGCAGTAACAAAAATGGATGTATTTAGTCGATTGAAGGGACAATTCCCCATCAAATTTTATTCAAACTTTTTTATGTTCGGTACAGCTTAAAAGTCATACAACATTTAACAAATTTGATCAAAATGGTCAGAAACGATCCTTTCCAAAATAATTACCCAAATCCCAATACCCATCTCACAAACTACATGCTTTTACCAGATTTCAAGTAAATCATGCTGAAAATAAATGAATGTGACCATTTACAACTGTTGATGCAATTTCTTGCCTCATGATCACAATAACTCACTAGACATATTGGCATGTGAGTTAAAAAACAATTATGTTCGTGAGTTGAGGGTGGAGAACCTGGTGCTAGCTTGATCTAATATCCGATATGAAACATCCGATTAGACTTAAGGTTTTCCCTAGCTTGGATCTAATATCCGATATGAAACATCCCATTAAGACTTAAGGTTTTCCCTAGCTTGATCTAATATCCGATATGAAACATCCCATTAGACTTAAGGTTTTCCCTAGCTTGATCTAATATCCGATATGAAACATCCCATTAGACTTAAGGTTTTCCCTAGCTTGATCTAATATCCGATATGAAACATCCCATTAGACTTAAGGTTTTCCCTAGCTTGATCTAATATCCGATATGAAACATCCCATTAGACTTAAGGTTTTCCCTAGCTTGATCTAACATCTGATATGAAACATCCCATTAGACCTAAGGTTTTCCCTAGCTTGATCTAACATCTGATATGAAACATCCTATTAGACTTAATGAAACATCCCATTAGACTTAAGGTTTTCCCTAGCTTGATCTAGTATCTGATATGAAACATCCCATTAGACTTAAGGTTTTCCCTAGCTTGATCTAACATCTGATATGAAACATCCCATTAGACCTAAGGTTTTCCCTAGCTTGATCTAACATCTGATATGAAACATCCTATTAGACTTAATGAAACATCCCATTAGACTTAAGGTTTTCCCTAGCTTGATCTAGTATCTGATATGAAACATCCCATTAGACTTAAGGTTTTCCCTAGCTTGATCTAATATCCGATATGAAACATCCCATTAGACTTAAGGTTTTCTCTAGCTTGATCTAATATCCGATATGAAACATCCCATTAGAATTAAGGTTTTCTCTAGCTTGATCTAATATCTGATATGAAACATCCCATTAGACTTAAGGTTTTCCCTAGCTTGATCTAATATCTGATATGAAACATCCCATTAGACTTAAGGTTTTCCCTAGCTTGATCTAATATCCGATATGAAACATCCCATTAGACTTAAGGTTTTCTCTAGCTTGATCTAATATCCGATATGAAACATCCCATTAGACTTAAGGTTTTCTCTAGCTTGATCTAATATCCGATATGAAACATCCCATTAGAATTAAGGTTTTCCCTAGCTTGATCTAATATCCGATATGAAACATCCCATTGAGGAACATATTCTCGTTCATTTGCTTTTGAGCAATAAATTATGTCAAAGCTTGCCTGCTCAAAAAGGAAGAAAAGAGAGATACTGAAAAAACAAAGAGCTTCATCAAAATATTTCTCTAGAACAGGAAGTTAAACGGCTTAGTGATTCCTTGCCAAATTTCACAGGAGTACAGATAACTTAATATAAATGCAAGAAGGTTCTTGTACTTCATTGGTTCCACATACCAAGTATAAAGTGCATCCATGTTGGATTTACTCTAATAACAAACAAATAAAACTAACCTCTGTTGACCTCACATAATTTTCTGAATTAGAGAGAGTACAGTTCTTGTACTCTCTAAGAGGGCTCTACATACCATGCATGAACTTCACTTTTTGAGATATTGTGTTTAGAAGCCAAGTTATCATATACACACACAATCACCACCGCATAGATTCCATTTGCCTTCAGAAAGATAGAATATTTATCTGGGATAAACAAGTTCCCCAAAAGAAATTCTTGAAGAAAACTAACAATTCTATATGGCCAAAAAAACTGTCACAAAATATAATTTGTTCCCAGAAAACAGACAAGTATAACATTAATTTCTTAGAAACAACATTTATGTAAATATGATGCAAAAGAATGTGTTGAAACTTCACTAAACACAAGATTCCATCATAAAGTAACTTATGTGGCTTTTGTTAGACTTGATAGATAATACTACTCTAATACTATCAGATGCAGTCAAAGGTTGTTCATCACCAGCTTTTTGCATATCAGCTCATCAACTTCAATCAACTGCTTCTCAAAAAGTGCCCTCTTTTGTCTCAACATATGTAGCAGTTCGTCATCAGCAAATTCTTCGCTGTCAGAGGAGGAAACCATGTTACTGCCCTCATCTGTTTCATTTGGTGAGAATTTTGGAGAGGAACTATCTTGAGTAACACCTGAAGTTGGAAAACAGGAAGGGGCATTTTAATGTTTCAGTAAAAGGGTCTTCTTGCTCTTAATAGGTACAATTCTTTGAGCAATGTTCGCTTCAATCTTCCATAAACAATACAATTCCATATGGTTTTTGACATTGCTTCAATCCTCGATACATATATATGCATGGGCGGCGATCCTGGGGGGGATATATCCCCCCATGAAAATGGGTGGAGGGGATGTAATACACCATATCCCCCCCAACAAATGCCAGGAATAAGAATATTTTCATGCCTTCATTTATGCATCATCGTGAATGTACGGCTCTTTTTAGCTTCATTTCTCGCCTATACCATAAACGCAGTGCGATCTTTTCAAATAAACCGTCTTTATAAAGCAAGAATAGTTGACAGTAGGCTTCATTGGCCCTATAACAACAAAATGTATTATTGCGCCCACGGTATTGATATAGTACATATATGCACCCTCATAGTATTCATATAGGCCCTATAGTAGGCCTACACACGTACATGTTCCCTCGAACAGCTGAGAATCTCATGTTACCAGGGTAATGCTTAATTAGGGGCGTCGGAGCGGTTCGCCGGACCAATATCCACGGCGCAAAAAAAAAGGAGAAAAAAGTAGCACTAAGAAGAAAAAAAGGCAAAAAATAAAGAACCAAAATGAAAACATACTTCAAAATGTGTTTCAGAAGATTAATCGGGTACAAAAACAGACAAGGGAGAATGCACAGAAGAAAAGCTCGGGAAGTGCCATTTCCTGCAATCTGGCAGGCATTTTTTCAACATTTTCTCCATTACGCTACGCGCCAACCAATGGTGGCGCGTAGCGTAGTTTGACCTTCCAAACGTCCCCCACTCCCCCGATAATTATGGTAGATGGCCACACTCTGATCTTCCGTACCAATCCAAAATAGCTTCCGACGCCCCTGTTAATACACGTACGTTTCACCTGGATGCCCTAGCAATCGGTACCTAGGAATGTAACTATGTGTAATTGTGTATTGCATGTGTATAGGCCTATAATAGCCTGCATGAGGCCATTTTCTTCATCGAATAATATAAAGAGCTCTCGAACATTCTAACGTAGCGCCTGAAACAAGATTGACAGGGGCAATTTTCCCAAAATAACACCCGAAATTAAAAAAAAAGTATTTTGGATCCTGATTATGAGATATTTCGGACATGAAATCCCTATTTTATGGGTATATTATGGGTATTTTATGGGTATATGCCGCTTGGAAACCTCGGCAAGTGCCGTTTCCGGCCATCTAGAGGGTTTGTAAATCCCAAAATTTTCTTGTACGCTTCGCGCCAACTCATGGTGGCGCTACGCTTAGATAGTCAACAAGGTCATATCCCCCCCACTCGGAAGTACGGATCGCCACCCATGTATATATGGATTGTCCAGTGCTTAATTTCTTATCACAATCTTATACACCGTGTAACCTCATGACCTGATATTTCCATGGAATACTTTGTAAATTTTCATTTTGTTGGAGTTGGTGGTTTGATTGTACAGTCAATACATTAGATATGCACTGGTTGTTCACAACATATCAAGAGATTGTGTTATAATGTGGCCATCCTATGGGACAGCATCATATCCAGGAAGTAAATTCATCAAGTACCTTTCAAGTTTCTCCCTGATGGGGTTGATGGAGTTAATTTTGGACTTACAGGCTCAAAGAGTCGTCTGTTGATGACCTATCATGAAAGGGAAACATGTGAATGAGTTGATAGAAACAAACTTCACCATAGCAGTTTGAAAAGAATTGTTACTTTAAAGGGTTTCAAACATAACATATGTGAACAGGGGAAGCTAATAGCTTAAATCTGGATCACACCTAGCTGAATTATCAATGTGTTTATCCCAAACATAATACTACCACATTTCAACAAGTAAAACCTGCTAAGAACATTTATGTATTAGATATCCTGTGCAATCCTGTGCAATATTCAATGCATCAGCAGTGCGTTATGCAATATCTTATGTATATTAACTGATACCTCAATGGTGAGGTATGTTTCTATGCACTAAAGTACAGATGTAGAATATTACCTTATGTGTATAATACTAAGGTATTAAGTAGTAGGATGTTCTATGTATCTGTAGCTATTATCTGAATATGTCAAGGTAAAGCTCACTCCAATAGTATATAATGTGTAATATACTAAGGTATTGAGTGGTAGGATGTTTTATGTATCTGTACCTTTTATCTGAATATGTCAAGGTAAAGCTCACTCCAATAGTATATAATGTGTAATATACTAAGGTATTGAGTAGTAGGATGTTCTATGTATCTGTACCTATTATCTGAATATGTCAAGGTAAAGCTCACTCAAATAGTATATAATGTGTTTATACTAAGGTATTGTGTAGTAGGATGTTTTATGTATCTGTACCTATTATCTGAATATGTCAAGGTAAAGCTCACTCAAATAGTATATAATGTGTAATATACTAAGGTATTGAGTAGTAGGATGTTCTATGTGTCTGTACCTATTATCTGAATATTTCAAGGTAAAGCTCACTCCAATAGTATATAATGTGTAATATACTAAGGTATTGTGTAGTAGGATGTTTTATGTATCTGTACCTTTTATCTGCATGAATATGTCAAGGTAAAGCTCACTCCAATAGTATCTAATGTGTAATATACTAAGGTATTGAGTAGAAGGATGTTCTATGTGTCTGTACCTTTTATCTGAATATGTCAAGGTAAAGCTCACTCCAATAGTATATAATGTGTAATATACTAAGGTACTGAGTAGTAGGATGTTCTATGTGTCTGTACCTATTACCTGAATATTTCAAGGTAAAGCTCACTCCAATAGTATATAATGTGTAATATGCTAAGGTATTGTGTAGTAGGATGTTTTATGTATCTGTACCTTTTATCTGAATATGTCAAGGTAAAGCTCACTCCAATAGTATCTAATGTGTAATATACTAAGGTATTGTGTAGTAGGATGTTTTATGTATCTGTACCTAGTATCAATATAACTGTCACTCACCTGACCAATTGTTGATATCTTGACATCATCATTCTGACCATCAGAGACATCTGTAAAAGGTTCTGTATCACTGCTGCCTCTTATTGCCGGGGAAGAATACTCCTCCTCTGCAATTGAATTACCATCATCAATCTCTGAGTTGTCCTTTCTTTCAGACTCTTCATCAAGTTCTCTCTGTGATGACCACAACTCCTCATTCCCTCTAGCTAATTCCTTTCCTGATTCGTCAGTTTTATTACCTATTGGATGGGTGACCTCTGCCACTAACTGTATTTCTGTTCTCATGTCACTTTTCTCATGACTTAAATCTTGTCCTTCAGATCCAATCCTTTTTGAGTTTGGCTCTTTTGTCCTCTGTGATTGGACACTTTGCCATTGTCTTGTGGGAATTTTACTCTTTTGCAATTTTACTCTCGAATTTGTCTTCAATTCTTGTTTTTCTAATTTCTTAACTTTCACATCCTCTTTATCTGTTGTTTTATCAGCTTTGCTAGTTTTTCTGCTTACATCTTTTATTTGTGAGGTTCCAAACCCATCATTACCATCAGGCATACTTTTATCTTTTTCAAGTCTTGCAGTGTCATCACTTTCTTTTAGGTTGGTTTCTGCTGACAAGTGTGAAGGTTCTCTTGTAAGTCTGTTGTCCCTCTCATATTGGTGATGGTGGGATATGCTACTATGGTGACATGGAATAATGTCACATGACATGTGTAAGTGAGGAGTAACATGATGTGCAGCAGTGCCAGTCCTGTTCGTAACATTACTTGTGACTTGATTAGAATTAATACACGTAGTCCGATGACAATCAAAACTGGTTTCAGTAACAGCTGTTTGAGGGACTGGGTGTGTTGAACACCTTCTTGTATTAATAGGAGTCTCAGGTTTTGTAGTAGGTCTTGTTGATATTCGATCATTTTGTAATTGGGCTTTCAATGTGTCTAAGGTGGGAGTATTTTGATGATTTGAGACCTATGGAAATGGAAATGAAGTTAGGCATATCACATATGATGATGTAATGATTAGTGTCTGTGAAAGTAGGAAGATTTATTAGGTATCAAAGGTAGAACTCATCTCATTCAATTAAATCTAATCTCAAACAACAGAACCTGAAGTGCTCGTAGGCTGAAGAACATACACTCACTCTCTGACCATTCATTAAACAAATTAAACTACAAACCAACATAGAAGTCCAGGGATTGATGTGGCAGCCATTGAAAGAAAGCATGCCTAACAAATCAGGGTATAACAATTACAAAAACAATCTAAAGTACTACTAACAATAACTGAAAATCAGGGTAAATAAACAATAATAAAACACTTTAAAGTACCACTAATATTAACTGAAAACCATGTATACTCCTAATACATTATCATTATGAGACAATTCATTTTCTTAGTTGACCTTTCAAAAAAGTGATAACAATTTATTTCCGAATCTTCTTTACTCTCTTTTGAGAAGTTACCTTTCCTTGATTTCTGGCTACTTCCACTTTCCTTCTCAGTCTCCACTGGTATAAAATATCATTCTCTTGATGCAATGGTGTCTGGTCTCTCAGCTTGTCTTGATGCAATGGTGTCTGGTCTCTCAGCTTGTCTTGATGCAATGGTGTCTGGTCTCTCAGCTTGTCTTGATACAATGGTGTCTGGTCTTGATACAATCGTTTCTGGTCTCTCAGCTTCAACTGACTTAGCTCTCTTTGCAGATAATGTTTAGATTCAGGACCTGTAATTTTTTGGGTATATTTTTGTTCCATCTCCCAACTCAGCATTAATCAATATGAAGCATTGAAATAATCCTTTATGTCTTAATTGGGTATTTCAATCACAGATCCTTTGAAATATTTACAAAGGAACTACTTGATCTTCAGACATTACATTGATTTTACAGATCTGTAGGGAATGCTTAGCCATAAAACAAGTGGTATACAGTAAACCTAGGCATCACATTAAGTTGATAGTAGGCTGGAGGGCATTCTTAGCAACAAAACAAGTGGTATACAGTGAACCTAGGTATCACACTTAGTTGATAGTAGGCTGGAGGGCATTCTTAGCAACAAACCAAGTGGTATAAAAATAATATAAATAAAATAATCTAAACAAAGACTTAATATGAGGCAGGGTCATTGCAAATCATCTGCTAAATAGTATCCAGTTATTGAATTATCCTCACCTTGTAAACATTATCGGAAAATATTATAAAAAGTCCAAAGGAGAATGAAACAATAGTTTTTATTGTTGTTGAGTTCTGATCTTATGGAAGGTATTGCAAGTCTGTGATACTAGACAAGGTTTATAAGTACACGGCATTAATTTACCTGTAATTGGACTGATATCAGGAGGGATGTAAACCTTCTCATCACTACTGGGTTGACTTGGTTACACATAGACACAAACAAGGTTTATAAGTACATGGCATTAATTTACCTGTAATTGGACTGATATCAGGAGGGATGTAAACCTTCTCATCACTACTGGGTTGACTTGGTTACACATAGACACAAACAAGGTTTATAAGTACATGGCATTAATTTACCTGTAATTGGACTGATATCAGGAGGGATGTAAACCTTCTCATCACTACTGGGTTGACTTGGTTACATATAGACACAAACAAGGTTTATATGTACATGGCATTAATTTACCTGTAATTGGACTGATATCAGGAGGGATGTAAACCTTCTCATCACTACTGGGTTGACTTGGTTACACATAGACACAAACAAGGTTTATAAGTACATGGCATTAATTTACCTGTAATTGGACTGATATCAGGAGGGATGTAAACCTTCTCATCACTACTGGGTTGACTTGGTTACATATAGACACAAACAAGGTTTATATGTACATGGCATTAATTTACCTGTAATTGGACTGATATCAGGAGGGATGTAAACCTTCTCATCACTACTGGGTTGACTTGGTTACATATAGACACAAACAAGGTTTATAAGTACATGGCATTAATTTACCTGTAATTGGACTGATATCAGGAGGGATGTAAACCTTCTCATCACTACTGGGTTGACTTGGTTACATATAGACACAAACAAGGTTTATAAGTACATGGCATTAATTTACCTGTAATTGGACTGATATCAGGAGGGATGTAAACCTACTCATCACTACTGGGTTGACTTGGTTACATATAGACACAAACAAGGTTTATATGTACATGGCATTAATTTACCTGTAATTGGACTGATATCAGGAGGGATGTTAACCTTCTCATCACTACTGGGTTGACTTGGTTACATATAGACACAAACAAGGTTTATATGTATGTATGGCATTAATTTACCTGTAATTGGACTGATATCAGGAGGGATGTAAACCTTCTCATCACTACTGGGTTGACTTGGTTACACATAGACACAAACAAGGTTTATAAGTACATGGCATTAATTTACCTGTAATTGGACTGATATCAGGAGGGATGTAAACCTTCTCATCACTACTGGGTTGACTTGGTTACACATAGACACAAACAAGGTTTATAAGTACATGGCATTAATTTACCTGTAATTGGACTGATATCAGGAGGGATGTAAACCTTCTCATCACTACTGGGTTGACTTGGTTACACATAGACACAAACAAGGTTTATAAGTACATGGCATTAATTTACCTGTAATTGGACTGATATCAGGAGGGATGTAAACCTTCTCATCACTACTGGGTTGACTTGGTTACATATAGACACAAACAAGGTTTATAAGTACATGGCATTAATTTACCTGTAATTGGACTGATATCAGGAGGGATGTAAACCTTCTCATCACTACTGGGTTGACTTGGTTACATATAGACACAAACAAGGTTTATAAGTACATGGCATTAATTTACCTGTAATTGGACTGATATCAGGAGGGATGTAAACCTTCTCATCACTACTGGGTTGACTTGGTTACATATAGACACAAACAAGGTTTATAAGTACATGGCATTAATTTACCTGTAATTGGACTGATATCAGGAGGGATGTAAACCTTCTCATCACTACTGGGTTGACTTGGTGAAGATGAACCAATACCTTCAGAACTCACGATAGGCACACTTAATAGGGATGATTCACTGTCAGGTGAGGAAAGATTAAACAAGTTACCATGGCATCGTCATGGTGAATCATAAGATATATGATGCTGATGTACTTAAATAGTCAGACTATACCAAGAAACAAACAGGGATTAAGCAGCAAAAAGTCATGAATGCATACCAGTATCTATACAATACAACCAGTATAAACAGACACAGGTTACAGTATACACAGTTTAATTGCATATAGGCTACACCTACATTCGATGATGAAGCATACCTTACAGTTGCTTGTAACAAACAGTAGGCCATGACAGGTTGCAATGTGTCCAGTCAATTAACATAGTGGGTATAGTATTTACAGCAGCTATCCTATATATGTGCTTCATAGGCACAATAACTTACACTACATGTAGTGATCCAGGTTACAATATTATCTCTATTTAAATATCATACTGGATACATGTGATTTTATTAGCATGTGTATGCTATCATCACTTCTATTATATATGTTTAAAGACGGTACATGATACAAGTAGGTAATATGCAGGTAACTTACACACTGGCTACATACAGTAACATGTGACTAATCAGTATATGCACTGTATTACAGTTAGCTGCTATAGAGATGCTTAGCATACGTTATGTATGTTAAAGTACTGGCAGTAAACCAGCATAGGCAACAGTGTAATGCATTTTATATTTAGGAGGTAGGCTGTATAGACTATAGTATGTCAACTACACTCAAGGCCACTTAGAATGACTGGAACAAAATAGCTCTCTGATTTGAATTGTCATTCCAGAGTAGATTACCAAGTAAAACATTGCTCGCAAATGACTGTTAGTCTGACACTAGATAACAGAATTATAACACACAGTACAGCATAGTAGAGTATAGTACAGCACAACACAGTACAGAATACTAGTTATGACTGTAAACTATGCAGGATCCAATATGCACCATGCTTATAACAAAAAGGATAAACAAAGCTATCAGGGTGCTTGTAAGGGCCGACCTCTGGGGGGTTGGTGAGGGTAACATATGATGTTATTAATATTTTACATACAATGAAGACTTCCCTTGGGTTAGGTACATCAATGAGAATTCAACAAACCTTAGTTCCAGCAGATGCTGAGCTTTCTCTTGTAGGAGGAGTGTTTCTGCATCAACTGATGATAATCCATCTCTGTCAGAGCTGGCTGATAATTTATTGGTGTCCATTAAGGGAACATTATTCAGCTGAACTCCTCTCCTTGCAGGTATGCTAGATGATCCTCTCCTTGCAGGTATGCTAGATAATTCTTTCCTTGCAGGGTTTGATGACAGCCTCCTCACTGGCCTCTCCTCTTTGTTTATTCCAGGCATCCTCTGTGTTAGTTTACTAGTTATGTCCTGCTGTCCATCAGAAGAGGAAGCCCTTGTGGTATCCCTGGTAGGGGGTGATAACCACCAGAGGTCACCTTCAGGATCTCCTGCCCTCTCCTCTCTGCTCTGAGGTGCTGCATGTCGAAATCGATGTATGTACCTGTAATGTTAGCAACAAGATGTAGAGCTATTAGAGCAGCTACAAGCATAATATAAACACACAGTAAGGTATAGTAGGGAAGGTAGTCAATGTAACCCTCATAATGTATAGTAACACTGCAAAGATATAAGATATAGCAGGTATTACAGTACTGTAAACATGTCCTACCATACAGCAGAGGATTATAACACATATCTACAGTTATATTGCAAAGACTTCCTATTATGATGCCCTTGCTATAGTTTCTTTTCAGCAATGCGAGGAAGTATAGTTCATGAAATTTGTAATCAAGTTTCTAAATGAGGCGCACCAGACAATAGAAGCAAGATTATGAATGTGCCGTAATAGTATATAATCATATAAAAATAATAGATGTAACCCTCACCGAGCAAGAACTGAGCTATGTTGAGGTTGGGTTGTTGGTCTCCCTGTTTCCTCATTTATTTTGAATGATGATGATGATGATGATGATGACAGCCTACTTTGTTTCTTCAGAAGAGCTAACAGTTCCCCTTCCTCTGCCCTAGTCAGAACAACTGAAGATCCTGACAAGTCTCCATTGACCTTATGACCTGATGATGACCTTAAAGAAAGTGGACTTTCAATTGAGGATGGTCTCTCACTTGTTGGCCAAGATTCATTAAACTTAGATGAATTATCTGGTGGACTTGGTGTGTCTCTGGTAGGGAGTTCCTTAGCTAACACAGTATTTGTCCTACTCATGAAGGCCTGTTCTTGAGGTGTAAGCTGGCACTCATTGCCGTTCTTCTTGTCTTCAGCAGATGGTTGCAACTTCTCTGGACTTAGTTTTGTCTAAAAAACAAGGCAAATATAGTGGAGTTAATATACCCAAAAAGCTTTACATTTGAGTTTATATGCCCAGGAAGCTGTATAGTTGGAGTTTATATGCCCAGGAAGCTATATAGTTGGAGTTTATATGCCCAGGAAGCTGTACAGTTGCAGACAATCTTGTTATCTTGTAGGAAGTTTCGAGCAAAATTAGTTTGTCAGAAAGAGGAATTTCTTTGGCACATGTATACCAAAGAGCCGACTTTGAGGCCAATGCTTCTGGAAGCTAAGACATTTTGATATTTTTTCTTGCTATCTTGTAACTAGTGATTTTCAATGCAAAATTACATACCAGGAGGAGGAGGATATCATGCAACATGAAAGAAGCAATATCTGCGGGTATCAAAGTATGAAACACTTAAATATCAACCTGCGATTCTTCTTTTGTCAAGGTCCTCAGTAAAGATGGGTGGTAGAAGGCCAAGGGTAATGATGGTTCCAAGAAAGGGTCATCCCTAAAACAAAGTAAACATAAGAGCCATTAAGTACTATTATCTATGTATGAAACAGATATAAAACAAAGGAGTAACAAAGTAGCCACTAAATAATATCTACTGTATGTATGAAATAGATATGGAGTAACATTGAGTTACGATTAGTTAAAGAGGAAATGACAAATTTAAAAAGTTTACATAAATGAATAAATAGTTAATTGTATGTGTTCTAGTTGATGGACAACCATAGGCAAATAATTAGATCTTTAACAGGTGGTGAATCTTTGAGGAGATATTAGTCACCAGAGGTTAGACTTAATGTGCCATTACCATATTAAACTCAAGTATAACTTCATTTCATTTATTGTTTCCATTTCCTCACAATGTTTATATAATAAGACGGTGAAGACAATACCATACAAAGAAAATAATGAGTAATAAATCATATAAAAGAAAAATATATCATGGAAATTACGGGGAGAAAATGGTGGAAGGGCTTGGAAGCCGTAGCTTGTACAAGAAGACCCACCAAAAAAAAAAAATAACATGTATAAAGGATATGGGCATGATAATAAAGCCCCTTACCAAGAAGACCTATACCCCCCACCCCTAAACTAAACAACTTAAAGCCTAGGATAGGCCTTAAGACTAGAGTTATACAGTATAAATTGATTTTTTTTTTAATTGTTTAAGGGGTTTGACAACCAGTCAGCAGCTTTCACAGTTTGTACCTCGAAAAATCCGCTGTGCAGTGTGTTTTATTTGAGTGTCCCTTGGTCAGCGTTCAAACAAAATTCAAGGAAATGTCAAATGTTTTAGCCTAGGCTAAGCATTCTTTACTCTCTTGTTTTTGGTAAGGATAAGGACATTTCTTCCTAATGCACTGAAACTTCGACAAGAAAAAGGGAAGGAATGGCAACTGAAGACAATGCATTACCTATCCAGCTACTAGCACTGCTTAAGCCTAGGTCTAGAACTAGGCCAACATCAGGTTGGTGCCTTTTCATGTTACTGAAGTTAGGCTAGGCCTAGGATAATAACGTTAGGCGATGGCAAGTTAGGCCAAACACTCATAAGCAACACAGTGACACCTTGAACTAGGTCGTAAGCTATTCATTCGTACTATGCTATGCCTGCAGAAAACCTACTGCTTCAGTTTCTGTTGCCAAAATAAAACATCTGACATTTTCCTAAGGCCTCAATAACCGGTCTCTCTTGCACTACGCAGCTTCACGAAGTTTTCAAGGAAGCCGCCATTATTTGCAGCTAACAAAGTTTAAAAATTTACTTAGAAGAAAAACCTATCCAAAATGTTTTTTATGAAACCGAATGTTAGAAAATAAGATTTATTATTATTTATATAATATTTTAATGACTTTTCTGAAGTGAAAAAAATAAAGCACTGAAATTATTATATTTCTATGTTTTGACGAAATATTATTGCTGAAATGGCAATACATCACTAGTGAGGCGAAGCTTCGTTAGCAACCGGACCGACCGTTAAACTTTACAACAATCATAATATTCTCCACTGTTATTTATGAACGCGAGTAGAAAACTAATAAATAATGCAGTAAGTTCACCTTGTCTGTGAGATGAAGCTTGATGAGGGTCTCAATACATGTGTCGAATAGAAGTTTGTTCATATCAAGCTTTAGGCTAACCTAGACCTGTTAAAAACAATCGACTCATTAACGTTATTACTATTAGATTAACACTAAGCTAGGTTAGTCTCTGAAACTTAGTGCTGGGATTTTTAGTTAGGCTGCTGACGTTCTTATTAGTAGTATGGTGGTTTGCGTGTACCCTACATTGTCGTACTGTGTTACTGTATATGCAGTTGCACAGTAATACTAATAGGCACTAGGCCTAGTTCGTGTGTTATTAAGTCAAATTGTAACCACATTTTCAGTCGCAATTTTGGTCTGCAAAGCCGTTACAGAACTGGTCCAAATTGCCACAGTGAAACAAGGAACACCATCTTTATATTTTGTGATACTTTGGGAAGTGACACCCATTTACTAAGTGGAATTATACAGCAAACTTCAATTCAATAGTTATGGAAATTTGTCCTTTCTTCGAGCAGTTTGACTACGGACATTACAAGTATAATTCTTTTATTTCTGATGAAATCTGGTCCAGTGATCGAAGAAATTACATAGTGAAGGATAGAACTAAACCACTGAGTAAACTAAGCGAGATTGCCATCACCTTGGGCTTGAAAAATCCTATGTACTGGGTGCCCAGTGCTCCTTATTGCTCTATTTGGGCTACCAAACTTCAAAAGACTGTCAGGCTCCCGACATTCAAAATTGCCTTCTTTCTCTGCCACCCAGTAAAATAAATTTTACTAGTCTAGCACTTTTTTGTACAATGGACACAGCACAAGTAAGCCTGAATATACCATGTGACACCTGTAATTAGGATAATTTTTTGATGTAAATGAGAAAATTGAAGAAACTGATCGTTTTGGTCCTGATATACACTTTATGGGTAGTTAAATTCTTTGTCAGGATACACCACTGTCGTGTCCGCATGATATCCGTTTTATTCATCACACTAGGCCTACGTCATCTTTATACATTTCTGTTCAGCTCAGTTTGATTTTGGTCAAACAGAGTAATGAATCATACCCCAGAAGTAACTGGAAGGAAAGGCTAGTGTTTTTCCAACAAACTGCACAACACACACTTTCATGCATATCAATGTGGTGGGGAATGTGATTGTTCATATAAAATAGTAAGAATGCTACTGCAAATAATGTAATGGCTAGATTCATAATCATTGCATAAAATGTTTTATGATTTAAATTTTGATGAGGAGGCCTTATCATTATGAGGAGTGCACAGCCACATTAAGCTGGGTACAAATGATTTACACACTTTTATTAACACCTTCTGGAAGCAAATTTTGATAGTGTTTTAAAAAAAAAATGTTACAGACTTTCTCTAAATGTTATCAGACTACCACAAACTCAGGACAAAAAAAACTTGACAGAGTACTACTTCTGAAAATATTGTAGAGCACTGCATCACTGCTACTGTATCTTAAAATAACAATCATGCTCTTTCTATGGTGAATTTATCCTACACCATTATTATTTGCTGGACATTTTGAAGCTTAATTAACCATTAAACCAGTAACTAGCTTATAGAGTTCACAAACTACTGACCATGGTCAATCAATAAACTTTGGCAATGCCATGAAGCCTAAGCTTATGTTCATTTATTTTCTTTATTGTAGCAAAAGAAAACCAATCTTGTGTGACTAAGGAACAAGACAATGGAGGTTGATGAGCGTCTCCGCTTTTTGGAAACACGGATAACCTCCAGTCTGAGGCCACGGAACGATGATTTGAAAGCTTTATTTGCAGGGAACGAGAACAGGTTTGGCTATAAACATTAAAGCTCATCATCATATACTGTGATGTTTCATTTAGAAGTATAAAATTGTACCAGAAGATTGAAATGGTGATGTAATAATGCTTCTCAGTAGGCTGACAGAGTGTAAGGATCTAAATGGCTGGAATGTTGGTCAAAGCATTAGACAAACCAAAAAAATACAAACATACATGTAGAACTCAGAAAATAGTGATAGAAACCTTGAATATATGTAGTACCAATCAAAGGTGCATACAAAGAGTTCAGTAGCCAGGATTTATTTATCATTCATCACATACAATCTCTCACAAGCATACTGTATATGTACATGAAACTGCAACAAAGTGTGAACTAATAACCTAATTCTGTCAGTGTTCTTGTTTTGTTCTATGTCACTTCATTAATATTATTGATCAATGTTCTACTCTCAGCAATCCAAATATTTGTGTATCCAGCCATATACCCATACTGTAGTTATCTTTAACATCATCAGATGTTATGGGTTAGTGTATCCAGCCATATACCCATACTGTAGTTATCTTTAACATCATCAGATGTTATGGGTTAGTGTATCCAGCCATATACCCATACTGTAGTTATCTTTAACATCATCAGATGTTATGGGTTAGTGTATCCAGCCATATACCCATACTGTAGTTATCTTTAACATCATCAGATGTTATGGGTTAGTGTATCCAGCCATATACCCATACTGTAGTTATCTTTAACATCATCAGATGTTATGGGTTAGTGTATCCAGCCATATACCCATACTGTAGTTATCGTTAACATCATCAGATGTTATGGGTTAGTGTATCCAGCCATATACCCATACTGTAGTTATCGTTAACATCATCAGATGTTATGGGTTAGAACATGGCAATGTAGCAGCAGATGTGGCTGTACAATGTTAAAATGCAATTTACCTCTTCAGAAGTGAATAATTTCACATTTTACTATATTAAGTATTTTCAAAGTTAGAATTCATATTTCTTGGTTGGGAGTGAATAAACAACCGCCTTTGTTATTGTCAGGCCATCAGCAAACCTAAGAATTAATACGCAAACCTACGAATTAATACTGACATTGAAGTTGACAGGCCTGGAATTTAGTTAAATGCTATTCCAGCAACAATTTGGTTGTGAATATATTGTCTGTCTGTGAAAGTAAGTGAACTCTCTTTATGCTTTAAATTAATATCCTACAGAAATGCTTTCTTGGAGTTTTGCAATAATGAAGATGTCCGTCGATTGTTTGTGTACACAAAGGAGCCTAAGTCCACCCTGGTGTCCTCCTTGGAACCTCCTGTTAATGTGAGGAGCAAAGCAGTATTCTTCCTCAAGACCAGCCAAGCAACCAAACTCACAAAGGATAATATTCGGACTGATGTTGTGTTTGCAGATTGTGAAACGATTGTCCTCAAACAACTAGATCTTCTGGCTAAAGAGGTGAATATTTACTGCTGCTGCTATGATGGTGATTGCATTGGCACATAATGTACATGTACAAATGTGGGGAGGGGGGAAAGGGAGGGGGAAGCTTCTCTGATTGTAGGGTTGATGAAACTACCTTCATTATGTAGTAAAACCTTGTATTCAGTATACATGATTCTTTCTTTAATAGGTTTATCTTCCATTGTTGTGTACTGATGGTACTCAGACCAGGGGGGGGGGGGGTTGGGGGACATCTCTGATTGTAGGGTTGATGAAACTACCATTATGTAGTAAAACCTTGTATTCAGTATACATGATTCTTTCTTTGGCAGGTTTATCTTCCATTGTTGTGTACTGATGATACTCAGACCGGGGGGAGGGGGGGGGACATCTCTGATTGTAGGGTTGATGAAACTATGTACATTATGTAGTAAAACCTTGTATTCAGCATACATGATTCTTTCTTTAATAGGTTTATCTTCCATTGTTGTGTACTGATGGTACTCAGACGTATGGGAAAGTCAGTGCAGATAAGCTGATGGATATCCTACACAGACTAATGGGTACAACTGAAGTAACAGATGGATACACAAAGGTAAATATGGATCTTCTGCAACCTTTTAATTTGTTACAGAGTTCAATTCTTTGGATGATATTACAGCATGAAAACTCTCATGAAAAGAACTGCACTCTACAATTATTCAGCAATAATTGGTCACATTATGTTCTCTGTATTGGCCTATGATTGCATCTTTAATGGCAAAATTAAAACTTAAATATGAACAACTATATTTAATGATACACAGAATGTGGAAACATTTATGGTTATATGTATAAGTTATGACTAACATTAAGTCAAAGAGTGATGAAGAGAATATAATATTTGACATAATCCTTTGTCTTTGTATCGTTTCTAGGGTGATATCACTCTGCCTCTTCCGTCTATTGAGGTATTGGCTGAGGCTGCATCGTTACCTACCAGACAAGCTTCTGTCATTCATGTGCTAGAATCATCAGTTATGACTAACATTAAATCAAAGAGTGATGAATATTTGACATAATTCTTTATCTTTGTATCGTTTCTAGGGTGATATCACTCTACCTCTTCCGTCTATTGAGGTATTGGCTGAGGCTGCATCGTTACCTACCAGACAAGCTTCTGTCATTCATGTGCTAGAATCATCAGTTATTGGTTGGATCAAGCAAATCAGGGTGAGCATGCCATATATCAATAACCTTTGTTTTCATCAGGAGTCTTTTTGGCCATTGCACTTTTGGAAAAGCAATGAATGTTAATAATTAAGAAGTAATGTAAAGATATGTTGCAGATACAGTGACATTAGAAAACCTCTAAGCAAAGCAGAAACTCAGGCCATATTGATTGAGATTATGCTCATACTGTTTTCTCTAATGTAACGTTGCTGTGCACATCTTCAAGTTGAAACAAACTTAACACAGGATCTGTATTGTCATGTGTTGCATCAAACAGGTATAATTGACATATTCCTGGCATTATCATACTAGTCATATCATTAATAACTAGTTACAGGACAACACTAAATGATGGTAAACCATTGGATGAGTTGGCACCAAATGTTTATTGTCAAAATCATCAATGTCACCCATAAATAAACATCTTAGACAGATGTCCTAAGCCTTGTGAACTTTGCCTATATAGGAATCAATGCCAGCATTGTTTATTGCAAGTACTTAACAATATGACTTAGTACCAACTAGTTGCACGTCTTGGGGTAAGGAAAAGAGGCATTTGTGTGAAAATGCGTTCATTACTTGTAATCTAGCAGGATAGTTATGTAACTAAATGAGTGAAATGCCAGAAACTAGTGAGAATGATGCTTTGCTTTGTTAGTTTGCTTTGTTAGACCAGGAGGTATGTTTAATAAATCTAGCAGGATAGTTATGTAACTATATGAGTGAAATGCCAGAAACTAGTGAGAATGATGCTTTGCTTTGTTAGACCAGGAGGTATGTTTAATAAATCTAGCAGGATAGTTATGTAACTATATGAGTGAAATGCCAGAAACTAGTGAGAATGATGCTTTGCTTTGTTTGACCAGAAGGTATGTTTAATAAATCTAGCAGGATAGTTATGTAACTATGAGTGAAATGCCAGGAACTAGTGAGAATGATGCTTTGCTTTGTTAGTTTGCTTTGTTAGACCAGAAGGTATGTTTGATAAATCTTGTAGGATAGTTATGTAACTATATGAGTGAAATGCCAGGAACTAGTGAGAATGATGCTTTGCTTTGTTAGACCAGAAGGTATGTTTAAAAATCTTGTAGGATAGTTATGTAACTAAATGAGTGAAATGCCAGGAACTAGTGAGAATGATGCTTTGCTTTGTTAGACCAGAAGGTATGTTTAAAAATCTTGTAGGATAGTTATGTAACTAAATGAGTGAAATGCCAGGAACTAGTGAGAATGATGCTTTGCTTTGTTAGTTTGCTTTGTTAGACCAGGAGGTATGTTTAATAAATCTAGCAGGATAGTTATGTAACTACTGTATATGAGTGAAATGCCAGAAACTAGTGAGAATGATGCTTTGCTTTGTTAGTTTGCTTTGTTAGACCAGGAGGTATGTTTAATAAATCTTGTAGGATAGTTATGTAACTATATGAGTGAAATGCCAGGAACTAGTGAGAATGATGCTTTGCTTTGTTAGACCAGAAGGTATGTTTAAAAATCTTGTAGGATAGTTATGTAACTAAATGAGTGAAATGCCAGGAACTAGTGAGAATGATGCTTTGCTTTGTTAGTTTGCTTTGTTAGACCAGGAGGTATGTTTAATAAATCTAGCAGGATAGTTATGTAACTACTGTATATGAGTGAAATGCCAGAAACTAGTGAGAATGATGCTTTGCTTTGTTAGTTTGCTTTGTTAGACCAGAAGGTATGTTTAAAAATCTTGTAGGATAGTTATGTAACTAAATGAGTGAAATGCCAGGAACTAGTGAGAATGATGCTTTGCTTTGTTAGTTTGCTTTGTTAGACCAGGAGGTATGTTTAATAAATCTAGCTGGATAGTTATGTAACTATATGAGTGAAATGCCAGAAACTAGTGAGAATGATGCTTTGCTTTGTTTGACCAGAAGGTATGTTTAATAAATCTAGCAGGATAGTTATGTAACTATGAGTGAAATGCCAGGAACTAGTGAGAATGATGCTTTGCTTTGTTTGACCAGAAGGTATGTTTAATAAATCTAGCAGGATAGTTATGTAACTATGAGTGAAATGCCAGGAACTAGTGAGAATGATGCTTTGCTTTGTTAGTTTGCTTTGTTAGACCAGGAGGTATGTTTAATAAATCTTGTAGGATAGTTATGTAACTATATGAGTGAAATGCCAGGAACTAGTGAGAATGATGCTTTGCTTTGTTAGACCAGGAGGTATGTTTAATAAATCTTGTAGGATAGTTATGTAACTATATGAGTGAAATGCCAGGAACTAGTGAGAATGATGCTTGGCTTTGTTAGACCAGAAGGTACTTTTAATAAATTTATCTTCTTAGATCAATGAATTTGGCTTATAGTTTGAACAAGAAGAATGCTAGTACTTATCCTGCAATCCTATTTTGATTATTTTTTAGCTGGTGTTGAAGCATGACCCCTTGAATGACCTGCACACATTGTATGGACCATGCCCCCTTCCAGTGGATGAGGTCACCTTATGGAGAAACAGACAAGATAAATTAGTCTCCATCAACAAACAGCTTGACTCAACAGTTGCTAGTGATATCTTGGTCAATCTGGATGAAGCTAGTAGTGCTTACTCACAATCCTTCCACAATGTTAGGAAAGAAATTGCTCAGGTAAAACAAATGAAACCTTTCTTTTGTTTAGCTGGTAAATAAATTATTTAGGGATTCTAACATTCAAAAACTAACATTTGTTGTTTATGTTATGTATTAATGCATCAAAGTAGAACATTTATGTTCAACATCAGTTGCCAGTCTAATGACTACATTGGTACATTTTTATCATCCATTGTCACATGTTCAATCGTAGAGTAATTTGACTGGAGTTTGTAGGTTGGTTGCATTAGAGTTGTAGACTAGGAATTGATGTTTAATTTGAGATTTCTGTGAGCTGCCACATATATGTATCAGGAAGTAAATCCTTCATTTGTCATGGAAAAGTGTAAGGTGACACAATCAAGCCATTTAATCAACAAATCAGTATTGACAAAGATTAAATAGGACTTAAATAGTAGTACATTTAGTGTAATGTGATTGGGAGTGGATTCAATGCATATAGTCAGGTCTAATATGTGGATGTGTGTGATATAATATCAACCATATATATTGATATGATATTAACCTATGAAGTATTCTTTTGCAGGCCTTGACTGAAACCAATGATAACCTATGTTTCCTGGAGACAATGCTTCCATGGTTTGATCATCTACATTCTGCATCTGTCCCAGAGCATTTACTTACACTTTTCCCTCCGTTACTAAATACCATGATGTTGGTATGGTCACATTCAAAGTAAGGACTACTTTAATGTTTAAATGCTTATCCTCAAACCTCAATTTAACTTGATTGTAGTGAATCATGATGATTATGTTGCTAAATGTTTTGTGTTTATTTTGATAGAATGAATAAAATAAAGGCAATGATATGAATTTCAAAGTTCAAACTACCCAGATTACATAGTTGAATAATAGGATCGTCAAGTGAGATCATCACAAAAGATGATCTGCCAAAACATCCAACTTTAAAGTCTTAAGAGATAGGCAACACTACATCAGCTTCTAACGCAAAAACTGTGATTTATTGAAACATGTACTACTTCATAGTATAGGGTAGTAACTAACAGTTCAAGGACTAACAGTAGTAGTAAGTTGAGTCTCGTCTATCCGACATGCTCAGTGATTAACCTCCGCCACGTATCACGATCATGCGCAAGGTTTATTGCTTCTTGAAATTGTTAATGTTAACGTCCTTAAATTGCGACTTTATTTTTCCAAGCAAGGTAGTCACAGGCCTTCCTACTGGTTTAGCAGTATGTCTCAATGCTTCTCTTAAAGCAACCTTTAACAAGTAGGCCATAATAAGAATGGAGTGTTTTTGAGTTGAACCCCTGTCATGAGTCCATGACCATAAACAGATGTATAGTACAGGGTAGTAACTAACAGTTCATTGACTAACAAGTAGGCCATAATGAGAATGGAGTGTTTTTGTGTTGAACCCCTGTCATGAGTCCATGACCATAAACAGATGTATTTAGAAAGTGATAGCTGGTTAATTTTTCAATAATGATATTGGAGGTTAGTGTTTGGGTTGTCCGTGTGGGGTGTCATGATATAATATTTCTATTACCATTATTACTATGACACTATTTCTATTTATAACAGGTATTACCATGATCCAGCAAACTTTCACAGCTTGTTGGAAGTAGTCTCAAATGAGGTGGTTGTCAGAGCAAAGACATTTGTAGGCAAAAACATTTTGAAGAATACTATTCAGGTATGAAAATTCATTACTGCATTTTTCGTGGATGCAATATCTTGCAGGTTTTATTTCTTTTTTTTATTGTGAACTTTTATCAAGCTCTCAGGCATTACATTCGATGTGAGGCATAGTAATTATGTTTCTTTAATGTTTTTACTGAATTAATTCAAAAAGTATTTTACTAAATAATACACAAAAAGAAAGTCAACCAAAATCATGACCCATTCTTTTCTGTAACTTGTCTTACAGTCATATGCTGGTCTCAAGGAGGCTCTGAGAGTTTGTGCAGCTTACAGAGGGACATATTTAGACATGAAGGACAAGGCCGATGCTGTCAATGAGGACAAAGTGTCTGAAATGGCAGAGGTTATGTACGTTATCCAATGAACATAATTCAAAGTTGGTATAGTTCTGATACAAGTTTGTATGAGGACCTGTCTGTACATAAGGGATTAGAGAAGTGAAAGAAGGCAAACATAGATCTGATGTAGGAAGGTTCTCTGATCTTGTCAGATAGGAGATAATGTGATTTAGATGGTTGTAATATTGATTGATGTTACTGAGAGCTGGGCAGACAGATGAAACCATGGTAATGTTATCTATCTGATGTAGGAAGGTTCTCTGATCTTGTCAGATAGGAGATAATGTGATTTAGATGGTTGTAATATTGATTGATGTTACTGAGAGCTGGGCAGATAGATGAAACCATGGTAATGTTATCTATCTGATGTAGGAAGGTTCTCTGATCTTGTCAGATAGGAGATAATGTGATTAAGATGGTTGTAATATTGATTGATGTTACTGAGAACTGGGCAGACAGATGAAACCATGGTAATGTTATCTATCTGATGTAGGAAGGTTCTCTGATCTTGTCAGATAGGAGATAATGTGATTTAGATGGTTGTAATATTGATTGATGTTACTGAGAGCTGGGCAGACAGATGAAACCATGGTAATGTTATCTATCTGATGTAGGAAGGTTCTCTGATCTTGTCAGATAGGAGATAATGTGATTTAGATGGTTGTAATATTGACTGATGTTACTGAGAGCTGGGCAGACAGATGAAACCATGGTAATGTTATCTATCTGATGTAGGAAGGTTCTCTGATCTTGTCAGATAGGAGATAATGTGATTTAGATGGTTGTAATATTGACTGATGTTACTGAGAGCTGGGCAGACAGATGAAACCATGGTAATGTTATCTATCTGATGTAGGAAGGTTCTCTGATCTTGTCAGGTAGGAGATAATGTGATTTAGATGGTTGTAATATTGATTGATGTTACTGAGAGCTGGGCAGACAGATGAAACCATGGTAATGTTATCTATCTGATGTAGGAAGGTTCTCTGATCTTGTCAGATAGGAGATAATGTGATTTAGATGGTTGTAATATTGATTGATGTTACTGAGAGCTGGGCAGACAGATGAAACCATGGTAATGTTATCTATCTGATGTAGGAAGGTTCTCTGATCTTGTCAGATAGGAGATAATGTGATTTAGATGGTTGTAATATTGACTGATGTTACTGAGAGCTGGGCAGACAGATGAAACCATGGTAATGTTATCTATCTGATGTAGGAAGGTTCTCTGATCTTGTCAGATAGGAGATAATGTGATTAAGATGGTTGTAATATTGATTGATGTTACTGAGAGCTGGGCAGACAGATGAAACCATGGTAATGTTATCTATCTGATGTAGGAAGGTTCTCTGATCTGGTCAGATAGGAGATAATGTGATTAAGATGGTTGTAATATTGATTGATGTTACTGAGAGCTGGGCAGACAGATGAAACCATGGTAATGTTATCTATCTGATGTAGGAAGGTTCTCTGATCTTGTCAGATAGGAGATAATGTGATTAAGATGGTTGTAATATTGATTGATGTTACTGAGAGCTGGGCAGACAGATGAAACCATGGTAATGTTATCTATCTGATGTAGGAAGGTTCTCTGATCTGGTCAGATAGGAGATAATGTGATTAAGATGGTTGTAATATTGATTGATGTTACTGAGAGCTGGGCAGACAGATGAAACCATGGTAATGTTATCTATCTGATGTAGGAAGGTTCTCTGATCTTGTCAGATAGGATATAATGTGATTTAGATGGTTGTAATATTGATTGATGTTACTGAGAGCTGGGCAGACAGATGAAACCATGGTAATGTTATCTATCTGATGTAGGAAGGTTCTCTGATCTTGTCAGATAGGAGATAATGTGATTTAGATGGTTGTAATATTGATTGATGTTACTGAGAGCTGGGCAGACAGATGAAACCATGGTAATGTTATCTATCTGATGTAGGAAGGTTCTCTGATCTTGTCAGATAGGAGATAATGTGATTAAGATGGTTGTAATATTGACTGATGTTACTGAGAGCTGGGCAGACAGATGAAACCATGGTAATGTTATCTATCTGATGTAGGAAGGTTCTCTGATCTTGTCAGATAGGAGATAATGTGATTAAGATGGTTGTAATATTGATTGATGTTACTGAGAGCTGGGCAGACAGATGAAACCATGGTAATGTTATCTATCTGATGTAGGAAGGTTCTCTGATCTGGTCAGATAGGATATAATGTGATTTAGATGGTTGTAATATTGATTGATGTTACTGAGAGCTGGGCAGACAGATGAAACCATGGTAATGTTATCTATCTGATGTAGGAAGGTTCTCTGATCTTGTCAGATAGGAGATAATGTGATTTAGATGGTTGTAATATTGACTGATGTTACTGAGAGCTGGGCAGACAGATGAAACCATGGTAATGTTATCTATCTGATGTAGGAAGGTTCTCTGATCTTGTCAGATAGGAGATAATGTGATTAAGATGGTTGTAATATTGATTGATGTTACTGAGAGCTGGGCAGACAGATGAAACCATGGTAATGTTATCTATCTGATGTAGGAAGGTTCTCTGATCTGGTCAGATAGGATATAATGTGATTTAGATGGTTGTAATATTGATTGATGTTACTGAGAGCTGGGCAGACAGATGAAACCATGGTAATGTTATCTATCTGATGTAGGAAGGTTCTCTGATCTTGTCAGATAGGAGATAATGTGATTTAGATGGTTGTAATATTGATTGATGTTACTGAGAGCTGGGCAGATAGATGAAACCATGGTAATGTTATCTATCTGATGTAGGAAGGTTCTCTGATATTGTCAGATAGGAGATAATGTGATTTAGATGGTTGTAATATTGATTGATGTTACTGAGAGCTGGGCAGATAGATGAAACCATGGTAATGTTATCTATCTGATGTAGGAAGGTTCTCTGATATTGTCAGATAGGAGATAATGTGATTTAGATGGTTGTAATATTGATTGATGTTACTGAGAGCTGGGCAGATAGATGAAACCATGGTAATGTTATCTATCTGATGTAGGAAGGTTCTCTGATCTGGTCAGATAGGATATAATGTGATTTAGATGGTTGTAATATTGATTGATGTTACTGAGAGCTGGGCAGATAGATGAAACCATGGTAATGTTATCTATCTGATGTAGGAAGGTTCTCTGATCTTGTCAGATAGGAGATAATGTGATTTAGATGGTTGTAATATTGACTGATGTTACTGAGAGCTGGGCAGACAGATGAAACCATGGTAATGTTATCTATCTGATGTAGGAAGGTTCTCTGATCTTGTCAGATAGGAGATAATGTGATTAAGATGGTTGTAATATTGATTGATGTTACTGAGAGCTTGGCAGACAGATGAAACCATGGTAATGTTATCTATCTGATGTAGGAAGGTTCTCTGATCTGGTCAGATAGGAGATAATGTGATTTAGATGGTTGTAATATTGACTGATGTTACTGAGAGCTGGGCAGACAGATGAAACCATGGTAATGTTATCTATCTGATGTAGGAAGGTTCTCTGATCTTGTCAGATAGGAGATAATGTGATTTAGATGGTTGTAATATTGACTGATGTTACTGAGAGCTGGGCAGACAGATGAAACCATGGTAATGTTATCTATCTGATGTAGGAAGGTTCTCTGATCTTGTCAGATAGGAGATAATGTGATTTAGATGGTTGTAATATTGATTGATGTTACTGAGAGCTGGGCAGACAGATGAAACCATGGTAATGTTATCTATCTGATGTAGGAATGTTCTCTGATCTTGTCAGATAGGAGATAATGTGATTTAGATGGTTGTAATATTGATTGATGTTACTGAGAGCTGGGCAGACAGATGAAACCATGGTAATGTTATCTATCTGATGTAGGAAGGTTCTCTGATCTTGTCAGATAGGAGATAATGTGATTAAGATGGTTGTAATATTGACTGATGTTACTGAGAGCTGGGCAGACAGATGAAACCATGGTAATGTTATCTATCTGATGTAGGAAGGTTCTCTGATCTTGTCAGATAGGAGATAATGTGATTAAGATGGTTGTAATATTGATTGATGTTACTGAGAGCTGGGCAGACAGATGAAACCATGGTAATGTTATCTATCTGATGTAGGAAGGTTCTCTGATCTTGTCAGATAGGAGATAATGTGATTAAGATGGTTGTAATATTGACTGATGTTACTGAGAGCTGGGCAGACAGATGAAACCATGGTAATGTTATCTATCTGATGTAGGAAGGTTCTCTGATCTTGTCAGATAGGAGATAATGTGATTTAGATGGTTGTAATATTGATTGATGTTACTGAGAGCTGGGCAGACAGATGAAACCATGGTAATGTTATCTATCTGATGTAGGAAGGTTCTCTGATCTTGTCAGATAGGAGATAATGTGATTAAGATGGTTGTAATATTGACTGATGTTACTGAGAGCTGGGCAGACAGATGAAACCATGGTAATGTTATCTATCTGATGTAGGAATGTTCTCTGATCTTGTCAGATAGGAGATAATGTGATTAAGATGGTTGTAATATTGACTGATGTTACTGAGAGCTGGGCAGACAGATGAAACCATGGTAATGTTATCTATCTGATGTAGGAAGGTTCTCTGATCTTGTCAGATAGGAGATAATGTGATTAAGATGGTTGTAATATTGATTGATGTTACTGAGAGCTGGGCAGACAGATGAAACCATGGTAATGTTATCTATCTGATGTAGGAAGGTTCTCTGATCTTGTCAGATAGGAGATAATGTGATTTAGATGGTTGTAATATTGATTGATGTTACTGAGAGCTGGGCAGACAGATGAAACCATGGTAATGTTATCTATCTGATGTAGGAAGGTTCTCTGATCTTGTCAGATAGGAGATAATGTGATTAAGATGGTTGTAATATTGATTGATGTTACTGAGAGCTGGGCAGACAGATGAAACCATGGTAATGTTATCTATCTGATGTAGGAAGGTTCTCTGATCTTGTCAGATAGGAGATAATGTGATTTAGATGGTTGTAATATTGATTGATGTTACTGAGAGCTGGGCAGACAGATGAAACCATGGTAATGTTATCTATCTGATGTAGGAAGGTTCTCTGATCTTGTCAGATAGGAGATAATGTGATTAAGATGGTTGTAATATTGACTGATGTTACTGAGAGCTGGGCAGACAGATGAAACCATGGTAATGTTATCTATCTGATGTAGGAAGGTTCTCTGATCTTGTCAGATAGGAGATAATGTGATTAAGATGGTTGTAATATTGATTGATGTTACTGAGAGCTGGGCAGACAGATGAAACCATGGTAATGTTATCTATCTGATGTAGGAAGGTTCTCTGATCTTGTCAGATAGGAGATAATGTGATTAAGATGGTTGTAATATTGATTGATGTTACTGAGAGCTGGGCAGACAGATGAAACCATGGTAATGTTATCTATCTGATGTAGGAAGGTTCTCTGATCTTGTCAGATAGGAGATAATGTGATTAAGATGGTTGTAATATTGATTGATGTTACTGAGAGCTGGGCAGACAGATGAAACCATGGTAATGTTATCTATCTGATGTAGGAAGGTTCTCTGATCTTGTCAGATAGGAGATAATGTGATTAAGATGGTTGTAATATTGACTGATGTTACTGAGAGCTGGGCAGACAGATGAAACCATGGTAATGTTATCTATCTGATGTAGGAAGGTTCTCTGATCTTGTCAGATAGGAGATAATGTGATTAAGATGGTTGTAATATTGACTGATGTTACTGAGAGCTGGGCAGACAGATGAAACCATGGTAATGTTATCTATCTGATGTAGGAAGGTTCTCTGATCTTGTCAGATAGGAGATAATGTGATTTAGATGGTTGTAATATTGACTGATGTTACTGAGAGCTGGGCAGACAGATGAAACCATGGTAATGTTATCTATCTGATGTAGGAAGGTTCTCTGATCTTGTCAGATAGGAGATAATGTGATTAAGATGGTTGTAATATTGACTGATGTTACTGAGAGCTGGGCAGACAGATGAAACCATGGTAATGTTATCTATCTGATGTAGGAAGGTTCTCTGATCTTGTCAGATAGGAGATAATGTGATTAAGATGGTTGTAATATTGATTGATGTTACTGAGAGCTGGGCAGACAGATGAAACCATGGTAATGTTATCTATCTGATGTAGGAAGGTTCTCTGATCTTGTCAGATAGGAGATAATGTGATTAAGATGGTTGTAATATTGATTGATGTTACTGAGAGCTGGGCAGACAGATGAAACCATGGTAATGTTATCTATCTGATGTAGGAAGGTTCTCTGATCTTGTCAGATAGGAGATAATGTGATTTAGATGGTTGTAATATTGATTGATGTTACTGAGAGCTGGGCAGACAGATGAAACCATGGTAATGTTATCTATCTGATGTAGGAAGGTTCTCTGATCTTGTCAGATAGGAGATAATGTGATTTAGATGGTTGTAATATTGACTGATGTTACTGAGAGCTGGGCAGACAGATGAAACCATGGTAATGTTATCTATCTGATGTAGGAAGGTTCTCTGATCTTGTCAGATAGGAGATAATGTGATTAAGATGGTTGTAATATTGACTGATGTTACTGAGAGCTGGGCAGACAGATGAAACCATGGTAATGTTATCTATCTGATGTAGGAAGGTTCTCTGATCTTGTCAGATAGGAGATAATGTGATTAAGATGGTTGTAATATTGATTGATGTTACTGAGAGCTGGGCAGACAGATGAAACCATGGTAATGTTATCTATCTGATGTAGGAAGGTTCTCTGATCTTGTCAGGAAGGAGATAATGTGATTAAGATGGTTGTAATATTGACTGATGTTACTGAGAGCTGGGCAGACAGATGAAACCATGGTAATGTTATCTATCTGATGTAGGAAGGTTCTCTGATCTTGTCAGATAGGAGATAATGTGATTAAGATGGTTGTAATATTGACTGATGTTACTGAGAGCTGGGCAGACAGATGAAACCATGGTAATGTTATCTATCTGATGTAGGAAGGTTCTCTGATCTTGTCAGGAAGGAGATAATGTGATTAAGATGGTTGTAATATTGACTGATGTTACTGAGAGCTGGGCAGACAGATGAAACCATGGTAATGTTATCTATCTGATGTAGGAAGGTTCTCTGATCTTGTCAGATAGGAGATAATGTGATTAAGATGGTTGTAATATTGACTGATGTTACTGAGAGCTGGGCAGACAGATGAAACCATGGTAATGTTATCTATCTGATGTAGGAAGGTTCTCTGATCTTGTCAGATAGGAGATAATGTGATTTAGATGGTTGTAATATTGATTGATGTTACTGAGAGCTGGGCAGACAGATGAAACCATGGTAATGTTATCTATCTGATGTAGGAAGGTTCTCTGATCTTGTCAGATAGGAGATAATGTGATTAAGATGGTTGTAATATTGACTGATGTTACTGAGAGCTGGGCAGACAGATGAAACCATGGTAATGTTATCTATCTGATGTAGGAAGGTTCTCTGATCTTGTCAGATAGGAGATAATGTGATTAAGATGGTTGTAATATTGATTGATGTTACTGAGAGCTGGGCAGACAGATGAAACCATGGTAATGTTATCTATCTGATGTAGGAAGGTTCTCTGATCTTGTCAGATAGGAGATAATGTGATTAAGATGGTTGTAATATTGATTGATGTTACTGAGAGCTGGGCAGACAGATGAAACCATGGTAATGTTATCTATCTGATGTAGGAAGGTTCTCTGATCTTGTCAGATAGGAGATAATGTGATTAAGATGGTTGTAATATTGACTGATGTTACTGAGAGCTGGGCAGACAGATGAAACCATGGTAATGTTATCTATCTGATGTAGGAAGGTTCTCTGATCTTGTCAGATAGGAGATAATGTGATTAAGATGGTTGTAATATTGATTGATGTTACTGAGAGCTGGGCAGACAGATGAAACCATGGTAATGTTATCTATCTGATGTAGGAAGGTTCTCTGATCTTGTCAGATAGGAGATAATGTGATTTAGATGGTTGTAATATTGATTGATGTTACTGAGAGCTGGGCAGACAGATGAAACCATGGTAATGTTATCTATCTGATGTAGGAAGGTTCTCTGATCTTGTCAGATAGGAGATAATGTGATTTAGATGGTTGTAATATTGATTGATGTTACTGAGAGCTGGGCAGACAGATGAAACCATGGTAATGTTATCTATCTGATGTAGGAAGGTTCTCTGATCTTGTCAGATAGGAGATAATGTGATTAAGATGGTTGTAATATTGACTGATGTTACTGAGAGCTGGGCAGACAGATGAAACCATGGTAATGTTATCTATCTGATGTAGGAAGGTTCTCTGATCTTGTCAGATAGGAGATAATGTGATTAAGATGGTTGTAATATTGATTGATGTTACTGAGAGCTGGGCAGACAGATGAAACCATGGTAATGTTATCTATCTGATGTAGGAAGGTTCTCTGATCTTGTCAGATAGGAGATAATGTGATTTAGATGGTTGTAATATTGATTGATGTTACTGAGAGCTGGGCAGACAGATGAAACCATGGTAATGTTATCTATCTGATGTAGGAAGGTTCTCTGATCTTGTCAGATAGGAGATAATGTGATTAAGATGGTTGTAATATTGATTGATGTTACTGAGAGCTGGGCAGACAGATGAAACCATGGTAATGTTATCTATCTGATGTAGGAAGGTTCTCTGATCTTGTCAGATAGGAGATAATGTGATTTAGATGGTTGTAATATTGATTGATGTTACTGAGAGCTGGGCAGACAGATGAAACCATGGTAATGTTATCTATCTGATGTAGGAAGGTTCTCTGATCTTGTCAGATAGGAGATAATGTGATTAAGATGGTTGTAATATTGACTGATGTTACTGAGAGCTGGGCAGACAGATGAAACCATGGTAATGTTATCTATCTGATGTAGGAAGGTTCTCTGATCTTGTCAGATAGGAGATAATGTGATTAAGATGGTTGTAATATTGATTGATGTTACTGAGAGCTGGGCAGACAGATGAAACCATGGTAATGTTATCTATCTGATGTAGGAAGGTTCTCTGATCTTGTCAGATAGGAGATACTATGATTTAGATGGTTGTAATATTGATTGATGTTACTGAGAGCTGGGCAGATAGATGAAACCATGGTAATGTTATCTATCTGATGTAGGAAGGTTCTCTGATCTTGTCAGATAGGAGATAATGTGATTTAGATGGTTGTAATATTGATTGATGTTACTGAGAGCTGGGCAGACAGATGAAACCACGGTAATGCTATCTATCTGATGTAGGAAGGTTCTCTGATCTTGTCAAATAGGAGATAATGTGATGTAGATGGTTGTAATATTGATTGATATTACTGAGAGCTGGGCAGACAGATAAATTCTACATAATAGTAGTATAGCTTGATTGGATTTTTAATACATGCATTTAACTCAGTAGCGAGTAAATATATTCTCTACTTTACAGAGGAGGGGTGGTTTAACAGTGTGAGCATAAGAGAAATTTTCTGCCATTCTTAATAATTATTGGTAGCATTCTCAATCTAATATCCTTTGCTCATGTTGCTGTTGCTCTGGTCAAGATGTTTCGCTATGAGTTTTGTTATTCATGTCATTTTCTAATGTACAGTTTTGTATTGTTTATTTATATTTACTCTGGTATTTTTTTTTAGGAATTTAAATCCTCCCAAAGGAGTATTATACACCAACAAACTCTACAACACCAACCAAAAGAAGCTCTCCTCTCGCAAGTCAGCAGAGATGTGGCGGCAATCCAGTGGTAGGGCTAATATTACCACCATAGGGGACGATGAATGGGAGGACTCACCCTGGCCTGCAAGAAATGCACCTTGCTTCAATCTCATGAACAGCTTTATGGAAAGGTAATTCCAAATAGATTTCTAAAAAAGTCACTTTCACTATTAAAACCTTTAAAAACAAAAGAAAAGTCCTGGAAATAAGTATTTATGTCAGACCTAGGAAACAAAAGTATGTGAATCTACTTATCCAGAATAAATAGTAGTTTGATATCAACACTGGGCTATGGTACTGATGTCAACACTGGGCTATACTACTAATGTCAACACTGGGCTATACTACTAATGTCAACACTGGTCTATACTACTAATGTCAACACTGGGCTTAATGATGGGCAAGATTAGAAGCATCTCATATTTTATTTCTTTGTTTCTTTATTAGGTGTAATGACCTGCTTGAACTCGTTCAAACCACCCGTCATTTTAACCTCCTTCAAAAGACAGCTGAGGTTGGGGGTGCCGGTACGAAAGGCTTAGATGCGCTTGTACGGGAAATACACCAAGAATTCACATCCTCAATGGAGATGTTTGGCAATGTGGTTGAGGACATCTTGGATGTTAGAGATAATCATACATTTGAGAAGGGCTTCTTCCATTTCAGATCTGTAGTAAAGGTAAGGCGGCTACCTGTATTTATAACTAATATTTATTTATTTATTTTACAAAATTTCTATAGCGCCTTATCCAATCAGAAATTGCTCTAAGGCGCTTTACAGTAAAATGCATTCACACATGATATACAAATATATAAATCGATAATGTAAGGTATAAAAAGGATAGAAAATTTGTTATATACAATCTGATAATAAATTGTATAAAAACTGCAAATGGGAAATCGAAAATTATACAAACAAAATCTTAAAATTTAAAATATATATAAATGTGAAAAATTTTAAAAGCGCTATAAATGCAAAATGGAATTGCGTTGTAACAATGTGACAATATAAATAGTATAGAAAGCACGGTTAATGGAATGCAGATCTAAATAGAAAGGTTTTGACTAGTTTTTAAATTCATCTATCATACACATTTTGTTAATAAGTATGAAACCAATCACAGTCTAATATACTAAGGCACTGCTTCCTGAGTGATGTGTTTAGGCAATGGATTATAATAGATTGCTCATTAATCTATCATATTGCAGGATTTGGAGAGAAGGTTGGCAACTGTTCTGCGTCAAAGTTTCCAGCAGTGTCCCACCATAGGGGCTCAACTGAGGCTGTTGGAGGTCTTTGAGGGGGTCAGCGGTAGGGAGATGGTACAGGAGTATCTGAAGGATAAAGATAAACAGCTGATTAATTCATTTACTGATGAATTAATTGCTGTGAGGTCCATGTTCATAGCAAAGATGAATTCCCCACCACTCCACATCAACCTGCCTCCCATTGTTAGCTGTATGACCTGGGTCAGGGCACTACAGAGGAGAATAAAGGTATGGATAATGTCTTCATCTATAGCTATGGGGTGTGCTTTCACAGATATGATGTTAGCATTTACTGAATGTCTGAATCATGCTATGTTTTCTATTAGGGGTCCAAATTTTATAACGTTTTGTGCTGCATAGATTGGAAAGTTGGTTCTCTTTTCTAACAGTAGAAGGCATAACTTTGTAGATGGTACATTAATGTAATTATACATAATTGATTATAGGACATTTACCAATAGAATGAGGGATAAGGGAGGGGCAAAGAACCTAAAAAAGGAAAAGAAGGGCTTGTTTTAAATTAAATGTAATATGTTCTTGTCCTAGTATACATTAGTCCTAGTTTACATTTGCCCAGGTTCACATTTTCCCTAGTTAACATTTGCCCTAATTCACAGTTCTCCTTTTCCCCAGTTGACATCCTAGTTCAAATTTGCCCTAGTTCACCTTTTCTCTAGTTCACATATGCCCTGGTTCACATTTGCCCTAATTCACATTTGCCCTAGTTCACATTTGCCCTTGTTAACATTTGCCATAGTTCACCTTTTCTCTAGTTCACATATGCCCTGGTTCACATTTGCCCTAATTCACATTTGCCCTAATTCACATTTGCCCTAGTTCACATTTGCCTTAGTTCACATTTGCCCTAGTTCACATTTGCCCTAGTTCACATTTGTCCTAGTTCACATTTGTCCTAGTTCACATATATCCTAGTTCACATTTTTTTGGTTCACATTTGTCTGAGTTCACATGTATCCTAGTTCACATTTGTTGTTACTGTCTATGTATTATGTAATGATTACCTTTTGTCAAACTATGTCAGGCCTAACGTTAGACAAGATTAGCCACTAGCTAAACATTGGCAGTGCTTAAAAAGTGTAAAAATTAAGATCTCACTGTCATTTTTCTGAATTACAAGACACATCAGCTGAGAGCAGTTGGTTTGTGACCAGCCCAATAATATTGCTGATAATAAGCAGTGAATCTTGTTTGTTTTAAGTATGTGAATCATACTGACTGACAATTGTTCACATGTTTCGATTCAATAATGTCCACAGGCAGATAATCCCAGTGACTTTCTGCTACTGGCAAACAGCTACATCTTCTGGTAATTAGCCAGTTAATAGCCATAATTGTGAGGCCTGCATGTTTGTCTGCAGTCTGTTGTTGGTTGTTGTTACATCAGTGAAGATGGAAGGTTTGAGTTTGATGGCAGACTTCAGTATTATTAAATTTGAAACTAAGAATGAACTGATCTGATATTTGATAGGAGCCCATGGAAAAGTTGAAAAGGATCAGTCCTCATTCATTGGAGGGAGATGCCGGCTGGCACCTCAGAGACATTTACGCTGATACTCTCAAGGACTTTGAAACCTTTGAAGAAAACTCCATCATGGAATGGCAAGTGCAGCTTTACAATGACCTTAGAGATCGCCTCAAGCAGCCATTGCTGGTAAGTAAACAGTCATCCATGATAAAATATAGCAAGTGCTTCAGTGCTCCTTTCTTGGCCTTTAAAGAGACTGACTTGTCTATAAGACATTAGGTACATTTAACTAGTGAATACAAATTCTAATAAAACACACTAAAGTAAGCTATACATGAGACCAGGTAAGATGTTTGTTTTGTGATCTTTTACTTGGTCAGATTTCTGATGACTTTGATGAGGAGATGGAAGGAAGGCCACAGATTCTTCATGTCAACCTTGACCCTACCCTACTTTTGCTCTTACGAGAAGTTCACTACCTTTCTAAGGAACCTTTCAATGTAAAGCTCCCTGATGTTGTCCGAGAACTATTGAGACATGCAGGTAACTTAAAGCACAATTAAATTGAGAGGGATATTAAGACATGCAGGTAACTTAAAGCACAATTAAATTGAGAGGGATATTAAGACATGCAGGTAACTTCTAAAAGGCAAAATTATATTGCATTGATACTAAGAAATGCAGGTACCTTGCTAAGGCACATGTATATTGTCTAGAGTATAAAGACATGCAGGTAACTTAAGGCTAAGGCACATGTATACTACTAAACTACTAAGACATGCAGGTAACCTAACAAATGATCATGTCTACTGTAATACATATTCCATTAACTTTTGGCCACTTGTCAAGTCTCCAGTTGAGAGAATTGAAAAAAATCTCTGAAATTTTAGAGGCAAAACAAATCTTACTTTAATTTATGAGTACCTATACTATATTACACAGGCACTTATGCATATATATATATATATATATATTAGAATATTGTAAATGATGCTCATGAGGAAAAAGAAAACATGCAGTAAAGGATCTTCATCAGATACTAACTTATCCAGTCTCTGAAGAGCATGCTAGGATGTAACATTAGGCTCTCTATCCAGAGGATGTAACATAAGGCTCTCTAACCTGCAAAGTTTGGTAGTTACTTAACTTATGTTACAAGAGGGACTGGCTGTAAGGTACATACAAATTGCTGAATCAGAATACTATATGTTATAAGATGTGAAATAGATTATTATCAACTCTGATTTAGAGACTTTGGTACTACCATATATGTTAAGTTGGGTGGTGTATGACCCTGCCAAGTTTATATCATCACACTCAGTGTCATCTTATTAATAGTCTCCATGGTGCTTTCAGATGCAGCCACTTTAAGAACTACTGCAGCCAGACTAGCTACCATTGTGTCCAAGTACAATTCAGCCATGAAATCTATGGTGGACTTTGAAAAGCCACTCTTTGACAGAAAACTGGCCAAGATTGATCATGTAAGTCTAATACTTCTGTTTACCAGTGCTATCATATAATTATAATGCAAAGACACTTTGTGTGTGTGAAACATTATTAATGTAGAGATAATCTATATTAGGAAAGAGGAGGGACCAGCAAGATCTTAGTTGCACATGTTCTAATCTATCCCAGGATACATGTAGAACACAGTGCTGAGGTTCATTGCTTCAACTGACCCTTCACTTGGAACATAGCAGGACAGGGAATTGGAAAATTAGTTTTAAATTAGTAGATCAGAAAGCCCTGTTAGGTTGCTGCATTTTCTTTTTGAGTTAATGTGAAGAGTAATTGATTATTTAATGAGTATTTCTTCTGTAAATGTTACACAGGAGTAGATAAAACTATCCTTGGGTTTGTACAACTGCTTACGTTTGATTTGTATTGTTGTTTTGATTGTTGGGTATCAGTTAAATATTCCTTCACAATTAAACTGACATTGTTTTACACTAATCTATTTAACTGATCGAATTAATGGTAAGATTCATTGATTGAAATGTAGGGTTTGGCAGAGATCTGAGGTGTATGACCCCCAGTATAGTCAGGTGCATGATGGGACTTTTAGTTCCACTGTGAACATACTCTCTACATTCAGATTGTAATTTGTATGTTATGTTTTAAGACCGACTACATATCTTCTACATTTGTAACACTTATACATAAGCACCGTCCAGTAGAATCCAGAACCCACCCTTCCCACAATAAGCACCGTTCAATATAATCCAGAACCCACCCCTCCCACAATAAACACCATCCAGTAGAATCCAGAACTCACCCCTCCTACTATAAGCACTATCCAGTAGAATTCAGAACCCACCTCTCCCACAATAAGCACCATCCAGTTGAATCCAGAACCCACCTCTCCCGCAATAAGCACCATCCAGTAGAATCCAGAAGTCACCCTTTCCACTATAAGCACCGTCCAGTAGAATACAGAACAATCACCTCCCACAATAAGCAACGTCCATTAGGATCCAGAACTCCCACAATATGCACCATCCAGTAGAATCCAGAACTCACCCTCCCACTATAAGCACCGCCCAGTAGAATCCAGAACCCACCCTCCTCCCCAATAAGCACCATCCAGTAGAATCCAGAATCCACCCCTCCCACAATAAGCACCGTCCAGTAGAATCCAGAACTCCCACAATAAGCACCGTCCAGTAGAATCCAGAACTCCCACAATAAGCACCATCCAGTAGAATCCAGAACTCACCCTCCCACTATAAGCACCGTCCAGTAGAATCCAGAACCCACCCTCCTCCCGAATAAGCACCATCCAGTAGAATCCAGAATCCACCCCTCCCACAATAAGCGCCATCCAGTAGAATCCAGAACTCCCACAATAAGCACCATCCAGTAGAATCCAGAACTCATACAATAAGCAGCGTCCATTTATAATCCAGAACTCACCCTTCCCATACATCCAGTATGTTTTAGCACTGCTAGTATTTTTTTGGTCTGGTTTTAGCTATTAGATCAAGGTCTCAACCATTACACATGGAAGATGACAGAGAGTGGAGACTTTATTGAGCTGGCATCATCACTAGTTGGTACAGACCTCCATCGAACACTAGCTATTGTGCAGAGTAACTGCCAGGACATGGTGGAAATAACACAGTCATGGTCTAACACAGCATTGGATGTGTTTGAGGCCAGACAGCCAAAGGAGAGCTACCTAATGGATGACCTACTTCTATGGCAACGGTAATGAATATTCATTTATTATAGATATATCTTCAGCCAGTTGGGACAATTTTCTTATTATGCTAATACCTCTCTAAACTGTACTCCAATATCATGCTCTCAAAGCACTGATATTGTCAGTACAAACAGTTCCTAACCTTGAGCTGATAGAAACATGATATTCATACTGCTCCTACTGACAATACATGTACCAGTGCTGGGCAGGACATAGCATTACAGTATGGCAAAAATTGTCCCAACTGGGTGTATATCTTATCTTCTGTGTTAAATTCATGATGGAACTTATTATCATGTTAACAGTAATGTATATATCCATGGTGACTGTTAGGGTACATTGTTTCTTATCTTCTGTGTTAAATGAGTGGTCTGCTAGGATGCATGGAACAGTTATAGATGTTGAATTTCAAAACTTAGTTAACCTTACTTGATCAATTGTGTAAATGCTGTGTTAAATGAGTGGTCTGCTAGGCTACATGAACAGTTAAATATATTAATGTTGAATTTGAAAACTGAGTTCACCTTACTTGATAAATTGTGTAAATGCTGTGTTAAATGAGTTGTCTGCTAGGCTACAAAGAACAGTTACATGTTGAATTTCAAAACTTAGTTCACCTTACTTGATCAATTGTGATATGTTCTGTTACTGCAGTGAACTAAATGAAGACCAAGAAAGACTGGTTCGACCATCGGGATTCAAGATTCATTCTCTATTACAGAATTCATTCCAGGTCTGTTATTCTTTTCATACATCCAAACTATGCTTTGCACAATTTAGATTCAATCAAAAAATATGTAAATAAATAAATATATACATATGATGTAAACATTTTTATTAAGATTGGTTCTTTACCAATAGAAGGAGATTTATCTCATGAATAATAAAGTAGGCAAATGAATAATGAATAATAAGCAAAGACTAGTGAGGATTACATAGGAACCTCTACTAGTTAAGTTCAGTAATGTCAATGCTAATTCAAAGTAACACATACATGTTTATTACTAAGGTAGTGTGTCTTTTTCAAGCTTAGTACCTTTCATACATACATATCAGTACAGATCCTATTTGATGAGCTGAGGTAAGATAGATTGAAAACTAAACCAAGAGCAACTCTGTGTTATGGTCTACAATTAATCAAAAGCTGTGATGATTAGGTGATGGGGATGGGGTTGGGGTGATGTGATTGGGGTGATGGGGTTGGGGTGATGGGTTGGTGTGATAGGGTTGGGGTGATGGGATTGGGGTGATGGGGTTGGGATGATGGGATTGGTGTGATAGGGTTGGTGTGATGGGGTTGGTGTGATGGGGTTGGTGTGATGGGGTTGGTGTGATGGGGTTGGTGTGATGGGGTTGGGATGATGGGATTGGGGTGATGGGGTTGGGATGATGGGGTTGGGGTGATGGGGTTGGTGTGATGGGGTTGGTGTGATGGGGTTGGGGTGATGGGGTTGGAGTGATGGGGTTGGGATGATGGGGTTAAGGTGATGGGGTTCGTGTGATAGGGTTGGGATGATGGGGTTGGTGTGATGGGGTTGGTGTGATGGGGTTGGTGTGATGGGGTTGGTGTGATGGGGTTGGGGTGATGGGGTTGGTGTGATGGGGTTGGGGTGATGTGGTTGGGGTGATGGGATTGGGGTGATGGGGTTGGGAAGATGGTGATGGGGTTGGGGTGATGGGTTGGGGTGAGGGGTTGGGATGATGGGGTTGGGGTGATGGGGTTGGGGTGATGGGTTTGGGTGATGTGGTTGGGTGATGGGGTTTGGTGATGTGGTTGGGTGATGGGGTTTGGTGATGGGGTTTGGTGATAGGGTTGTGTGGTCATGGGGTTGGGGTCATGGGGTTTTGGTCATGGGGTTGGGATCATGGGGTTTTGGTCATGGGGTTTTGGTCATGGAGTTGGGGTGATGGGGTTGGGGGTATGGGGTCATGAGGTTGTGGTCATGGAGTTGGGGTGATGGGGTTGGGGTGATGGGGTTGGGTCATGGGTTTGTGGTCAGGGAGTTGGGGTCATGGGTTGGGGTCATGGGGTTTGTGGTCAGGGAGTTGGGTCATGGCTTTGGGTCATGGGGTTTGGTCATGTGGTTTGGGTCAAGGGGTTGTGCTCATGGGGTTGGGGTCATGGTGGTGTGTTTGCGGGTGTGGAGTCATAAAACTGAGAGTAGCATGTAATTTGTCTAAGGGAGACAGGATCATACAAGAGTACTAATACAATACCAGGACCTTATTAATATCATGCCCCTTCCCTTCTTAGTAATATTTACTGTATAAATAAGGAAACCTACTGAGAGATTATATGTTTATTCTTTACTTATAAACAGGCAGTACAAATCAGCCAAGCCTCACCTGCCTGGGAAGAGTATGTTGATCACATTGATGCCCTAGTCCTGGATGGACTCAAACTGTCCACCTTAAAGAGTCTACGTTCAATGCTGAACACTCTGGTTCACGCTAATGTGACTGAGGTGAGATGTGGCAATGATTCAGTTAGCACTGTTGATTAATAAACACTAGTAGGGATGGGTATACACTGGTAATATGTCTAACATTGATTAATTCAACATTCTAACATTTTTCTAACATTCTAACATTCTAATTTTTCTAACATTTTCTAACATTTTTCTAACATTCTAACATTCTAACATTGGTTAATATACATAGGTAAGGATTCTAACATTGATTAATATACATAGTTAAGGATTCTAATATTGATTAATATACATAGGTAAGATTTCTAACTTTGATTAATATACATAGGTAAGGATTCTAACATTGATTAATATACATAGGTAATGATTCTAACATTGGTTAATATACATAGGTAAGGATTCTAACATTGATTAATATACATAGGTAAGGATTCTAACATTGATTAATATACATAGGTAAGGATTCTAACATTGATTAATATACATAGTTAAGGATTCTAACATTGGTTAATATACATAGGTAAGGATTCTAACATTGGTTAATATACATAGGTAAGGATTCTAATATTGATTAATATACACAGGTAAGGATTCTAACATTGATTAATATCCATAGGTAAGGATTCTAACATTGGTTAATATACACAGGTAAGGATTCTAACATTGATTAATATACATAGGTAAGGATTCTAACATTGATTAATATACATAGGTAAGGATTCTAACATTGGTTAATATACATAGGTAAGGATTCTAACATTGGTTAATATACATAGGTAAGATTTCTAACATTGATTAATATACATAGGTAAGGATTCTAACATTGATTAATATACATAGGTAAGGATTCTAAAATTGATTAATATACATAGGTAAGGATTCTAACATTGATTAATATACACAGGTAAGGATTCTAATATTGATTAATATACACAGGTAAGGATTCTAACATTGATTAATATCCATAGGTAAGGATTCTAACATTGGTTAATATACACAGGTAAGGATTCTAACATTGATTAATATACATAGGTAAGGATTCTAACATTGATTAATATACATAGGTAAGGATTCTAACATTGGTTAATATACATAGGTAAGGATTCTAACATTGGTTAATATACATAGGTAAGATTTCTAACATTGATTAATATACATAGGTAAGGATTCTAACATTGATTAATATACATAGGTAAGGATTCTAAAATTGATTAATATACATAGGTAAGGATTCTAACATTGATTAATATACATAGTTAAGGATTCTAATATTGATTAATATACATAGGTAAGATTTCTAACATTGATTAATATACATAGGTAAGGATTCTAACATTGATTAATATACATAGGTAATGATTCTAACATTGGTTAATATACATAGGTAAGGATTCTAACATTGATTAATATACATAGGTAAGGATTCTAACATTGATTAATATACATAGGTAAGGATTCTAACATTGATTAATATACATAGTTAAGGATTCTAACATTGATTAATATACATAGGTAAGGATTCTAACATTGATTAATATACATAGTTAAGGATTCTAACATTGATTAATATACATAGGTAAGGATTCTAACATTGGTTAATATACATAGGTAAGGATTCTAATATTGATTAATATACATAGGTAAGGATTCTAACATTGGTTAATATACACAGGTAAGGATTCTAACATTGATTAATATACATAGTTAAGGATTCTAACATTGGTTAATATACACAGGTAAGGATTCTAACATTGATTAATATACATAGGTAAGGATTCTAACATTGATTAATATACATAGGTAAGGATTCTGACATTGGTTAATATACATAGGTAAGGATTCTAACATTGATTAATATACATAGGTAAGGATTCTAACATTGATTAATATACATAGTTAAGGATTCTAAAATTGATTAATATACATAGGTAAGGATTCTAACATAGGTAAGGATTCTAACATTGGTTAATATACATAGGTAAGGATTCTAACATTGGTGAATATACATAGGTAAGGATTCTAACATAGGTAAGGATTCTAACATTGGTTAATATACATAGGTAAGGATTCTAACATTGGTGAATATACATAGGTAAGGATTCTAACATTGATTAATATACATAGGTAAGGATTCTAACATTGGTTAATATACATAGGTAAGGATTCTAACATTGATTAATATACATAGGTAAGGAGTCTAACATTGATTAATATACATAGGTAAGGATTCTAAAATTGATTAATATACATAGGTAAGGATTCTAACATTGGTTAATATACATAGGTAAGGATTCTAACATTGGTGAATATACATAGGTAAGGATTCTAACATTGGTTATTATACATAGGTAAGGATTCTAACATTGATTTATTTACACAGGTAAATTAGTCTAACATTGATTAATATATACTGGTATGTTAATCTAACACTGATTAATACTGGTAATAATTCAAACATTGAGTCAGTCTAATATGGAGCAATATACACTGGTATTTATTCTAATATAGATTAATATACTCTGGTATTTAGTCTAATATGGATTAATATACACTGGTATTTATTCTAATATAGATTAATATACTGGTATTTAGTCTAATATGGATTAATATACACTGGTATTTATTCTAATATGGATTAATATACACTGGTATTTATTCTAATATGGATTAATATAAACTGGTATTTACTCTAATATGGATTAATATACACTGGTTTTTATTCTAATATGGATTAATATACACTGGTATTTATTCTAATATGGATTAATATAAACTGGTATTTACTCTAATATGGATTAATATACACTGGTTTTTATTCTAATATGGATTAATATACACTGGTATTTATTCTAATATAGATTAATATACTGGTATTTAGTCTAATATGGATTAATATACACTGATATTTATTCTAATATGGATTAATATACACTGGTATTTATTCTAATATGGATTAATATAAACTGGTATTTACTCTAACATGGATTAATATACACTGGTTTTTATTCTAATATGGATTAATATACACTGGTATTAATTCTAATATGGGTTAATATGGATTAATATACTCTGGTAGTGATTCTAATATGGATTAATATACTCTGGTAGTGATTCTAATATGGATTAATATACACAGGTAGTCATTCTAATATGGATTAATATACACTGGTATTTATTCTAATATGGATTAATATACACTGGTAATTATTCTAATATTGATAACTATACACTGGTAGTTAGTCTCACATTAGAGAAGTGATGTGTCTCATAGCAATTTTCTTATACACCTTTATTCAAAGCCTGAAGAAAGTGTTATTTGACAATATCACATTCGATCACATTTGTAATGTGACATTTCTGTGAACAGTGGATTCAGTAGTAAGTACGTTTGATTGGTTTTATGCTATAGAGTATAGAGTATTAACTTGTCTTTCTTTTGTTATAGATTCAAGGAGCAGTAACACCAATCTTGACCATTCATCTGGAATTAATAGAAAACCAAGTGACCTTTACCCCACCCCTTGACCAAAGTACAGCTGTAACCAGTGTACTAGAGAATGTGACCACTTGGTTAGAGGAGTTCAAGACTAGAGGACTGCTAGTAAAAATGCTAAACCCACTGACTGAGGTATGATCACCGTATGTGTGTGTATTGGCATCATGTAAACAGCAACCCACTGACTGAGGTATGATCACTGTATATATGTGTATTGGCATCATGTAAACAGCAACCCACTGACTGAGGTATGATCACCGTATGTGTGTGTATTGGCATCATGTAAACAGCAACCCACTGACTGAGGTATGATCACTGTATGTGTGTGCATTTGCATCATGTAAACAGCAACCCACTGACTGAGGTATGATCACTGTATATGTGTGTATCGGCATCATGTAAACAGCAACCCACTGACTGAGGTATGATCACTGTATATGTGTGTATTGGCATCATGTAAACAGCAACCCACTGACTGAGGTATGATCACCGTATGTGTGTGTATTGGCATCATGTAAACAGCAACCCACTGACTGAGGTATGATCACTGTATGTGTGTGCATTTGCATCATGTAAACAGCAACCCACTGACTGAGGTATGATCACTGTATATGTGTGTATCGGCATCATGTAAACAGCAACCCACTGACTGAGGTATGATCACTGTATGTGTGTGCATTTGCATCATGTAAACAGCAACCCACTGACTGAGGTATGATCACCGTATGTGTGTGTATTGGCATCATGTAAACAGCAACCCACTGACTGAGGTATGATCACTGTATGTGTGTGCATTTGCATCATGTAAACAGCAACCCACTGACTGAGGTATGATCACTGTATATGTGTGTATCGGCATCATGTAAACAGCAACCCACTGACTGAGGTATGATCACTGTATATGTGTGTACTGGCATCATGTAAACAGCAACCCACTGACTGAGGTATGATCACTGTATATGTGTGTATTGGCATCATGTAAACAGCAACCCACTGACTGAGGTATGATCACTGTATATGTGTGTACTGGCATCATGTAAACAGCAACCCACTGACTGAGGTATGATCACTGTATATGTGTGCATTTGCATCATGTAAACAGCAACCCACTGACTGAGGTATGATCACCGTATATGTGTGTATTGGCATCATGTAAACAGCAACCCACTGACTGAGGTATGATCACCGTATGTGTGTGTATTGGCATCATGTAAACAGCAACCCACTGACTGAGGTATGATCACTGTATGTGTGTGCATTTGCATCATGTAAACAGCAACCCACTGACTGAGGTATGATCACTGTATGTGTGTGCATTTGCATCATGTAAACTGCAACCCACTGACTGAGGTATGATCACTGTATGTGTGTGCATTTGCATTATGTAAACAGCAACCCACTGACTGAGGTATGATCACTGTATATGTGTGCATTTGCATCATGTAAACAGCAACCCACTGACTGAGGTATGATCACTGTATGTGTGTGCATTTGCATCATGTAAACAGCAACCCACTGACTGAGGTATGATCACCGTATATGTGTGTATCGGCATCATGTAAACAGCAACCCACTGACTGAGGAATGATCACCGTATGTGTGTGTATTGGCATCATGTAAACAGCAACCCACTGACTGAGGTATGATCACCGTATATGTGTGTATCGGCATCATGTAAACAGCAACCCACTGACTGAGGTATGATCACCGTATATGTGTGTATTGGCATCATGTAAACAGCAACCCACTGACTGAGGTATGATCACCGTATGTGTGTGTATTGGCATCATGTAAACAGCAACCCACTGACTGAGGTATGATCACTGTATGTGTGTGCATTTGCATCATGTAAACTGCAACCCACTGACTGAGGTATGATCACTGTATGTGTGTGCATTTGCATTATGTAAACAGCAACCCACTGACTGAGGTATGATCACTGTATATGTGTGCATTTGCATCATGTAAACAGCAACCCACTGACTGAGGTATGATCACTGTATATGTGTGTACTGGCATCATGTAAACAGCAACCCACTGACTGAGGTATGATCACTGTATATGTGTGCATTTGCATCATGTAAACAGCAACCCACTGACTGAGGTATGATCACTGTATGTGTGTGCATTTGCATCATGTAAACAGCAACCCACTGACTGAGGTATGATCACTGTATATGTGTGTATCGGCATCATGTAAACAGCAACCCACTGACTGAGGTATGATCACCGTATGTGTGTGTATTGGCATCATGTAAACAGCAACCCACTGACTGAGGTATGATCACTGTATATGTGTGTACTTGCATCATGTAAACAGCAACCCACTGACTGAGGTATGATCACTGTATGTGTGTGTATTGGCATCATGTAAACAGCAACCCACTGACTGAGGTATGATCACTGTATATGTGTGTACTGGCATCATGTAAACAGCAACCCACTGACTGAGGTATGATCACCGTATGTGTGTGTATTGGCATCATGTAAACAGCAACCCACTGACTGAGGTATGATCACTGTATATGTGTGTACTGGCATCATGTAAACAGCAACCCACTGACTGAGGTATGATCACTGTATGTGTGTGTATTGGCATCATGTAAACAGCAACCCACTGACTGAGGTATGATCACTGTATATGTGTGTACTGGCATCATGTAAACAGCAACCCACTGACTGAGGTATGATCACTGTATGTGTGTGTATTGGCATCATGTAAACAGCAACCTACTGACTGAGGTATGATCACTGTATATGTGTGCATTTGCATCATGTAAACAGCAACCCACTGACTGAGGTATGATCACCGTATATGTGTGTATCGGCATCATGTAAACAGCAACCCACTGACTGAGGTATGATCACCGTATGTGTGTGTATTGGCATTATGTAAACAGCAACCCACTGACTGAGGTATGATCACTGTATATGTGTGTACTGGCATCATGTAAACAGCAACCCACTGACTGAGGTATGATCACTGTATATGTGTGTACTGGCATCATGTAAACAGCAACCTACTGACTGAGGTATGATCACTGTATATGTGTGCATTTGCATCATGTAAACAGCAACCCACTGACTGAGGTATGATCACCGTATATGTGTGTATCGGCATCATGTAAACAGCAACCCACTGACTGAGGTATGATCACCGTATGTGTGTGTATCGGCATCATGTAAACAGCAACCCACTGACTGAGGTATGATCACCGTATGTGTGTGTATTGGCATCATGTAAACAGCAACCCACTGACTGAGGTATGATCACTGTATATGTGTGTACTGGCATCATGTAAACAGCAACCCACTGACTGAGGTATGATCACTGTATATGTGTGTACTGGCATCATGTAAACAGCAACCCACTGACTGAGGTATGATCACCGTATATGTGTGTATCGGCATCATGTAAACAGCAACCCACTGACTGAGGTATGATCACTGTATATGTGTGTATTGGCATCATGTAAACAGCAACCCACTGACTGAGGTATGATCACTGTATATGTGTGTACTGGCATCATGTAAACAGCAACCCATTGACTGAGGTATGATCACTGTATATGTGTGTACTGGCATCATGTAAACAGCAACCCACTGACTGAGGTATGATCACTGTATATGTGTGTATTGGCATCATGTAAACAGCAACCCACTGACTGAGGTATGATCACCGTATATGTGTGCATTTGCATCATGTAAACTGCAACCCACTGACTGAGGTATGATCACTGTATATGTGTGCATTTGCATCATGTAAACAGCGCATCCATATTATATTGTTATATGTTATGCAGAGTATTAATAACTGACTGTTTTAACTTGCAATATGCTGTATACATGCAATGTTGAACTTACAATATGCAGTGTTGACCTGATGCAGTTATCTTAAGCATAATTTTAATAAGCTTATTCAGTGATCGACCTGTATTTGTTTTGTTAGATGTTGAGACTGATTCTGTCAAGAGACAAGTTTGATACTCTTTCAGTTTGAATCAAGGTTTGTTGTTGTTGATTCTTCAGGGAAGCTACAAGGACTACATTACAATGGATGATGAAGTCATCAACCTGTGTGATCAAATCCTCTCACTGGTTCAAGAAAATGGAGAAGAAAGCAAGGTACGCTCATGCAACACCCGGAAAGGACTTAAGTATAGAGATCATGTCCAAATAGTCATATGATCCAATTAATGTATGAATATAAACCACCATATTGAGAACAATGGTATTGTGTTCGCACAAGGACCCAGTATAGAGATCATGTCCAAATAGTTATATGATCCAATTAATGGATGAATATAAACCACCATATTGAGAACCATGGTATTGTGTTCGCACAAGGACCCAGTATAGAGATCATGTCCAAATAGTTATATGATCCAATTAATGGATGAATATAAACCACCATATTGAGAACCATGGTATTGTGTTCTCACAAGGACCCAGTAAATTAGAGACCATGTCCAAATAGTTATATGATCCAATTAATGGATGAATAAACCACCATATTGAGAACCATGGTATTGTGTTCGCACAAGGACCCAGTATAGAGATCATGTCCAAATAGTTATATGATCCAATTAATGGATGAATATAAACCACCATATTGAGAACCATGGTATTGTGTTCTCACAAGGACCCAGTAAATTAGAGACCATGTCCAAATAGTTATATGATCCAATTAATGGATGAATATAAACCACCATATTGAGAACAATGGTATTGTGTTCGCACAAGGACCCAGTATAGAGATCATGTCCAAATAGTTATATGATCCAATTAATGGATGAATATAAACCACCATATTGAGAACCATGGTATTGTGTTCTCACAAGGACCCAGTAAATTAGAGACCATGTCCAAATAGTTATATGATCCAATTAATGGATGAATATAAACCACCATATTGAGAACCATGGTATTGTGTTCTCACAAGGACCCAGTAAATTAGAGACCATGTCCAAATAGCTATCAATTAATGTATGAATATAAACCACCATATTGAGAACCATGGTATTGTGTTCTCACAAGGACCCAGTAAATTAGAGACCATGTCCAAATAGTTATCAATTAATGGATGAATAAACCACCATATTGAGAACCATGGTATCATGTTCTCACAAGGACCCAGTATAGAGATCATGTCCAAATAGTTATATGATCCAATTAATAGATGAATATAAACCACCATATTGAGAACCATGGTATTGTGTTCTCACAAGGACCCAGTAAATTAGAGACCATGTCCAAATAGTCATATGATCCAATTAATGAATGAATATAAACCACCATATTGAGAACCATGGTATCGTGTTCTCACAAGGACCCAGTATAGAGATCATGTCCAAATAGCTATCAATTAATGGATGAATATAAACCACCATATTGAGAATCATGGTATTGTGTTTGCACAAGGACCCAGTATAGAGATCATGTCCAAATAGTTATATGATCCAATTAATGTATGAATATAAACCACCATATTGAGAACCATGGTATTGTGTTCGCACAAGGACCCAGTATAGAGATCATGTCCAAATAGTTATCAATTAATGGATGAATAAACCACCATATTGAGAACCATGGTATCGTGTTCTCACAAGGACCCAGTATAGAGATCATGTCCAAATAGTTATATGATCCAATTAATGGATGAATATAAACCACCATATTGAGAACCATGGTATTGTGTTCTCACAAGGACCCAGTAAATTAGAGACCATGTCCAAATAGTCATATGATCCAATTAATGGATGAATATAAACCACCATATTGAGAACCATGGTATCGTGTTCTCACAAGGACCCAGTAAAGAGATCATGTCCAAATAGTTATATGATCCAATTAATGTATGAATATAAACCACCATATTGAGAACCATAGTATTGTGTTCACACAAGGACCCAGTATAGAGATCATGTCCAAATAGTTATATGATCCAATTAATGTATGAATATAAACCACCATATTGAGAATCATGGTATTGTGTTTGCACAAGGACCCAGTATAGAGATCATGTCCAAATAGTTATATGATCCAATTAATGTATGAATATAAACCACCATATTGAGAACCATGGTATTGTGTTCGCACAAGGACCCAGTATAGAGATCATGTCCAAATAGTTATCAATTAATGGATGAATAAACCACCATATTGAGAACCATGGTATCGTGTTCTCACAAGGACCCAGTATAGAGATCATGTCCAAATAGTTATATGATCCAATTAATGGATGAATATAAACCACCATATTGAGAACCATGGTATTGTGTTCTCACAAGGACCCAGTAAATTAGAGACCATGTCCAAATAGTCATATGATCCAATTAATGGATGAATATAAACCACCATATTGAGAACCATGGTATCGTGTTCTCACAAGGACCCAGTAAAGAGATCATGTCCAAATAGTTATATGATCCAATTAATGTATGAATATAAACCACCATATTGAGAACCATGGTATTGTGTTCACACAAGGACCCAGTATAGAGATCATGTCCAAATAGTTATATGATCCAATTAATGTATGAATATAAACCACCATATTGAGAATCATGGTATTGTGTTTGCACAAGGACCCAGTATAGAGATCATGTCCAAATAGTTATATGATCCAATTAATGGATGAATATAAACCACCATATTGAGAATCATGGTATTTTGTTCGCACAAGGACCCAGTATAGAGATCATGTCCAAATAGTTATATGATCCAATTAATGGATGAATATAAACCACCATATTGAGAACCGTGGTATTGTGTTCGCAAAAGGACCCAGTATAGAGATCATGTTTAAATAGTTATATGATCCAATTAATGGATGAATACAAACCACCATATTGAGAACCATGGTATTGTGTATGAATACATATGGTACCAGTTAGAGAGAAAACAAGTTGTTTTCAGGATTAATAATTATCATCTTTATGGGTTAATGAATGTATTGATTTGGGAGGTTATCAGCAGTTGCCACTAGTAAAGAAGGTAACAGGTCCATGGTTATTGGATGAAGCTGTGACTTGATTCTGAATAACCAGCAAAGAGGGTAGCAGGTCCATGATTATTGGTTCAAGCTGTGACCTGATTATGAATAACCAGCAAAGAGGGTAGCAGGTCCATGATTATTGGTTCAAGCTGTGACCTGATTATGAATAACCAGCAAAGAGGGTAGCAGGTCCATGATTATTGGTTCAAGCTGTGACCTGATTATGAATAACCAGTAAAGAGGGTCATATGACCATGATTATTGAGTTAAGCACAAACCTGTTGCATCCTCTGAGCATCTGTATTGGTACATTGGTAAAATAACAATTTTCTTGTGATATGTCACCTAAACATAAGCAAATGTCATGATTAAGAATACTTTCATGATGTCATACAAATATAACCCTCTATAAAGGGGGGTTATCTTTTCTACTTATGAGGCTATTACAATGTTAACAACTATTATCTGATGTGTGTCTGTAAACCTGAAATCATTTCAAACTGTGAGCTTCATACATCACTTGCTTATCATTTTCTTTCCTTTTAGAAACTTTTGGAAATTTTTAAGGGGTACACCTTTCTGTGGCTTCAGGACATAACTGAGACATTTGATGAATTTCTTCATGGGCGTCTCACTCCTAACCCTCTCAGACTACAGGGAAGCAGTGCCTCAGCTAGACTCAGGTCTGCAGCTTCTGAAAGATCTGTTAAGTCTGCTCATAGTGGAAGGTATTTCTTATAAATTTGTTTTCCATTTTATTAACAAAGTTCTTGGCTCACAACTACATGTTACGCTTTTAATGGATGGTAATCGGCATGGTTACATCCTTCTCTGCTTAATTATAATATTAAGATTTTGTGAATGGATCTCATTTGACTTAAATTTTCAATGACTGTATGTCTTTTTATTATTTTTTCACTGTTCAGGGCAAGCTCTGCTTCTAACTACAGCATTTCCCAGAGAGGGGCAATGGGTACGGCAGAGAAGGCTTTCCTCCGACCTCAGAGTGCAGAGACCTCCGGGAGCATTAATGTTCCATCTTTGGATATGTTTGACTCAGAGATAGACATTTATAGGGTAAATACCTTACTCCTTCATCTTTACAATTCTTAAATCTGGTTGGTTTTCTTTTGGGAGAGGTCATCCACCCACTTATCCTCCTCAATGTAAGTTAACCAGTGACTGTGATAGGTTACACAGTCCTAACTACTACAGAATCATTAATGAAACTCTACACTATCCCTCAATGTAAGTTTACCAGTGACTGTGATAGGTTACACAGTCCTAACTACTACAGAATCATTAATGAAACTCTACACTATCCCTCAATGTAAGTTTACCAGTGACTGTGATAGGTTACACAGTCCTAACTACTACAGAATCATTAATGAAACTCTACACTATCCCTCAATGTAAGTTTACCAGTGACTGTGATAGGTTACACAGTCCTAACTACTACAGAATCATTAATGAAACTCTACACTATCCCTCAATGTAAGTTTATCAGTGACTGTGATAGGTTACACAGTCCTAACTACTACAGAATCATTAATGAAACTCTACACTATCCCTCAATGTAAGTTTACCAGTGACTGTGATAGGTTACACAGTCCTAACTACTACAGAATCATTAATGAAACTCTACACTATCCCTCAATGTAAGTTTACCAGTGACTGTGATAGGTTACACAGTCCTAACTACTACAGAATCATTAATGAAACTCTACACTATCCCTCAATGTAAGTTTACCAGTGACTGTGATAGGTTACACAGTCCTAACTACTACAGAATCATTAATGAAACTCTACACTATCCCTCAATGTAAGTTTACCAGTGACTGTGATAGGTTACACAGTCCTAACTACTACAGAATCATTAATAAATCTCTACACTATCCCTCAATGTAAGTTTACCAGTGACTGTGATAGGTTGCACAGTCCTAACTACTACAGAATCATTAATGAAACTCTACACTATCCCTCAATGTAAGTTTACCAGTGACTGTGATAGGTTACACAGTCCTAACTTAACACTGTCTGTAACCATTTACCTACATAGAAACATTGCAGTAGGTATACAGTGTCATATCACCACTCTTCAATAGACTCATGAAGTTGTAGATTCTGCACCTTACCTTCATGATGTAATCATAGCAGCAGCTTACATTACAACTACTGCACATGTTTGAACATGTGCTATGCACTCGTGTGATATTGAAAGTGAATGTATTTATTGCTATCTTCCTTATAGTCTGCTAGGGATGAGATTGCAGGCATTGTGGATCATCGTGACATTGGCTGGATCAGAGTTGACCTGAAACCAATCAAACAGGTTCTGACAACTTATGCAAGCCGCTGGATGTGGACCTTCACTAAGTACCTCTCAGATCAGGTAACCATTAATTAATTAATTTATTAATTAATTAATGACAACTAATCACAGCTAGGATAGACTTGTCCTGGGTGGATCTGCTGTGTTTAACGCTACTGCAACCAGAAATAGAATAGATATTGCTTGACTGTAATAAAGGAATCATGGATCCAGATTTTGATGTTCAGTTTGATGTACAGTACTGGCTCTTATTTTTTTATTTTCTAAATGAGAACAGAAAATTCAGGTTGAAATATTTAGTTTTAGAGAGGAAAGTTTTGACCTATTTCAGAGTCTTTGGATCAAGAGTGTTGACATTTATATGTGGAAAATGTATTGTCTGGAACAAACTAAAGCATTAAAAAAATGATATGTATGTATGTACTTTTGAGAATAAATTAATTTTGTCTGTTTAGGTGACAGCATTGTTGCAGGACCTGGATCAGTTCTTGAAGAGGATAGAACCAGAGATTGAAAGCATCACCGGGGAAGAGAGAGACACTGCATCTTTTATGAAGATGATGAGGATATTCAATGAGGTATGATGTAATATGGGAGCCAAGGGAGGGAGGAGTTGGGAATACTACTGGGGGGTAGGGAATACTACTGATATAAGAGAGCCAGGGAGGGAGGGGTAGGGGATACTTCTGAGGGGTAGGGAATACTACTGAGGGGTAGGGGATCCATCTGGGGGGTAGGGGATACTAATGTTATAATGGGAGCCAAGGAGTGAGGGAGGGATAGGGGATACTACTGATATAAGGAAGCCAGGGAGGGAGGGGTATGGAATATTTACTTATATAAGGGGAGCCAGTGATTCGCTATTCACGACTAATATACATAAAGACCTTCAATATTTTGAATTGGAATTTGCAGACCGTTGTACTTTAGAAAAGATGGTGTTTGATCTATCCCAGCCAGGGCTGTTGAATATTTACCCTCAGAACTCATTTAGATCATAGAATATCCACACATTGGTTGAGTCCACTTTTCTTCTTGCTTCTTTTAGTTACTTCAAGATACTGGCTAAAACGTTAATCTCTGAATGAAACTAATCACATTGTATTCTTGAGTTTCTAATGATTTTTGTCTCCACACAGGTATCAGCAAAACAGCAGGAAATGGATGGGCAGTTCACTGCTATGAACAGAACAGTGTTACTCCTAAGCAAGTACAAACAGTCTCTGCCGGATAAAACAAAACATTTATATGATGGGGCTCCTGGACGCTGGAATAACCTCAAGACCAAGGTATCCTTGGCCAAGCAGAGACTGGGTCCCAGGATACAGGAGGAGTCTGCTAGTATAACCAAGGTATCATAGTATAACAAACTATTATAGCCAAGGTATCATAGTATAACAAACTATTTGGAAACAATTGTATTACATACTGTTTCCAAGGTATAGTATAACAAACTATTTGAAAATAATTGTATTACATACTGTTTCCAAGGTATAGTATCACAAACTATTTGGAAACATTGTATTACATACTGTTTCCAAGGTATCATAGTATAACAAACTATTATAACCAAGGTATCATAGTATAACAAACTATTTGGAAACAATTGTATTACATACTGTTTCCAAGGTATCATAGTATAGCAAACTATTATAACCTAGTATCATAGTATAACAAACTATTTGGAAACAATTGTATTACATACTGTTTCCAAGGTATAGTATAACAAACTATTTGGAAACATTGTATTACATACTGTTTCCAAGGTATCATAGTATAACAAACTATTATAACCAAGGTATCATAGTATAACAAACTATTTGGAAACAATTGTATTACATACTGTTTCCAGGTATAGTATAACAAACTATTTGGAAACATTGTATTACATACTGTTTCCAAGGTATCATAGTATAGCAAACTATTATAACCAAGGTATCATAGTATAACAAACTATTTGGAAACAATTGTATTACATACTGTTTCCAAGGTATCATAGTATAACAAACTATTTGGAAACATTGTATTACATACTGTTTCCAAGGTATCATAGTATAGCAAACTATTATAACCTAGTATCATAGTATAACAAACTATTTGGAAACAATTGTATTACATACTGTTTCCAAGGTATCATAGTATAACAAACTATTTGGAAACGTATTACATACTGTTTCCAAGGTATCGTAGTATAACAAACTATTATAACCAAGGTATCATAGTATAACAAAACTATTTGGAAACAATTGTATTACATACTGTTTCCAAGGTATCATAGTATAACAAACTATTTGGAAACATTGTATTACATACTGTTTCCAAGGTATCATAGTATAGCAAACTATTATAACCTCGTATCATAGTATAACAAGCTATTTGGAAACATTGTATTACATACTGTTTCCAAGGTATCATAGTATAACAAACTATTATAACCAAGGTATCATAGTATAACAAACTATTATAACCAAGGTATCATAGTATAACAAACTATTATAACCAAGGTATCATAGTATAACAAACTATTATAGCCAAGGTATCATAGTATAACAAACTATTTGGAAACAATTGTATTACATACTGTTTCCAAGGTATAGTATAACAAACTATTTGAAAATAATTGTATTACATACTGTTTCCAAGGTATAGTATCACAAACTATTTGGAAACATTGTATTACATACTGTTTCCAAGGTATCATAGTATAACAAACTATTATAACCAAGGTATCATAGTATAACAAACTATTATAACCAAGGTATCATAGTATAACAAACTATTTGGAAACAATTGTATTACATACTGTTTCCAGGTATAGTATAACAAACTATTTGGAAACATTGTATTACATACTGTTTCCAAGGTATCATAGTATAGCAAACTATTATAACCAAGGTATCATAGTATAACAAACTATTTGGAAACAATTGTATAACATACTGTTTCCAAGGTATCATAGCGTAGCAAACTATTATAACCAAGATATCATAGTATAACAACTATTTGGAAGCAGCTGTATTACACACTGTTTCCAAGGTATCATAGTATAACAAACTATTTGGAAACAATATCACAGCAAATGTACCTATATCTACAATAGACAGAAGTAATTCAAAACTAAAAGTTTGATCATTATATTTTCCTACAGGACCTTCAAGCATTTGGGAAGCGAGTTGAAGATTTAAAGACTGAATTGTCTGAATCTGAAGTTTACACCAGAGAAAGTTTTATTGATGAGGCTTTTGATGTTATCAAAGTGTTCCTGGAACAGCTAGATCAACTGGACAATGAAGCTCAGGTAGATCAAACTACACTATTAATAACAGATATAAATAAAGACTTAAAATATCATAGAAAAATGATTTATTACCTACATTACAGTGAATCTCAGACATATCAAACTACACTATTAATATCAGATATAAGAAAGGCCTTCATCATTTGTTCAATGGTTTTTATTCTTTTTAATTCAGGACCTGATTGAGTTGCAAGAGCTCCTTGAGACTGCAGTTGTCAACTTTACCATCCTGCCAGAGTAAGTGAAGAGTATTTTTAACTATAAAATTGAACGTTTTTATGACTGAAATGTGTCTCACTCTAGAACTCCACAAAGAAATAGATTTGTTTGTAAGGTTTACTGCTCTACTCAGATTGTTTGTTCAAAGGTTTGTCTTAGTTCACTATTGTCTGTTATAATGGAGTTATGGTCAGTGTAAATATCTTTTAAATGTTACCAGGTGTCGACACGAGTTGCACAATCTGAATGAAGTATGGGCGACTGTACAGTACATCCAAGAACAACAGGAGAGCTGGAAGCAGGATAGCTGGCAGAAACAGAATACCAAATACTTGAAGGATGCAACCAATCAACAGTTAGAGAAGGTCAACACACTCCCGGAAGAAGCCAGCCATTGGGATGTGTACATGGGACTACAGGAGTCAATCTTTGTCATACAGGTACAACACTGGATATATACATAGAATTGTAATATAAACTGCCAAGTATTAGGCTTTGCACCATCAACTGTCTGAAACAAGGTATAGTAAGATAGTATAAACCTCTCACAGCTGTGTCATGTATATAGTACTACCCCAACAGTATAACCTGCTGATACAAGGGTTCCACTCTTCAGACAATATCATACAAACATTGCAGGACAAGGTATACTATGATAGTATAAACCTCTCACAGCTGTGTCATGTATATAGTACTACCCCAACAGTATAACCTGCTGATACAAGGGTTCCACTCTTCAGACAATATCATACAATCATTGCAGGACAAGGTATACTATGATAGTATCAACCTCTCACAGCTGTGTCATGTATATAGTACTACCCCAACAGTATAACCTGCTGATACAAGGGTTCCACTCTTCAGACAATATCATACAAACATTGCAGGACAAGGTATACTATGATAGTATAAACCTCTCACAGCTGTGTCATGTATATAGTACTACCCCAACAGTATAACCTGCTGATACAAGGGTTCCACTCTTCAGACAATATCATACAATCATTGCAGGACAAGGTATACTATGATAGTATCAACCTCTCACAGCTGTGTCATGTATATAGTACTACCCCAACAGTATAACCTGCTGATACAAGGGTTCCACTCTTCAGACAATATCATACAAACATTGCAGGACAAGGTATACTATGATAGTATAAACCTCTCACAGCTGTGTCATGTATATAGTACTACCCCAACAGTATAACCTGCTGATACAAGGGTTCCACTCTTCAGACAATATCATACAATCATTGCAGGACAAGGTATACTATGATAGTATCAACCTCTCACAGCTGTGTCATGTATATAGTACTACCCCAACAGTATAACCTGCTGATACAAGGGTTCCACTCTTCAGACAATATCATACAAACATTGCAGGACAAGGTATACTATGATAGTATAAACCTCTCACAGCTGTGTCATGTATATAGTACTACCCCAACAGTATAACCTGCTGATACAAGGGTTCCACTCTTCAGACAATATCATACAATCATTGCAGGACAAGGTATACTATGATAGTATCAACCTCTCACAGCTGTGTCATGTATATAGTACTACCCCAACAGTATAACCTGCTGATACAAGGGTTCCACTCTTCAGACAATATCAAACATACATTGCAGGACAAGGTATACTATGATAGTATAAACCTCTCACAGCTGTGTCATGTATATAGTACTACCCCAACAGTATAACCTGCTGATACAAGGGTTCCACTCTTCAGACAATATCAAACATACATTGCAGGACAAGGTATACTATGATAGTATAAACCTCTCACAGCTGTGTCATGTATATAGTACTACCCCAACAGTATAACCTGCTGATACAAGGGTTCCACTCTTCAGACAATATCAAACAAACATTGCAGGACAAGGTATACTATGATAGTATAAACCTCTCACAGCTGTGTCATGTATATAGTACTACCCCAACAGTATAACCTGCTGATACAAGGGTTCCACTCTTCAGACAATATCAAACATGCATTGCAGGACAAGGTATACTATGATAGTATAAACCTCTCACAGCTGTGTCATGTATATAGTACTACCCCAACAGTATAACCTGCTGATACAAGGGTTCCACTCTTCAGACAATATCAAAAATACATTGCAGGACAAGGTATACTATGATAGTATAAACCTCTCACAGCTGTGTCATGTATATAGTACTACCCCAACAGTATAACCTGTTGATACAAGGGTTCCACTCTTCAGACAATATCATACAATCATTGCAGGACAAGGTATACTATGATAGTATAAACCTCTCACAGCTGTGTCATGTATATAGTACTACCCCAACAGTATAACCTGCTGATACAAGGGTTCCACTCTTCAGACAATATCATACAAACATTGCAGGACAAGGTATCCTATGATAGTATAAACCTCTCACAGCTGTGTCATGTATATAGTACTACCCCAACAGTATAACCTGCTGATACAAGGGTTCCCCTCTTCAGACATTATCAAACATACATTGCAGGATGTTCAATTAAGGTTTTTAAAGTAAGAACAAAAACTTTTAGGTTATTTACAAACATTGGATCATAAAAGAAACCCCATTTATTTCAGAAAAACATGGTTTAAATTAATGGAAGACTAATGTACGATTGGAACATCAGTTCAGACCAATGACTGATTTGTTATTGTTGATATATTACAGGCCTGTCTCCCTTTAATTGAAGACTTGAGTAACCCAGCCATGCGTACCAGGCACTGGAAGCAGCTGGTCAGAGTGACTGGGGGCGCTATGCTTACTGATAACGATAGTCTTCAGAGTATGACCTTAGGACAGCTGCTACAGCTGGGACTACAAAGTAAGTCTGCCTATCAGGTAATAAGGACAGCTCTATCAGTGAGGAATACAAAGTAAGTCTTCCTATCAGGTAATTAGGACAGCTCTATCAGTGAGGAATACAAAGTAAGTCTTCCTATCAGGTAATTAGGACAGCTCTTACAGCCTGTACTACAAAGTAAGTCTGCCTATCAGGTAATAAGGACAGCTCTATCAGTGAGGAATACAAAGTAAGTCTTCCTATCAGGTAATAAGGACAGCTCTATCAGTGAGGAATACAAAGTAAGTCTTCCTATCAGGTAATTAGGACAGCTCTATCAGTGAGGAATACAAAGTAAGTCTTCCTATCAGGTAATTAGGACAGCTCTATCAGTGAGGACTACAAAGTAAGTCTTCCTATCAGGTAATTAGGACAGCTCTATCAGTGAGGAATACAAAGTAAGTCTTCCTATCAGGTAATTAGGACAGCTCTATTAGTGAGGAATACAAAGTAAGACCTCCTATCAGGCTATTTGGACAGCTCTATCAGTGAGGAATACAAAGTAAGTCTTCCTATTAGGTAATTAGGACAGCTCTATCAGTGAGGAATACAAAGTAAGACCTCCTATCAGGCTATTTGGACAGCTCTATCAGTGAGGAATACAAAGTAAGTCTTCCTATCAGGTAATTAGGACAGCTCTATCAGTGAGGAATACAAAGTAAGACCTCCTATCAGGCTATTTGGACAGCTCTTACAGCCTGTACTACAAAGTAAGTTCAGGTAATTAGGACAGTGAGGAATACAAAGTAAGACCTCCTATTAGGTAATTAGGACAGCTCTTACAGCCTGTACTACAAAGTGAGTTCAGGTAATAAGGACAGCTCTATCAGTGAGGAATACAAAGTAAATTGTCTTATCAATTGGTTTCTGAGTGATTGCATTTTCTTTGTCAGAGGCTTATTTTCTGTAACATATCTGAACTGTTAAGGTACTATATATGTATCACCAAGGTTACAATTCAGGCAGCAATACTCTATGTACCCAGTAATTCATTTCAATGTTCCATGTCTTGCACATATATATCTGTATACATCTGCATACATCATATACATCTGTATAGATGTTTATATGTGATCATGTTTGTTTGTAGATCATGCAGATGAAGTCAGGTCAATAGTACAGCGAGCTATCAAAGATGTAACCATAGAGGGTGCTTTAAAAACATATGAAGAGATTTGGCTGAGCAAACTGTTCGATATGAGGTCCCATGCAAGATCTCTACCGGGGACTGGACTTGAAAAAGGAGACAAAGATGTAAGAACATTGTAATCATTGTCTTTTTGAAAGAATAGAGGAGTGGAAGGGGAGGTAGGTGTGGGGTAGGACAAATAATGTGGGGTGGAGATGAGGGATAGGACTAGTAATGTAGGTGTGGATTACACATGTTAGATGGGGGATAGGACTAGTAATGTAGGGATATAGGTGTGGATTAGTAATGTGAGATGGGGGATAGGACATGTAATGTAGGGAGGTAGGTGTGGATTAGTAATGTGAGATGGGGGATAGGACTAGTAATGTTGGGATATAGGTGTGGATTAGTAATGTGAGATGGGTGATAGGACTAGTAATGTAGGGAGGTAGGTGTGGATTAGTAATGTGAGATGGGGGGTAGGACTAGTGATGTAGGGAGGTATGTGTGGATTAATAATGTGAGGGGAGATGGGGATAGGAAAAATAATGTGGGATGAGATGGGATACAACAAACTGTGTATCAATATTTTATTAATACCATGTTGATCGTTCTTTACTAGCCTTTCTATGTGATTGGGGTCAAGCTTTAGCAGTGGATGTGATTATTTGTTTGTTTACAGTGAATGTCATTAATTATGTGTTTGCAGGATACAGACACCAAGAGTGAATACTCCCAGAGTCAGAGTGACATGAGCATATCTGCCCGGGATAGCAGCAAACGTCGTGTTCACAGCAGAATGTCTTCTCTGACCCTTGGAGCAGGTGGCAGGCAGAGGAGAGCAAGTGTGTCCTCCCTGCCAGCATCTCTTCTAAACCTTGGTGAGGTGAGCATCACAGAGATTCAATCATCACAAGGTTCCATACCTGCAATGTCTATCAAGTGACTGTTCTTCATCTGTAGGGTATTTCATGATGTTGTCTTCTTGACCATTCAGAGGACGGTTGGTCTAAAGCAGTGCTGTGTAAAGAATCATAAACAAGGATAAAGTACAAAAAAATAGAGTACTACGTATAACAAAGCATAACCAAGGATAAAGTACAAATAACTAGAGTTCTACGTATAACAGAGTATATACAAGGGAAAAGTACAAACAACTAGAGTACTACGTATAACAGAGCATAACCAAAGATAAAGTACAAATAACTAGAGTTCTACATATAACAAAGCATAACCAAGGATAAAGTACAAATAACTAGAGTTCTATGTATAACAGAGTATATACAAGGGAAAAGTACAAACAACTAGAGTACTACGTATAACAGAGCATAACCAAGGATAAAGTACAAATAACTAGAGTACTACGTATAACAGAGCATAACCAAGGATAAAGTACAAATAACTAGAGTTCTACGTATAACAGAGTATATACAAGGGAAAAGTACAAACAACTAGAGTACTACGTATAACAGAGCGTAACCAAGGATAAAGTACAAATAACTAGAGTACTACGTATAACAGAGTATATACAAGGGAAAAGTACAAACAACTAGAATACTATGTATAACATAGCATAACCAAGGATAAAGTACAAATAACTAGAGTACTACGTATAACAGAGTATATACAAGGGAAAAGTACAAACAACTAGAATACTATGTATAACATAGCATAAACAAGGAAAATGTACCGACAAGTATAGTACTTCATAATTAGGCACCGCCAATTTAATGCAGCATTTGATTTCTACTTACTCAGATCCTCTGTGGAGTTATCTAGTCTTGATTGCTTGCTTTATTCTAACTATACTGAAGCCTGAAGTAAGACAGATGTAAACAACAAAATGGCTCCAAACTGTACCTTGATCAGACAACATGAAGGAACATGTTAAGAGTGTTAGATTGTAACAGAGTCTCTTATTGTGCTGCTGTTGTTGCTTTCAGGATTCTGGCCAGTTATTCCTCTTATCGGAGACAGCTCCAATCTTCACTGAGCTGGAATCCCATCAAGTTGCTCTTCAGGGAATGCAGAGTAGTAGTGCAGCAGGGTCGTTCCTTGATGAGGTCACCAAATGGCAGAAGAGACTCCAGACCATTGAAGCTGTGCTCACCATCTGGTTAGAGGTTCAGGAAAAATGGGTGGAGCTTGAGGAGGTATTGTGACTATTGATTGATATTGATGGCATATAAGAAGGTATTAATGAATATTCATGACTGTGATTGGTACTGGATGATGCTGTGTGAGTTGATGGATAGAGTTTGACAATGAATGAGTATTCAGTGACACAGTGGATACTTAAGCAGCTGTGTGTGAATATTGAATAGCATGGATAGAGCTGAAGGTTGTGTGAATATTCAGTGACACAGTGGATACTTAAGGAGCCGTGTGTGAATATTGAATAGCATGGATAGAGCTGAAGGTTGTGTGAATATTCAGTGACACAGTGGATACTTAAGGAGCTGTGTGTGAATATTGAATAGCATGGAAGGAGCTGAAGGTTGTGTGAATATTCAGTGACACAGTGGACACTTAAGGAGCTGTGTGTGAATATTATATAGCATGGATAGAGCTGAAGGTTGTGTGAATATTCAGTGACACAGTGGATACTTAAGGAGCTGTATGTGAATATTGAATAGCATGGAAGGAGCTGAAGGTTGTGTGAATATTCAGTGACACAGTGGATACTTAAGGAGCTGTGTGTGAATATTGAATAGCATGGATAGAGCTGAAGGTTGTGTGAATATTCAGTGACACAGTGGATACTTAAGGAGCTGTGTGTGAATATTGAATAGCATGGATAGAGCTGAAGGTTGTGTGAATATTCAGTGACACAGTGGATACTTAAGGAGCCGTGTGTGAATATTGAATAGCATGGATAGAGCTGAAGGTTGTGTGAATATTCAATGACACAGTGGATACTTAAGGAGCTGTGTGGGAATATTGAATAGCATGGAGAGAGCTGAAGGTTGTGTGAATATTCAGTAATACAACTAGGGCTTGTAGAGGTTGCTTACATATGCTGGTGGTTTCTTAGTTTTCTCTATTTTTATCTTTATAGGTATTCAGTGGAAATGATATCAAGAATGCCCTATCTCATGAGGCCACCCTCTTCAGTTCCTCAAACCGGGACTTCAGGTTACTTATGAGAGCTACAGAAAAGAACCCAAATGTGTTACAATGCTGCCAGAGGAAAGGTTAGAAATCAATCAATTGGTTCATTAACATCAAAATATTGCTGTGCTGTTATGTGGTATATTAACATCAACATATTGCAGTGCTCTCTGGATGTCAAATTTGTTCAGTAGTATGTTACTGAGTTGTTTACAAGAAATGCTGTATTTGAGATAAAACTTTGGAATGATATGAAATTGTTTAGACTTTAGTATAATTGAGAGGTATTAATATGTATGTGGCAAACATTTTTCTACGAACTACCAGCTTTTGTGGTATATTGAGTTAGCAGACAATCTTAAACAGCAGATTAACATGATCTGATACTACGAACTGCCAGCTATTGTTGTGTATTGAGTTAGCAGGTAATGTTAAACAGCAGATTAACATGATCTGATACTATAAACTGCCAGCTATTGTTGTGTATTGAGTTAGCAGGTAATGTTAAACAGCAGATTAACATGATCTGATACTATGAACTGCCAGCAATTGCTTTGTATTGAGTTAGCCGGTAATGTTAAACAGCAGATTAACATGATCTGATAGTATAAACTGCCAACTATTGTGGTATATTGAGTTAGCAGGTAATGTTAAACAGCAGATTAACATGATCTGATAGTATAAACTGCCAACTATTGTGGTATATTGAGTTAGCAGGTAATGTTAAACAGCAGATTAACATGATCTGATACTATGAACTGCCAGCTATGGTTGTGTATTGAGTTAGCAGGTAATGTTAAACAGCAGATTAACATGATCTGATACTATGAACTGCCAGCTATGGTTGTGTATTGAGTAAGCAGGTAATGTTAAACAGCAGATTAACATGATCTGATACTATGAACTGCCAGCTATGGTTGTGTATTGAGTTAGCAGGTAATGTTAAACAACAGATTAACATGATCTGATACTATGAACTGCCAGCTATGGTTGTGTATTGAGTTAGCAGGAAATGTTAAACAGGAGATTAATATGATCTGATACTATGAACTGCCAGCTATTGTTGTGTATTGAGTTAGCAGGAAATGTTAAACAACAGATTAACATGATCTGATACTATGAACTTCCAGCTATTGTTGTGTATTGAGTTAGCAGGAAATGTTAAACAACAGATTAACATAATCTGATACTACGAACTGCCAGCTATTGTTGTGTATTGAGTAAACAGGTAATGTTAAACAGCAGATTAACATGATATGATACCCTCTTGTGTTTCAACAGGCATCCTAACAATACTTGAAAAAATGAACAACAACCTACAGATTTGCCGTAAATCTCTCCTCCAACATCTTGAGAAGAGGCGCCAGAGGTTTCCACGGTTCTACTTCCTTTCAATGGAGGATGTTCTACATATTGTGTGTAATGGTAAGGACATTCTGTTATTATGGATAAATAGGTCACTCTCAATGGAGGATGTTCTACATATTGTGTGTAATGGTAAGGACATTCTGTTATTATGGATAAACAGGACACTAGGACATTACAGCAATTTTGATGTCAACAAAGGTCCATCATGTAATTATACATTAACACATTGTGATTTCTTCAACCTTTTAAATCCTTAAGATGAAGACTGAATATACAAATCCAAAGAATATTTATATCAGGACATAAGGTACTGGAAGAGTTGTAGTTATGGAGGGTTATGAACAAAACAGTTTTGCAGTAATTATTGTTGGGAGGCTCAGGCAAATTGCAGGTAAAGTGGATGTAGCTGTCAGTGTGTGCCACCTCCCGTACGATAATCTGGTTCACGGTTCAAATCCTCATGACACCAGATTGTTTTAACCTATTCAAACTTGCTTGAAGCTTGCAGTATCAATGAACAGTTTTTCATTCATTTGGTATTTCTGATTTGCAAATTCTAAACTGAGGCTTTGTTTGTTCTTTCGATGGTTTCCAAACAACTTTATTGACCAACTTTACACTGAAAATGATGATGAATGGGTTGCATTCACCTCACTCAGTACTGTAGTGATGATGAATGGGTTGCATTCACCTCACTCAGTACTGCAGTGGTGATGAATGGGTTGCATTCACCTCACTCAGTACTGCAGTGATGATGAATGGGTTGAATTCACCTCACTCAGTACTGCAGTGATGATGAATGGGTTGCATTCACCTCACTCAGTACTGCAGTGATGATGAATGGGTTGAATTCACCTCACTCAGTACTGCAGTGATGATGAATGGGTTGCATTCACCTCACTCAGTACTGCAGTGGTGATGAATGGGTTGCATTCACCTCACTCAGTACTGCAGCTGTGATGATGAATGGGTTGCATTCACCTCACTCAGTACTGCAGCTGTGATGATGAATGGGTTGCATTCACCTCACTCAGTACTGCAGCTGTGATGATGAATGGGTTGCATTCACCTCACTCAGTACTGCAGCTGTGATGATGAATGGGTTGCATTCACCTCACTCAGTACTGCAGCTGTGATGATGAATGGGTTGCATTCACCTCACTCAGTACTGCAGCTGTGATGATGAATGGGTTGCATTCACCTCACTCAGTACTGCAGCTGTGATGATGAATGGGTTGCATTCACCTCACTCAGTACTGCAGCTGTGATGATGAATGGGTTGCATTCACCTCACTCGGTACTGCAGCTGTGATGATGAATGGGTTGCATTCACCTCACTCGGTACTGCAGCTGTGATGATGAATGGGTTGCATTCACCTCACTCGGTACTGCAGCTGTGATGATGAATGGGTTGCATTCACCTCACTCGGTACTGCAGCTGTGATGATGAATGGGTTGCATTCACCTCACTCGGTACTGCAGCTGTGATGATGAATGGGTTGCATTCACCTCACTCGGTACTGCAGCTGTGATGATGAATGGGTTGCATTCACCTCACTCGGTACTGCAGCTGTGATGATGAATGGGTTGCATTCACCTCACTCGGTACTGCAGCTGTGATGATGAATGGGTTGCATTCACCTCACTCGGTACTGCAGCTGTGATGATGAATGGGTTGCATTCACCTCACTCGGTACTGCAGCTGTGATGATGAATGGGTTGCATTCACCTCACTCGGTACTGCAGCTGTGATGATGAATGGGTTGCATTCACCTCACTCGGTACTGCAGCTGTGATGATGAATGGGTTGCATTCACCTCACTCGGTACTGCAGCTGTGATGATGAATGGGTTGCATTCACCTCACTCGGTACTGCAGCTGTGATGATGAATGGGTTGCATTCACCTCACTCGGTACTGCAGCTGTGATGATGAATGGGTTGCATTCACCTCACTCGGTACTGCAGCTGTGATGATGAATGGGTTGCATTCACCTCACTCGGTACTGCAGCTGTGATGATGAATGGGTTGCATTCACCTCACTCGGTACTGCAGCTGTGATGATGAATGGGTTGCATTCACCTCACTCGGTACTGCAGCTGTGATGATGAATGGGTTGCATTCACCTCACTCGGTACTGCAGCTGTGATGATGAATGGGTTGCATTCACCTCACTCGGTACTGCAGCTGTGATGATGAATGGGTTGCATTCACCTCACTCGGTACTGCAGCTGTGATGATGAATGGGTTGCATTCACCTCACTCGGTACTGCAGCTGTGATGATGAATGGGTTGCATTCACCTCACTCGGTACTGCAGCTGTGATGATGAATGGGTTGCATTCACCTCACTCGGTACTGCAGCTGTGATGATGAATGGGTTGCATTCACCTCACTCGGTACTGCAGCTGTGATGATGAATGGGTTGCATTCACCTCACTCGGTACTGCAGCTGTGATGATGAATGGGTTGCATTCACCTCACTCGGTACTGCAGCTGTGATGATGAATGGGTTGCATTCACCTCACTCGATACTGCAGCTGTGATGATGAATGGGTTGCATTCACCTCACTCGGTACTGGAGCTGTGAAGATGAATGGGTTGCATTCACCTCACTAGGTACTGTAGCTGTGATGATGAATGGGTTGCATTCACCTCACTCGGTACTGTAGCTGTGATGATGAATGGGTTGCATTCACCTCACTCGGTACTGTAGCTGTGATGATGAATGGGTTGCATTCACCTCACTCGGTACTGTAGCTGTGATGATGAATGGGTTGCATTCACCTCACTCGGTACTGTAGCTGTGATGATGAATGGGTTGTATCCACCTCACTCGTTACTGTAGCTGTGATGATGAATGGGATGTATCCACCTCACTCGGTACTGCAGTGATGATGAATGGGATGTATCCACCTCACTCGGTACTGCAGTGATGATGAATGGGTTGGATTCACCTCACTCGGTACTGCAGCTGTGATGAATGGGTTGCATTCACCTCACTCGGTACTGCAGCTGTGATGATGAATGGGTTGCATTCACCTCACTCGGTACTGCAGCTGTGATGATGAATGGGTTGCATTCACCTCACTCAGTACTGCAGCTGTGATGATGAATGGGTTGCATTCACCTCACTCGGTACTGCAGCTGTGATGATGAATGGGTTGCATTCACCTCACTCGGTATTTCATAAAGTTCTGAGGTGTGTCAGATTGGGACGTTTAGGGGATGTCTTGAGCAGGAATGGGTGGAACAATTATGTGCCAGGTTGCCTAGTAACTTTGTAAACACTGACCAAAGAGAGAAGGCTAACTAAATAGCTAGTATTCATTCACATCATCACATGGAAAGGGTTTCAATTGAGCTTCTGTTGGCTTCCTTACCTTTATGAATTACTAAAATATTAATAATATGAATACATTTATGGATGAAGTACAACAAGAAAAGGTTATGTGTGAGATTGAAATCTCAAGCTTGAAGTGTGTTTCATGTGGCCTAATATTTTGATTGAAATCTCAAGCTTGAAGTGTGTTTCATGTGGACCAATATTTTGAAAATGTGTTATTATTCCCCTCCTCACCATTATGTGCTCTGTGTATATGATATTTATATAAATGATACATAGTTACATTCATCTTTATTCTTTCAATCTTTGTCAGGTTATGATTTGAATCAAGTCAACCTTTATCTGCCCAAACTCTTTGAAAACCTTGGTCGTCTAGAGTTTGAGGAGGCCCAGACAGAAGCCTCAGATCTCCATCATGAGATAACTGGTCTGATCAGTCACATGGGAGAAAAGTTTCCACTGAAACAGGTAAAGTGGATAACCTGGTAAATGGTGTTTGGTTTTCACTTAAAGAGCATGCATGACAATCATAAAAGATGGGGAAATTTCAAACCTTCAGAAAGTGCTCAATTTGTGTAAATTTATTTGATGAAGTCAAGTTAACTTTGAAGACCTATTGTTTAACCCTGTTCTAATAATAAGTATTCTGATTGTTGCCATTTAGTCTGTGTCTTGTGAAGGTGACATTGAGAACTGGTTAGCAAACCTTTTACCAATCATCAAGGCCAGCCTCCAACAGCAGCTAGTGTCTGCTCTTGGTGAGGAGCTTCTACAAGATGCACTCACCCCCAAAAGACTTAAGAGGGAGAGATCCATCCAGAGTGCAGGTGCAAGGAGGGTCACATTGAACAAAGAAGAACGAAAAGGTATCATTGATTTAAACTTCTCTACCAGTGTATTAAGTACGACCAGTGTGGTAAGTACTACCAGTGTGTTAAGTACTACCATTGTGTTAAGTGCTGCCAGTGTGTAAGGACACCAGTGTATTAAGTACTACCAGTGTATTAAGTACTACAGTGTGTTAAGTACTACCAGTGTATTAAGTAATACCAGTGTATTAAGTAATACCAGTGTATTAAGTACTACCAGCACATGTTAAGTTTGACCCCATTTAACTGCTTAAGTTTTAACATATTGTCTTCATAAGCTCCTGGTAGTCGAAATGGAAGCAGAGCAAATAGTAGAACAGGGATGCAACCAGGAAAGAGACCAAGCACCAGGGAATCTCAGGAAGGGGTAGCTGGAGCTACTGAGGTGGTTAGTGGTGGGTCTTGGCTGCTTGATCATACCTCAGAGGTCATCCATCTAGCCGTGCAGATACAGATGACTCAACAGATTGAGAAGGGCATCAAAGCCATGGAAGGAGGCGATAAAGGGCAAACCCTCAAGGTAAATAAGAATTACCATCAACTGATTCTTACTCTAACAGAATAAGTTCTTAGAAGAGCAGTAGTGTTGGCTATTTGCTGATTCTTACTCTACCTTACAGAATCAGTCCTTAGCAGAGCAGTAGCCTTGGCTATGATTATAAGCTATTTTAGCTGATTCTTATTCTACCTAACAGAATCAGTTCTTTGCAGAACAGTAGCCTTGGCTATGATGTAAGCTATTTTAGCTGATTCTTATTCTACCTAACAGAATCAGTTCTTTGCAGAGTAGTAGCCTTGGCTATGATGTAAGCTATTTTAGCTGATTCTTACTCTACCTAACAGAATTAGCTTTTTGAAGAGCAGTAGTGCTGGCTATGATGTAATCCATTCATTATTCTCATTCTTTCTTTAGTCATTAAGAGATAAGATCAGCACCAGTCTCTGGGCAGCTGTTGTAATGTTGAAAGGAATCGAAGACAAGAAAGAAAAGGAAGCAAGACTGGACAAGCAGAAGCAGTCAATGGAACACGGTTAGTAATATCATGAACTATCCTATATGGTAATAGGGTAGGGGGGTGTCCAAAGTTTTCATTTGTGGGTAGAGTGTGTAATATCATGAACTATCCTAATTGGTAGGGGGGGTCTAAAGTGTTCATTGGTGGGTAGAGTGTGTAATATCATGAACTATCCTATATGGTAGGGGGGTGTCTAAAGGGTTCATTGGTGGGTAGAGTGTGTCATATCATGAACTATCCTATATGGTAATAGGGTATGGGGGGTGTCCAAAGTGTTCATTGGTGGGTAGAGTGTGTCATATCATGAACTATCCTATATGGTAATAGGGTAGGGGGGTGTCCAAAGTCTTTATTGGTAGGTAGAGTGTGTGTAATATCATGAACTATCCTATTTGGTAGGGGGGGTCTAAAGTGTTCATTAGTGGGTAGAGTGTGTAATATCATGAACTATCCTATATGGTAATAGGGTAGGGGGGTGTCCAAAGTCTTCATTGGTGGGTAGAGTGTGTAATATCATGAACTATCCTATATGGTAATAGGGTAGGGGGGTGTCCAAAGTCTTCATTGGTGGGTAGAGTGTGTAATATCATGAACTATCCTATATGGTAATAGGGTAGGGGGGTGTCTAAAGTGTTCATTGGTGGGTAGAGTGTGTAATATCATGAACTATCCTATATGGTAATAGGGTAGGGGGGTGTCTAAATTGTTCATTGGTGGGTAGAGTGTGTAATATCATGAACTATCCTATATGGTAATAGGGTAGGGGGGTGTCTAAAGTCTTCATTGGTGGGTAGAGTGTGTAATATCATGAACTATCCTATATGGTAATAGGGTAGGGGGGTGTCCAAAGTCTTCATTGGTGGGTAGAGTGTGTAATATCATGAACTATCCTATTTGGTAATAGGGTAGGGGGGTGTCCAAAGTCTTCATTGGTGGGTAGAGTGTGTAATATCATGAACTATCCTATATGGTAATAGGGTAGGGGGATGTCCAAAGTCTTCATTGGTGGGTAGGGTGTGTAATATCATGAACTATCCTATTTGGTAATAGGGTAGGGGGGTGTCTAAAGTGTTCATTGGTGGGTAGAGTGTGTAATATCATGAACTATCCTATATGGTAATAGGGTAGGGGGGTGTCCAAAGTCTTCATTGGTGGGTAGAGTGTGTAATATCATGAACTATCCTATATGGTAATAGGGTAGGGGGGTGTCCAAAGTCTTCATTGGTGGGTAGAGTGTGTAATATCATGAACTATCCTATTTGGTAGGGGGGGTCTAAATTGTTCATTGGTGGGTAGAGTGTGTAATATCATGAACTATCCTATATGGTAGGGGGGTGTCTAAAGTGTTCATTGGTGGGTAGAGTGTGTCATATCATGAACTATCCTATATGGTAATAGGGTAGGGGGATGTCCAAAGGGTTCATTGGTGGGTAGAGTGTGTAATATCATGAACTATCCTATATGGTAATAGGGTAGGGGGGTGTCCAAAGTCTTCATTGGTGGGTAGAGTGTGTAATATCATGAACTATCCTATATGGTAATAGGGTAGGGGGGTGTCCAAAGTCTTCATTGGTGGGTAGAGTGTGTAATATCATGAACTATCCTATTTGGTAGGGGGTCTAAAGTGTTCATTGGTGGGTAGAGTGTGTAATATCATGAACTATCCTATATGGTAATAGGGTAGGGGGGTGTCCAAAGTGTTCATTGGTGGGTAGAGTGTGTAATATCATGAACTATCCTATATGGTAATAGGGTAGGGGGGTGTCCAAAGTCTTCATTGGTGGGTAGAGTGTGTAATATCATGAACTATCCTATTTGGTAGGGGGGGTCTAAAGTGTTCATTGGTGGGTAGAGTGTGTAATATCATGAACTATCCTATATGGTAGGGGGGTGTCTAAAGTGTTCATTGGTGGGTAGAGTGTGTCTTATCATGAACTATCCTATTTGGTAATAGGGTAGGGGGATGTCCAAAGGGTTCATTGGTGGGTAGAGTGTGTAATATCATGAACTATCCTATATGGTGGGGGGGTGTCCAAAGTCTTCATTGGTGGGTAGAGTTATGATTAATGTTAGTATTTCATTATGTTTGTACAGTCATGTGAGCATGATAACCCTCTTGCAAACTTTATAAAGCTAATACTGTAAACAGCTTGGTACTATATTCTGTTTGGAATCTGAGCAGCTAGAAATATTATACTAGGTTATGAATGGCCAGTATTTGTTTGTGTCTGATTGAAGTGGACAGAGGTTTTCATTCAAATGTAAGATTTGATCTTCATCTGTTATGCTCTGGCTCTTTTTCTACTGAATTAAGTTTAATAATTAGTTGAATTGCCTAAGCTGGAATCATAATAATGATAATAATAATAAATGCACTTTTCTTGTGTCTTTTCTGTGCCTAGCTGTAGCAGAGAAGTCTGTCAGAGAAGGGTCTATAGCAAACAGCACAGACGTCTCACAGACTGGCAGGCAGAGTGCCCGATCTAACCTTGGATCTCAGTGGAGCTTGAGTGAACCTGCACCCATTGTGACAGCACCCCCTATAGCTGAGGAGGGAAGTATACAATCTGGAATGATGGAGGAAGTCCAACTTCAGGGCAGTATTAACAAAGGTTAGCCAAATATGTCACATAGCAATAGTAACTTTATGTTTGTGAATGATTTGAGCTATGATTGGTTGATGGTTTTGTGTCACATAGCAAGAGTTAGCTTCTGTTTGTGAATGATTTGAGCTATGATTGGTTGATGGTTTTGTGTCACATAGCAAGAGTTGGCTTCTGTTTGTGAATGATTTGAGCTATGATTGGTTGATGGTTTTGTGTCACATAGCAAGAGTTGGCTTCTGTTTGTGAATGATTTGAGCTATGATTGGTTGATGGTTTTGTGTCACATAGCAAGAGTTAGCTTCTGTTTGTGAATGATTTTAGTTCTAATTATTTACTTTAATTTATTTTACTGATGAAAGCCATCTTAAAATATTATCTTACTTTTAACAGGTGGGGATAAACCCAAGGCTGCTGTTGATACCATGAAAGTGGTGCTGCCTCCTGAGAGACCAAAGGTCACAGTTGTTGTTGAAGAAGAGATTGACAAGACAGAGTTACAACTAATGCTTTTCCCAGGACAGATGCAAAAAGTTAGCAATCTTGTTGCATTAATGGCTCACCATAGAGACTATTTAGATAGGTAAGCAAGCAATCTTGTTACATAAATGGCTCACCATAGAGACTATGTTGAGTGATTATCTGCTTTGTGAATTCTCAGCATTCTGATTCTAGTTTTACTTCTTCCACCACAGTCTGCTTACACAACAAGAGGAGAGCAAGTGTGTATCAGTGGACTCCTTTGATTGGCAGTCTCATCTCAAATACATCTGGAATGAAACTAATTCTGAGCTCACTGTTAAGGTAAACTCCAATACTCCATCAAGCTCAATCTTTCCATCTTGTCTTGTTCATCCTTTCTAAGATGTTCATCTGTGGCAGAACACTTTGAACTTTTGAACAGAATAATTCTACATTTGTGTTTTTCTTTCTTGTATACTGTATATCTATGGATGTAGTAAGTTATATACTTTATATCTATGGATATAGTAAGTTGTTTACTTTATATCTATGGATGTAGTAAGTTGTATACTTTATATCTATGGATATAGTAAGTTGTATACTGTATATCTATGGATGTAGTAAGTTATATACTTTATATCTATGGATGTAGTAAGTTGTTTACTTTATATCTATGGATGTTATTCACTTGTATACTTAATATCTATGGATGTTGTAAGTTGTTAATCACATGTTCAATGCATAAATATTTCATTGAAGGGTTAATTGCCGTTAACATTCTGTTTCAGTTGATGGACTCCGATTTCATTTACGGTTTTGAGTACCTTGGTTCAGCATCTCGGCTAATTATTACCCCATCATCACAGAAGATGTTTGTATCTATGATGCAAAATATTGAAAGCTGTAAGGCCAGTCTTTGTGTTGGTTCTAATGTAAGTATTTCTAGCATGAGTATTATTATGTTGACACATGTGAATTATAAAGTTTTGCTATATTTAAGCTGCCATGATAGTTATTGTCATTACAAATCTTGATGTATTTGTTCATAAAATTTGAAGTACTGGAACATAAGAGCAAATGATCAGATTTAAGAAGAGCTGGATAATGCTGCGAAATGCTGTGAAATGATAGTCTGCTAAGGAGCTTGCAAGGTGAATCATATCGCGTGTGAAATGCTAGTCTGCTAAGGAGCTTGCAAGCTGAAGAATATCGCGTGTGAAATGCTAGTCTGCTAGGAGCATGCAAACTGAAGCGTATCCCGTATGAAATGACAGTATGCTAGGAGAATTCAAGCTGAAGAATATCCCCTGTCAAATGCTAGTCTGCTAAGAGCATGCAAACTGAGGCATATCCCCTGTCAAATGCTAGTCTGCTAAGAGCATGCAAACTGAGGCATATCCCCTGTCAAATGCTAGTCTGCTAAGAGCATGCAAACTGAGGCATATCCCCTGTCAAATGCTAGTCTGCTAAGAGCATGCAAACTGAGGCATATCCCCTGTCAAATGCTAGTCTGCTAAGAGCATGCAAACTGAGGCATATCCCCTGTCAAATGCTAGTCTGCTAAGAGCATGCAAACTGAGGCATATCCCCTGTCAAATGCTAGTCTGCTAAGAGCATGCAAACTGAGGCATATCCCCTGTCAAATGCTAGTCTGCTAAGAGCATGCAAACTGAGGCATATCCCCTGTCAAATGCTAGTCTGCTAAGAGCATGCAAACTGAGGCATATCCGATGTGAAATGATAGTCTGCTAGGAGCATGCAAGCTGAAGAATATCCCCTGTCAAATGATAGTCTGCTAAGAGCATGCAAGCTGAGGCATATCCCCTGTCAAATGATAGTCTGCTAGGAGCATGCAAGCTGAGGCATATCCCCTGTCAAATGCTAGTCTGCTAAGAGCATGCAAGCTGAGGCATATCCCCTGTCAAATGCTAGTCTGCTAAGAGCATGCAAGCTGAGGCATATCCCCTGTCAAATGCTAGTCTGCTAAGAGCATGCAAACTGAGGCATATCCCCTGTCAAATGATAGTCTGCTAAGAGCATGCAAACTGAGGCATATCCCCTGTCAAATGCTAGTCTGCTAAGAGCATGCAAACTGAGGCATATCCCCTGTCAAATGCTAGTCTGCTATGAGCATGCAAACTGAGGCATATCCAATGTCAAATGCTAGTCTGCTAAGAGCATGCAAACTGAGGCATATCCAATGTCAAATGCTAGTCTGCTAAGAGCATGCAAACTGAGGCATATCCCCTGTCAAATGCTAGTCTGCTAAGAGCATGCAAACTGAGGCATATCCAATGTCAAATGCTAGTCTGCTAAGAGCATGCAAACTGAGGCATATCCCCTGTCAAATGCTAGTCTGCTAAGAGCATGCAAACTGAGGCATATCCCCTGTCAAATGCTAGTCTGCTAAGAGCATGCAAACTGAGGCATATCCCCTGTCAAATGCTAGTCTGCTAAGAGCATGCAAACTGAGGCATATCCGATGTGAAATGCTAGTCTGCTAGGAGCATGGAAGCTGAAGAATATCCCCTGTCAAATGCTAGTCTGCTAGGAGCATGCAAACTGAGGCATATACCCTGTCAAATGCTAGTCTGCTAAGAGCATGCAAACTGAGGCATATCCCCTGTCAAATGCTAGTCTGCTAAGAGCATGCAAACTGAGGCATATACCCTGTCAAATGCTAGTCTGCTAAGAGCATGCAAACTGAGGCATATCCCCTGTCAAATGCTAGTCTGCTAAGAGCATGCAAACTGAGGCATATTCCCTGTCAAATGCTAGTCTGCTAAGAGCATGCAAGCTGAGGCATATCCCCTGTCAAATGCTAGTCTGCTAAGAGCATGCAAACTGAGGCATATCCCCTGTCAAATGCTAGTCTGCTAAGAGCATGCAAGCTGAGGCATATCCCCTGTCAAATGCTAGTCTGCTAAGAGCATGCAAGCTGAGGCATATCCCCTGTCAAATGCTAGTCTGCTAAGAGCATGCAAACTGAGGCATATTCCCTGTCAAATGCTAGTCTGCTAAGAGCATGCAAACTGAGGCATATCCCCTGTCAAATGCTAGTCTGCTAAGAGCATGCAAACTGAGGCATATTCCCTGTCAAATGCTAGTCTGCTATGATCATGCAAACTGAGGCATATCCAATGTGAAATGATAGTCTAACATTTCTCTTCATGTCTTTTTAATATTGTTTTGTTTGCACAGCCCATTTGTCGAGCTGAGACCCTGCATGAGTTGTCACGTATTGTTGGTCAGCCGCTGTATTTCTTTAACTGCTCACAGAATATGGATGCCATCATGTTGGGTGACATCTTCAGAGGACTTGCTAGTACAGGTTAGTATAGTTATCAGCACAACATTGCATGCTATATATAGCAACCAGATACAGGTTAGTATAGTTATCAGCACAACACTGTATGCTATGTAGCAACCAGATACATGTAGTATACTTATCTGCACAACACTGCATGCTATGTAGAAACCAGATACAGGTTAGTATAGTTATCTGCACAACACTGCATGCTATGTAGCAACCAGATACAGGTTAGTAAAGTTACCGGCACAACACTGTATGCTATATAGACAACCATATATGATATATTTATATTTAGCAATCACAATATTTACCTATATTTATGTGTGATATATTTAGTAATGATCACATGTTCCATATATCTGCTGCTGATTCCCTCTTTCCATTCAGGAGCCTGGATTTGCCTCAACAATCTTAACTACATCCCAGCACCAGCTCTCAGCATCTTCTCTCAGCTACTCCAGTCCTATCAGGAAGCTCTGCAAGCCAAAACCACAGTTATGACTTTCCCTCTTCAAGGAGAAGAAATAACCCTGCATGCTAATGGTGCCTGCTTTGCTACTCTTGACAGTCAAGTTAGGGCTCCCTCTATGTCCACAGTTGACCATGTTGTATGGTTGGAGTCTGCTGTGTCACGATTGCCGAGGGATGTAGCTGATATGTTTAGAGTGGTAGCTGTGATCAATCCTGATTTAAAGATAGCCTTGGAGGTTATGCTGTTGAGTCAAGGTAAGGTACTTTACTCAGAACATTAAATTATGCAGTGGTGCTATGCTGTTAAGTCAAGGTAGCTCAAATGCCCTGGAAGGGATCCCTTCTAGTGAAGTAACTAGATGGCTATGAAAGGGATCCCTTCTAGTGAAGTAACTAGATAACTATGGAAGGGATCTCTTCTAGTGAAGTAACCAGATGGCTATTGAAGTCACTCTATCACAATTCCTGGAGTAAATAGAGCTTAACCTCTTCAGATATTTCATAATCTCCTTTGCTTGCAATCCGTGGCAAAGTAATTCATGTTTATAATGTAATTCATTTTTTTTTGTAGGATTTGCTCAGTCAGCTGATGTCTCAAGAAGGCTGATTTCTCTAAGAGAAATGTTCACCAGTTTGCTTCCTGCTGCTGTACAGAGTACCTCAGAGTGCTGTCAGCTAGGTATGATCACCGTCATGTGTGTGACGTATGTACAGAGTACCTCAGAGTGCGGTCAGCTAGGTATGATCACCGTCATGTGTGTGACGTATGTACAGAGTACCTCAGAGTGCTGTCAGCTAGGTATGATCACTGTCATGTGTGTGACGTATGTACAGAGTACCTCAGAGTGCGGTCAGCTGGGTATGATCACCGTCATGTGTGTGACGTATGTACAGAGTACCTCAGAGTGCTGTCAGCTAAGTATGATCACCGTCATGTGTGTGACGAATGTACAGAGTACCTCAGAGTGCGGTCAGCTAGGTATGATCACCGTCATGTGTGTGACGTATGTACAGAGTACCTCAGAGTGGTGTCAGCTGGGTATGATCACCGTCATGTGTGTGACGTATGTACAGAGTACCTCAGAGTGGTGTCAGCTGGGTATGATCACTGTCATGTGTGTGACGTATGTACAGAGTACCTCAGAGTGGTGTCAGCTGGGTATGATCACCGTCATGTGTGTGACGTATGTACAGAGTACCTCAGAGTGGTGTCAGCTGGGTATGATCACCGTCATGTGTGTGACGTATGTACAGAGTACCTCAGAGTGCGGTCAGCTAGGTATGATCACCGTCATGTGTGTGACGTATGTACAGAGTACCTCAGAGTGCTGTCAGCTAGGTATGATCACCGTCATGTGTGTGACGTATGTACAGAGTACCTCGGAGTGCTGTCAACTAGGTATGATCACTGTCATGTGTGTGACTTATGTACAGAGTACCCCAGAGTGCTGTCAGCTAGGTATGATCACCGTCATGTGTGTGACTTATTTCTACATTCCTTGTCTGGACGTTATGGTCATGAGTTATCACATCTTCAGTCATCTTGTGCTGTGTCAGCATGGCTTATTTACTTCTGAATATCTCACTGAACAGTGACAAAATAAATACTATATTCTACAAAATGAATTCGTGTAATAAAATTCACACAGTTGCACATTCAAGTTAATATCTCAGCCTAAAGTAGTTCTCTTGCTTGTTAATTTCTGTAGGTGACTTTGATGAAAGCCATGGTTGGACACCTCACACCCTCCATCTGGTTGTCACAGAGGCTGGGGCCATCTTGGATAAACTTATAGTTGAACACAATACCTTGGAGGAGGAGAAAAGTAAGCTGATATAGAAGATTATTATCTAATTGATAACTCAAGGTAGAATACTTGTACAAGATGTGGTTATTAATACCACCAGAGTTGTCAAGCTTTTAAATTGTTTGTAATTATTTTCTGTTGATTTAGTAATTAGACTGCTAACCTGATATTTGACTGATGAACAAAGTTTGTTAATTGCATTAATTAATGACAGTGACACATGTAATATCATCCTTGTTTAGATTTGATGAGACAGAACAAAGATTCAGAGAATAACAACAATAACCAGAGACAAGGAGAAGCAGAGTTCTTGAAGAAAGAAGACCTCATGGAGGAGGGAGCAACAGCAGAAAATGAAGAACAAGAAGAAATAGGAGGTATGATGTTTACTCTGGCTTATAAAGAACAAATCATACATTGTCAAGGATATGAAGATATATGGGTAAATATTGGTTTATCTCTCGTTGTGAAGGAAAATATTAAACCAGTATTGTTCCCTACAAGAATAAAGTCAAATTTTGTGCCGGTGTACATTATGATAGGTCAGTATACATACTGTGCCATACTATATCAAGTTCTTGCCGCAAATGAAATGCATACCTTGTGAAATTTGTCGACATCTCGGGTATATATGCATTTGTTGTTGCAATTAATCGTGTTTGCAGTTAGTTTCCAGTCGGTGTATGCAATATTAATCGAATCCATGAAATATAGCTTAATAAAGCTTAATAAAGTTAATAGCTTTATCGAAATATTTCCTCAACCGACTCCGCACGTTTACGTCACAGGGTGACCTGCAGTCACGTGAGCGCTTAGAAATTTTTGCCTAAAGAGCAGATTCCTTGTCCAAAAGTGCTATGTTTGATTAAGTTTACTGAGTCCGTAAAGAAAATAAAACAATGTGCCATACATCAATGGAAAGGTACAAGTGTAAACATTCATTGTGACATAATTTTGAACAGATAAGATGAAGTCGAAGAACCACCAGCTATGCCTTTAAATGAGCTATGTTTATGCATTACTTGCTATGTTACTATGTTTATGCATTACTTGCTATGTTACTGTGTTCATGCATTTCTTACTATGTAACTGTGTTTATGCATTACTTACTATGTTACTGTGTTCATGCATTACTTGCCATGTTACTGTGTTGATGTCTTACTTACTATGTTACTGTGTTAATGCATTACTTGCTATGTTACTGTGTTTATGCATTACTTGCTATGTTACTATGTTTATGCATTACTTGCTATGTTACTGTGTTCATGCATTTCTTACTATGTAACTGTGTTTATGCATTACTTACTATGTTACTGTGTTCATGCATTACTTGCCATGTTACTGTGTTGATGTCTTACTTACTATGTTACTGTGTTAATGCATTACTTGCTATGTTACTGTGTTTATGCATTACTTGCTATGTTACTATGTTCATGCATTACTTGCTATGTTACTGTGTTCATGCATTACTTGCTATGTTACTATGTTTATGCATTACTTACTATGTTACTATGTTTATGTCTTACTTACTATGATTCTTGTTCTTATGATTGTTGACAGATTCAGAAGATATCCCCTCCAGCTTCCTCCAGCTTGAATACAAAGCTATTGTGACTGCTGTAAGGAACACTTACATGCCTCGTCTCCATGGTAGTGATGCTGAGATGTTTGCTGGTATGGTGGAGGATGTCTTCCCTGATGTAGGAGTACCATTGATGTTTGGAGGGAAACATGACCCAACAGATACAAGAAAAGGTAATTTTATATAACCAGGGAGGTTCTTGAATCATACTGTTAGCAACATTAGTCTTCATATTGCTAAGCATATTATGACTTGTCTCTGTGATTGGTTGGATGTATAATTGATATCCAAAATGTATTACTTTTGGAGAGATTTGGGTGAATGCAAAATTAAAGAAAATATTAAGGAAAAAAAAACCTGTTTTGAACCTGTTTTAATGGTTTATTTCAATCCACATGTTACCTGTAGCCGTTATTTATAAAACAGAAGGAAAAAAACAAAACCACACAATTCATAGGACAGGAATACTATGAATAGCTCAACAGGAATACTATGAATAGCTCAACAGGAATACTATGAATAGCTCAACAGGAATACTATGAATAGCTCAACAGGAATACTATGAATAGCTCAACAGGAATACTATGAATAGCTCAACAGGAATACTATGAATAGCTCAACAGGAATACTATGAATAGATTTTCTCAGATATTATGAAACTAGTTTATATTTGGTGCTATTGTTAGAATGTTGAAATCCTTAGAAAAGGACTGCTTAGAAAAGGACTATGTAGAATATTAGTTATCAGTAAGATGATATGATCTGTAGAGTTTATTGATGAAACAACTCTTTGTCATTCTACAGAGAAACCCGAATTAAATGTTCCTTTAGCTAGTATTCATCCCGCTGCTGGACACAATGCCCAGGTCCCTGTGGCAGGAGGCAGTGACACACAGGCCCTTGAGGATATAGAAGCTGCCATTGCAGTGGCCAGCCATCAACTGGGTCTCTTGCCAGCTGTGGCCTTCCAGAGTAGAGTTGCTCAACTGGCCCAACTCATGGACACCCACCAAACTGTGAGTATTGGTTACAGGTCAAATTTACCAGCAAGTAATCAATTGTTCTTGTACCTTGGAGGATGTGCTCCCTAATTTCCAGTAGATTTTGTGGCCCTTCATGGAACTTAATAATTATGCAATGTTTATTTCTGTCCCTAAACTTTTACAAAAAGAACTATTAGTTCAAATACAGAATATTAAGAGAAAGGTTATTGCAGGCTATTACAAAAACACTGCCATTGTCTGATAGGATTTATAACAGTCAGTGTGTAGTGTGTATTAAGTGTAATGCAGTAGGGACCATAGTGTGTATTTAGTGTACATCTGTGTAATGCAGTAGGGACCATAGTGTGTATTTAGTGTACTGCAGTAGGGCCATAGTGTATATTTAGTGTACATCTGTGTAATGCAGTAGGGACCATAGTGTGTATTTAGTGTGCATCTGTGTAATGCAGTAGGGACCATAGTGTGTATTTAGTGTGCATCTGTGTAATGTAGTAGGAACCATAGTGTGTATTTAGTGTACATCTGTGTAATGCAGTAGGGACCATAGTGTGTATTTAGTGTGCCTCTGTTATGCAGTAGGGACCATAGTGTGTATTTAGTGTATCTGTGTAATGCAGTAGGGACCATAGTGTGTATTTAGTGTACATCTGTGTAATGCAGTAGGGACCGTAGTGTGTATTTAGTGTGCATCTGTGTAATGCAGTAGGGACCATAGTGTGTATTTAGTGTACATCTGTGTAATGCAGTAGGGACCATAGTGTGTATTTAGTGTATCTGTGTAATGCAGTAGGGACCATAGTGTGTATTTAGTGTACATCTGTGTAATGCAGTAGGGACCATAGTGTGTATTTAGTGTATCTGTGTAATGCAGTAGGGACCATAGTGTGTATTTAGTGTACGTCTGTGTAATGCAGTAGGGACCGTAGTGTGTATTTAGTGTGCATCTGTGTAATGCAGTAGGGACCATAGTGTGTATATTAAGTGTACATCTGTGTAATGCAGTAGGGACCGTAGTGTGTATTTAGTGTGCATCTGTGTAATGCAGTAGGGACCATAGTGTGTATTTAGTGTACATCTGTGTAATGCAGTAGGGACCATAGTGTGTATTTAGTGTACATCTGTGTAATGCAGTAGGGACCATAGTGTGTATTTAGTGTATCTGTGTAATGCAGTAGGGACCATAGTGTGTATTTAGTGTACATCTGTATAATGCAGTAGGAACCATAGTGTGTATATTTAGTGTACATCTGTGTAATGCAGTAGGGACCGTAGTGTGTATTTAGTGTACATCTGTGTAATGCAGTAGGGACCATAGTGTGTATATTTAGTGTGCATCTGTGTAATGCAGTAGGAACCATAGTGTGTATTTAGTGTACCTCTGTAATGCAGTAGGGACTATAGTGTGTATTTAGTGTACATCCGTGTAATGCAGTAGGGACCATAGTGTGTATTTAGTGTACATCTGTGTAATGCAGTAGGGACCATAGTGTGTATTTAGTGTATCTGTGTAATGCAGTAGGGACCATAGTGTGTATTTAGTGTACATCTGTGTAATGCAGTAGGGACCATAGTGTGTATTTAGTGTACATCTGTGTAATGCAGTAGGGACCATAGTGTGTATTTAGTGTGCATCTGTGTAATGCAGTAGGGACCATAGTGTGTATATTAAGTGTACATCTGTGTAATGCAGTAGGGACCGTAGTGTGTATTTAGTGTGCATCTGTGTAATGCAGTAGGGACCATAGTGTGTATTTAGTGTACCTCTGTTATGCAGTAGGGACCATAGTGTGTATTTAGTGTATCTGTGTAATGCAGTAGGGACTATAGTGTGTATTTAGTGTACCTCTGTGTAATGCAGTAGGAACCATAGTGTGTATTTAGTGTATCTGTGTAATGCAGTAGGGACCATAGTGTGTATTTAGTGTGCATCTGTGTAATGCAGTAGGGACCATAGTGTGTATTTAGTGTATCTGTGTAATGCAGTAGGAACCATGGTGTGTATTTAGTGTGCATCTGTGTAATGCAGTAGGGACCATAGTGTGTATTTAGTGTACATCTGTGTAATGCAGTAGGGACCATAGTGTGTATTTAGTGTATCTGTGTAATGCAGTAGGAACCATGGTATGTATTTAGTGTGCATCTGTGTAATGCAGTAGGGACCATAGTGTGTATTTAGTGTACATCTGTGTAATGCAGTAGGGACCGTAGTGTGTATTTAGTGTGCATCTGTGTAATGCAGTAGGGACCATAGTGTGTATTTAGTGTACATCTGTGTAATGCAGTAGGGACCATAGTGTGTATTAAGTGTACATCTGTGTAATGCAGTAGGGACCATAGTGTGTATTAAGTGTACATCTGTGTAATGCAGTAGGGACCATAGTGTGTATTTAGTGTATCTGTGTAATGCAGTAGGAACCATGGTGTGTATTTAGTGTGCATCTGTGTAATGCAGTAGGGACCATAGTGTGTATTTAGTGTACATCTGTGTAATGCAGTAGGGACCATAGTGTGTATTTAGTGTATCTGTGTAATGCAGTAGGAACCATGGTGTGTATTTAGTGTGCATCTGTGTAATGCAGTAGGGACCATAGTGTGTATTTAGTGTACATCTGTGTAATGCAGTAGGGACCGTAGTGTGTATTTAGTGTGCATCTGTGTAATGCAGTAGGGACCATAGTGTGTATTTAGTGTACATCTGTGTAATGCAGTAGGGACCATAGTGTGTATTAAGTGTACATCTGTGTAATGCAGTAGGGACCATAGTGTGTATTAAGTGTACATCTGTGTAATGCAGTAGGGACCATAGTGTGTATTAAGTGTACATCTGTGTAATGCAGTAGGGACCATAGTGTGTATTTAGTGTATCTGTGTAATGCAGTAGGAACCATGGTGTGTATTTAGTGTACATCTGTGTAATGCAGTAGGAACCATGGTGTGTATTTAGTGTACATCTGTGTAATGCAGTAGGGACCATAGTGTATATTTAGTGTATCTGTGTAATGCAGTAGGGCCATAGTGTTTATTTAGTGTACATCTGTGTATATATGTAATATACAATATCAATACCTATATCAATATATAATACAGTATCAATATAATACAATATCACTGATATATGAATATATACAATATCTATACTATATCAATATACAATATCTATATTATATAAATATATATATACAATATCTATAATATATCAATACAATAATACAGTATCAATATAATTAAGTCTGTCACATAGTCTAAGAATGATGGTAAAAGGCCTAAGATTTTATATAAATATCATGCTTTTGAAAATTTTGGGGTCCAATGTTTCAACACTCTTCCTCCACATGTTCATTGTTGTTTATCTCTTAACATTTTTAAAAGTCACCTCAAAACTCATTTATTCAAAACAGCTATAAATGTCTAAAATTTGTAAGTTTTGTCATTTTGATAATAGTTTAGAAGTTCATAGTTTGTAATAGCGCCTATGAACATTGTATTGATGGATATGATAGCACTTTATAAATATGGTTTTATTATTATGATTACTATAATACTAAATTTATATATACTTCAAGGAATGATTATTTATTTTGATCTTGTTGCCTTCTATTAATGTTAGGTGGTTGTAGTTGGTCCACCTGGCTGTGGTAAGACCGAGAGTATCAAGACCGTTCTGTCTGCTCACGGTGAGATGGGTAAACTAGTCAAATCATACAGAGTCTACACACAGTCTGTGGAATCTCAAGAACTCCTGGGATACCCTGATCCAGAAACAAGGTAATATATAATAACAACACATTAGGCAGGGCCATCATTATAGGCAGTGCATCATATGCAAAAAGAGAACATTGCCTTTAGGGGCTGTACTCATGGTGAGATGGGTAAACTAGTCAAATCATACAGAGTCTACACACAGTCTGTGGAATCTCAAGAACTCCTGGGATACCCTGATCCAGAAACAAGGTAATATATAATAACAACACATTAGGCAGGGCCATCATTATAGGCAGTGTATCATATGCATAAAGAGAACATTGCCTTTAGGGGCTGTACTCATGGTGAGATGGGTAAACTAGTCAAATCATACAGAGTCTGCACACAGTCTGTGGAATCTCAAGAACTCCTGGGATACCCTGATCCAGAAACAAGGTAATATATAATAACAACACATTAGGCAGGGCCATCATTATAGGCAGTGTATCATATGCAAAAAGAGAACATTGCCTTTAGGGGCTGTACTCATGGTGAGATGGGTAAAATAGTCAAATCATACAGAGTCTACACACAGTCTGTGGAATCTCAAGAACTCCTGGGATATTCTGATCCAGAAACAAGGTAATACATAATAACAACACATTAGGCAGGGCCATCATTATAGGCAGTGTATCATATGCAAAAAGAGAACATTGCCTTTAGGGGCTGTACTCATGGTGAGATGGGTAAACTAGTCAAATCATACAGAGTCTACACACAGTCTGTGGAATCTCAAGAACTCCTGGGATATTCTGATCCAGAAACAAGGTAATACATAATAACAACACATTAGGTAGGGCCATCATTATAGGCAGTGTATCATATGCAAAAAGAGAACATTGCCTTTAGGGGCTGTACTCATGGTGAGATGGGTAAACTAGTCAAATCATACAGAGTCTGCACACAGTCTGTGGAATCTCAAGAACTCCTGGGATACCCTGATCCAGAAACAAGGTAATATATAATAACAACACATTAGGCAGGGCCATCATTATAGGCAGTGTATCATATGCAAAAAGAGAACATTGCCTTTAGGGGCTGTACTCATGGTGAGATGGGTAAAATAGTCAAATCATACAGAGTCTACACACAGTCTGTGGAATCTCAAGAACTCCTGGGATATTCTGATCCAGAAACAAGGTAATACATAATAACAACACATTAGGCAGGGCCATCATTATAGGCAGTGTATCATATGCAAAAAGAGAACATTGCCTTTAGGGGCTGTACTCATGGTGAGATGGGTAAACTAGTCAAATCATACAGAGTCTACACACAGTCTGTGGAATCTCAAGAACTCCTGGGATATTCTGATCCAGAAACAAGGTAATACATAATAACAACACATTAGGCAGGGCCATCATTATAGGCAGTGCAGCATGTGCCTGTAGTGACTGTACTCCATACATCAGGTTGTGAAGAAATTAAATGTAGGTTAAGTAATTGTCAGTTGCTTGACCAGCACAATTGAAGGACGGATCTCTTGTTATTGGTTTGCTACCACACAATATAATATCAGGAAGAGTGATACCTCTGTTTAGTTCAACACTGCTGACAGTAAACTGTAACTAATTAATCCAAAGTTTTAGGTGACAAATAATGATCGTTTAACTGATTTCCATAGGGAATGGAAGGATGGACTATTCACTACTTTACTAAGGAAACTCAGCCTGGTTCCCAGCAATGGTTTCATAGATGCCAATCCACAGATGAAAGTACTACACCTAGATGGCGAGGTGAGTAACTACTCTAGGAGATCAATTATTTCTCAATATGTAATTAACACTCTGGCATTTATTGAGAGAATAGTGCCTAACACTGCATTATTTAAAACTGGTCTTTAACCAGCCTGTAGTGCCTAACACTGCATTATTTATAATTGGTCTTTAACCAGCCTGTAGTTTCTGACACTGCATTATTTATAATTGGTCTTTAACCAGCCTGTAGTTTCTGACACTGCATTATTTATAACTGGTCTTTTATCCAGCCTGTAGTGCCTAACACTGCATTATTTATAATTGGTCTTTAACCAGCCTGTAGTTTCTGACACTGCATTATTTATAACTGGTCTTTAACCAGCCTGTAGTTTCTGACACTGCATTATTTATAACTGGTCTTTTATCCAGCCTGTAGTTTCTGACGATGCATTATTTAAAACTGGTCTTTAACCAGCCTGTAGTTTCTGACACTGCATTATTTATAACTGGTCTTTAACCAGCCTGTAGTTTCTGACACTGCATTATTTATAACTGGTCTTTTATCCAGCCTGTAGTGCCTAACACTGCATTATTTAAAACTGGTCTTTAACCAGCCTGTAGTTTCTGACGATGCATTATTTAAAACTGGTCTTTTATCCCGCCTGTAGTTTCTGACATAACATTATTTATAATTGTTCTTTTATCCAGCCTGTAGTTTCTGACATAACATTATTTATAATTGTTCTTTTATCCAGCCTGTAGTTTTTGACACTGCATTATTTAAAACTGGTCTTTAACCAGCCTGTAGTTTCTGACATAACATTATTTATAATTGGTCTTTTATCCAGCCTGTAGTGTCTGACACTGTATTATTTAAAACTGGTCTTTTATCCAGCCTGTATTTTTTGACACTGCATTATTTAAAACTGGTCTTTTATCCCGCCTGTAGTTTCTGACATAACATTATTTATAATTGTTCTTTTATCCAGCCTGTAGTTTTTGACATAACATTATTTACATTTTGTCATTTATCCAGCCTGTAGTTTTTGACATAGCAGTATTTAAAATTGATCTTTTCCTACATGTAGTGTCTGACACCACATTATATCAAATTGATCTTTAATCCAGCCTGTAGTGTCTGACACTGCAATATTTTAAATGTATCTTTTATCCAGCCTCTAGGTTCTTATTTAAATTAGGTCTTTTATCCAGCCTGTAGTTTCTGACACTGTACAATTTGAATTTGGTCTTTTATCCAGCCTGTAGTGTCTGACACTGTATTATTTAAAACTGGTCTTTTATCCAGCCTGTATTTTTTGACACTGCATTATTTAAAACTGGTCTTTTATCCCGCCTGTAGTTTCTGACATAACATTATTTATAATTGTTCTTTTATCCAGCCTGTAGTTTCTGACATAACATTATTTACATTTTGTCATTTATCCAGCCTGTAATTTCTGACATAGCAGTATTTAAAATTGATCTTTTTCCTACATGTAGTGTCTGACACCACATTATATCAAATTGATCTTTAATCCAGCCTGTAGTGTCTGACACTGCAATATTTTAAATGTATCTTTTATCCAGCCTCTAGGTTCTTATTTAAATTAGGTCTTTTATCCAGCCTGTAGTTTCTGACACTGTACAATTTGAATTTGGTCTTTTATCCAGCCTGTAGTTTCTGACATAACATTATTTACATTTTGTCATTTAACAAGCCTGTAGCTTCTGACATAGCAGTATTTAAAATTGATCTTTTTCCTACATGTAGTGTCTGACACCACATTATATCAAATTGATCTTTTATCCAGCCTGTAGTGTCTGACACTGCAATATTTTAAAGTTATCTTTTATCCAGCCTCTAGTTTCTTATTTAAATTAGGTTCTTTATCCAGCCTGTAGTTTCTGACACTATAATTTAAATTTGGTCTTTTATCCAGCCTGTAGTGGCTGACACTGTATTATTTATAACTGGTCTTTTATCCAGCCTGTAGTTTCTGTCACTGTATAATTTAAATTTGGTCTTTTATCCAGCCTGTAGTGGCTGACACTGTATTATTTATAACTGGTCTTTTATCCAGCCTGTAGTTTCTGTCACTGTATAATTTAAATTTGGTCTTTTATCCAGCCTGTAGTTTCTGACTCTGTATTATATAAAATTGGTTTTTTATCCAGCCTGTAGTGTCTGACACTGTATTATTTATAATTGGTCTTTTATCCAGTATGTAGTGTCTGACACTGTAATATTCAAAATTGTTCTTTTATCCAGCCTGTAGTTTCTGATATAACATTATTTCTTTTCTTCTCAGATTGATCCTTACCAGATGGAAGTATTTAGCTGTGTCTTACAAGATCCAAGCTCGTTAACTCTTGCTAATAATGAGCGGATTAACATGCCAGACAATCTAAGGCTGTTCTGGGAGGTAAGTGTACATCATGGATATGTAACAGATAACAGCCATCTGTGGACAGTACATAAGGCACTTAATATGCGCTTAGGATCAAGGTCTATTCTGCAAGTCTTTGAATATGTTTACACATAAAGAAGACAAGTATTATCTACAACATACATCAAACTTCAGTATGTTAAATATAAAGAAGATATCAAATGTAGAGTGTTAAGAAGCCATCACTGTATCTTATAAAGGAGACGTCACTGTATATTATAAAGAAGACATTACTGTTAATATCATGAAGAAGCCATCACTGTGTATATCATTCGGAAGACATCACTGTGTGTATCATTAAGAAGACATCACTGTTGATATCATAAAGAAGACATCACTGTGTATATCATTAAGAAGACATCACTGTGTATATCATTAAGAAGACATCACTGTGTATATCATTAAGAAGACATCACTGTTGATATCATAAAGAAGACATCACTGTGTATATCATTAAGAAGACATCACTGTTGATATCATAAAGAAGACATCACTGTGTATATCATTAAGAAGACATCACTGTGTATATCATTAAGAAGACATCACTGTGTATATCATTAAGAAGACATCACTGTTGATATCATAAAGAAGACATCACTGTGTATATCATGAAGAAGACATCACTGTTGATATCATAAAGAAGACATCACTGTATATCATAAAGAAGACATCACTGTTGATATCGTAAAGAAGACATCACTGTGTATATCAAAGAAGACATCACTGGTGATATAACAAGAAGACATCACTGTGTATCTCATAAGAAAACATCACTGTTGATATCATAAGAAGACATTGCTGTGTATATCATTAAGAAGATATCACTGTGTATATCATAAAGAAGACATCACTGTGTATATCATTAAGAAGACATCACTGGTGATCTAAATAGAAGACATCACTGTGTATCTCATAAGAAAACATCACTGTTGATATCATAAGAAGACATTGCTGTGTATCTCATAAGAAAACATCACTGTTGATATCATAAAGAAGACATCACTATTGATATCATAAAGAAGACATCACTGTGTATATCATTAAGAAGACATCACTGTGTATATCATTAAGAAGACATCACTGTGTATATCATTAAGAAGACATCACTGGTGATCTAAATAGAAGACATCACTGTGTATCTCATAAGAAAACATCACTGTTAATATCATAAGAAGACATTGCTGTGTATATCATAAAGAAGACATCAATGTTGATATCATAAAGAAGACATCACTGTGTATATCAAAGAAGACATCACTGGTGATATAAAAAGAAGACATCACTGTGTATCTCATAAGAAAACATCACTGTTGATATCATAAGAAGACATTGCTGTGTATCTCATAAAGAAGACATCACTGTGTATATCATAAAGAAGACATCAATGTTGATATCATAAAGAAGACATCACTGTGTATATCATTAAGAAAACATCACTGTGTATATCATTAAGAAGACATCACTGGTGATCTAAATAGAAGACATCACTATGTATCTCATAAGAAAACATCACTGTTGATATCATAAGAAGACATTGCTGTGTATATCATAAAGAAGACATCAATGTTGATATCATAAAGAAGACATCACTGTGTATATCATTCGGAAGACATCACTGGTGATATAAAAAGAAGACATCACTGTGTATCTCATAAGAAAACATCACTGTTGATATCATGAGAAGACATTGCTGTGTATCTCATAAAGAAGACATCACTGTGTATATCATAAGAAAACATCACTGTTGATATCATAAGAAGACATTGCTGTGTATATCATTAAGAAAACATCACTGTGTATATCATAAAGAAGACATCACTGTGTATATCATTAAGAAAACATCACTGTTGATATCATAAAGAAGACATCACTATTGATATCATAAAGAAGACATCACTGTGTATATCATTAAGAAGACATCACTGTATATCATTAAGAAGACATCACTGTGTATCTCATAAGAAAACATCACTGTTGATATCATAAGAAGACATCACTGTGTATATCAAAGAAGACATCACTGGTGATATAACAAGAAGACATCACTGTGTATCTCATAAGAAAACATCACTGTTGATATCATAAGAAGACATTGCTGTGTATATCATTAAGAAGACATCACTGTGTATATCATAAAGAAGACATCACTGTGTATATCATTAAGAAAACATCACTGTTGATATCATAAAGAAGACATCACTATTGATATCATAAAGAAGACATCACTGTGTATATCATTAAGAAGACATCACTGTGTATATCATTAAGAAGACATCACTGTGTATATCATTAAGAAGACATCACTGTGTATATCATTAAGAAGACATCACTGTGTATATCATTAAGAAGACATCACTGTGTATATCATTAAGAAGACATCACTGTGTATATCATTAAGAAGACATCACTGGTGATCTAAATAGAAGACATCACTGTGTATCTCATAAGAAAACATCACTGTTGATATCATAAGAAGACATTGCTGTGTATATCATAAAGAAGACATCAATGTTGATATCATAAAGAAGACATCACTGTGTATATCAAAGAAGACATCACTGGTGATATAAAAAGAAGACATCACTGTGTATCTCATAAGAAAACATCACTGTTGATATCATAAGAAGACATTGCTGTGTGTCTCATAAAGAGGACATCACTGTGTATATCATAAAGAAGACATCACTGTTGATATCATTAAGAAGACATCACTGTGTATATCAAAGAAGACATCACTGGTGATATAAAAAGAAGACATCACTGTGTATCTCATAAGAAAACATCACTGTTGATATCATAAGACGACATTGCTGTGTATCTCATAAAGAAGACGTCACTGTGTATATCATTAAGGAGACATCACTGTGTATGTCATTAAGAAGTTTTCAAGTTGAACATAAAGAAGGTTTCACATTACTCGTTTTACAGCTTGAGTCTCTTGCTAGCGTAGCGCCCTCTATCCTGTCCCACACTGGACTGCTTTCGATGGACAAGTCTGATGTTGGATGGCAGCTCATTGTGATGAACTGGTTAAAGACAAGACCAGAAGAAGAGCAGCTAGTTCTTGAAAAACTGATAGAAAGATATGTCAAGAAGACACTGGATTATTTAGATATGTGCACCAGTCCAGCTGTGATGCTCAGTCAGAACCAACAGGCAAAACTACCAAAGATGAAGAGAATGGTGGATGTTAGTGACATCAGCATGGTGATGATGTTTTGTCACATCTTAGAGGTAAGATAATGAGGAAGGAATACCAAGAATGAGTGTTTGGTGACAGGAGAAAAGATGAAGAGAATGGTGGATGTTAGTGACATTAGCATGGTGATGATGTTCTGTCACATCCTAGAGGTAAGATAATGAGGAAAGAATACCAAGAATGAGTGTTTGGTGACAGGAGAAAAGATGAAGAAAATGGTGGACATTAGTGACATTAGCATGGTGATGATGTTCTGCAGGGATGTAAGTCTTCCGGATTTTTACGGAAATCCGTTTTTTTTTTTTAATCCCAATAAGTCTTCCGTATTTTTACGGAAATCCGTTTTTTTTTTAAATTCCAATAAAGTTCCACAAAATTGTACGAATATGAAAGACACAACGCGGCAAAAGTGCCTGGCCCGTTGCAGCAAGCTAACTTCAATTTTCACTCATCGATCACTCAAAATACCATTTCTAGTTTCGCATCATCGCATTGCACTGTACAACATTGTGCCATGTGAATATCGTTGCGTACGTGCGAACTTCAAATCGCTATAGCTCATTTCTGTCGTTGAAAAACCTTGCCTAATTCATGTTGATTGGACTGCTAATTAATATCTTCGTAACTGCTGGTGCTCGACATAAGTTTTGGAATTAACGCTTGTGATATTTGCGAGCGGCGGAAATCTACGGGATACTCATATGAAAGTCGATATTTGTGATCGCATTCGAATGTGAGACTGTTTTTTATTCCGTAGTTCGCTGCGACGTATTCGTAACTTTGAGCTAGCCTAACATAACAATAGTGTGTAAGTAGTAAGAACTAGGGGTAGGATGTGTTAGCGCTAATACTTCTAAGCTAGCCTAACATACAGTAACGATAGTGTGTAAGAAGTCAGAGCTAGGAGTAGGATGTGTTAGGACGGCATTCACCTGGGGTCTCCGAATATTTTTCCGTTTTTTTTTTTTGGCTGCACTTACATCCCTGGTTCTGTCACATCCTAGAGGTAAGATAATGAGGAAGGAATACCAAGAATGAGTGTTTGGTGACAGGAAAAAAGATGAAGAGAATGGTGGATGTTAGTGACATTAGCATGGTGATGATGTTCTGTCACATCTTAGAGGTAAGATAATGAGGAAGGAATACCAAGAATGAGTGTTTGGTGACAGGAGAAAAGATGAAGAGAATGGTGGATGTTAGTGACATTAGCATGGTGATGATGTTCTGTCACATCCTAGAGGTAAGATAATGAGGAAGGAATACCAAGAATGAGTTTTTGGTGACAGGAGAAAAGATGAAGAGAGTGGTGGATGTTAGTGACATTAGCATGGTGATGATGTTCTGTCACATCTTAGAGGTAAGATAATGAGGAAGGAATACCAAGAATGAGTGTTTGGTGACAGGAGAAAAGATGAAGAGAATGGTGGATGTTAGTGACATTAGCATGGTGATGATGTTCTGTCACATCCTAGAGGTAAGATAATGAGGAAGGAATACCAAGAATGAGTTTTTGGTGACAGGAGAAAAGATGAAGAGAGTGGTGGATGTTAGTGACATTAGCATGGTGATGATGTTCTGTCACATCCTAGAGGTAAGATAATGAAGAAGGAATACAAGAATGAGTGTTTGGTGACAGGAATAAAGATGAAGAGAATGGTGGATGTTAGTGACATCAGCATGGTGATGATGTTCTGTCACATCCTAGAGGTAAGATAATGAGGAAGGAATACCAAGAATGAGTGTTTGGTGACAGTAGAAAAGATGAAGAGAATGGTGGATGTTAGTGACATTAGCATGGTGATGATGTTCTGTCACATCCTAGAGGTAAGATAATGAGGAAGGAATACCAAGAATGAGTGTTTGGTGACAGGAGAAAAGATGAAGAGAATGGTGGATGTTAGTGACATTAGCATGGTGATGATGTTCTGTCACATCCTAGAGGTAAGATAATGAGGAAGGAATACCAAGAATGAGTGTTTGGTGACAGTAGAAAAGATGAAGAGAATGGTGGATGTTAGTGACATTAGCATGGTGATGATGTTCTGTCACATCCTAGAGGTAAGATAATGAGGAAGGAATACCAAGAATGAGTGTTTGGTGACAGGAGAAAAGATGAAGAGAATGGTTGACATTAGTGACATTAGCATGGTGATGATGTTCTGTCACATCCTAGAGGTAAGATAATGAGGAAGGAATACCAAGAATGAGTGTTTGGTGACAGTAGAAAAGATGAAGAGAATGGTGGATGTTAGTGACATTAGCATGGTGATGATGTTCTGTCACATCCTAGAGGTAAGATAATGAGGAAGGAATACCAAGAATGAGTGTTTGGTGACAGGAGAAAAGATGAAGAGAATGGTTGACATTAGTGACATTAGCATGGTGATGATGTTCTGTCACATCCTAGAGGTAAGATAATGAGGAAGGAATACCAAGAATGAGTGTTTGGTGACAGTAGAAAAGATGAAGGGAATGGTGGATGTTAGTGACATTAGCATGGTGATGATGTTCTGTCACATCCTAGAGGTAAGATAATGAGGAAGGAATACCAAGAATGAGTGTTTGGTGACAGGAAAAAAGATGAAGAGAATGGTTGATATTAGTGACATTAGCATGGTGATGATGTTCTGTCACATCCTAGAGGTAAGATAATGAGGAAGGAATACCAAGAATGAGTGTTTGGTGACAGGAGAAAAGATGAAGAGAATGGTGGACATTAGTGACATTAGCATGGTGATGATGTTCTGTCACATCCTAGAGGTAAGATAATGAGGAAGGAATACCAAGAATGAGTGTTTGGTGACAGGAAAAAAGATGAAGAGAATGGTGGATGTTAGTGACATTAGCATGGTGATGATGTTCTGTCACATCTTAGAGGTAAGATAATGAGGAAGGAATACCAAGAATGAGTTTTTGGTGACAGGAAAAAAGATGAAGAGAATGGTGGATGTTAGTGACATTAGCATGGTGATGATGTTCTGTCACATCTTAGAGGTAAGATAATGAGGAAGGAATACCAAGAATGAGTGTTTGGTGACAGGAAAAAAGATGAAGAGAATGGTGGATGTTAGTGACATTAGCATGGTGATGATGTTCTGTCACATCCTAGAGGTAAGATAATGAGGAAGGAATACCAAGAATGAGTGTTTGGTGACAGGAATAAAGATGAAGAGAATGGTGGATGTTAGTGACATTAGCATGGTGATGATGTTCTGTCACATCTTAGAGGTAAGATAATGAGGAAGGAATACCAAGAATGAGTGTTTGGTGACAGGAAAAAAGATGAAGAGAATGGTGGATGTTAGTGACATTAGCATGGTGATGATGTTCTGTCACATCTTAGAGGTAAGATTATGAGGAATGAATACTAAAGAATGAGTGTTTGGTGACAGGAGAAAAGATGAAGAGAAAGGTGGATGTTAGTAAACTTCACTCAGTGCATGAGCTCATGCATGGATAGTAAATTTGAGAATGAAGGAATGTTTAACGTAAATGTCATGGACTCTATGAAGGAGGAGGGGTGGAGTCTTAGTGGTGGGACAGGGAGCGGGTAGATTTGATTACTTTAGACTTTACTTTATAAGCAACAATTGGAGATTTAGTCTTTAACTACTTATTATTCATAATCCATTCTGTTTCCTCCATTAGTCAACTATTCCTCAGGGTGTTGCCATAGCAGAATCCAAATATGAACTTCTGGTCAATTTTGCTGCAATCTGGGCATTTGCTGGTACATTGGAGGACACTCATAGGTCTGCTTTTAACTTTTGGTGGCGATCAGAGTGGGAAGAGCATGTCCAGTACCCTGAGATTGGTGAGGTGTTTGACTACTTTGTAGATGGAGAGACCCAGGAGTTTACCCACTGGAAGGAGGCAGTTCCCCCTTACAGTATGCCCCCTCACGAGGGCATTCCTCTGGATGCCTTTGTGCACACAGTCAGCAATGGGGTAAGAAAATGATGGTAGAGCAACATATTGAATCCAATTATTAAATACACAGACTGATCTGTAGTTAAGTTAACAGCATTTAAAACAATTACTACAAGTGTTCACTGTCTTAGCAAAAGTATTGATTATTTAGTGTTCAATGATAGATTAATTATGTGGTTTTAGTTTGAAATACCTATGTCAGTAATACTCTCATATCATTTGTAGTAACCATTAATATGTGACTGTTTTAACCAAACATAAGATGCATTGTAACTGTTTTAACCTACCATGAGATGCATAGTGACTGTTTTAACCGACCATGAGATGCATAGTGACTGTTTCAACCAATCATGAGTTGTATAGTGACTGTTTTAACCGACCATGAGATGCAAAGTGACTGTTTTAGCCAGTTAATAAATGATGGAAGTCCAGTAATAAGATTCATAGTGACTTTTTTAACGGACCATGAGATGCATTGTGACTGTTTTAACTGATCATAAGATGCATTGTGACTGTTTTAACCAGTTAATATATGATGGAAGTCCAGTAATAAGATTCATAGTGACTTTTTTAACCGACCATGAGATGCATTGTGACTGTTTTAGCCAATCATAAGATGCATTGTGACTGTTTTAACCAGTTAATATATGATGGAAGTCCAGTAAGAAGATTCATAGTGACTTTTTTAACCGACCATGAGATGCATTGTGACTGTTTTAACCAACCATGAGATGCATTGTGACTGTTTTAGCCAGTTAATAAATGATGGAAGTCCAGTAATAAGATTCATAGTGACTTTTTTAACCGACCATGATATGCATTGTGACTGTTTTAACCAATCATAAGATGCATTGTGACTGTTTTAACCAGTTAATAAATGATGGAAGTCCAGTAATAAGATGTATAGTGACTGTTTTAACTGATCATTAGATTCATAGTGACTGTTTTAACTGACCATTGACTGTTTTAACTGACCAGTGACTGTTTTAGCTGACCAGTGACTGTTTTAGCCGATGATAAGTTTCATAGTGACTATTTTATTCAGTTAATAAATGATGTGAGTCCAGTAATTAGATGTATAGTGACTGTTTCAACCAGTATTAAAGTGTATGATATTTTACTTCTCTTGTTATCAGCAAATTTCATACCTGCTCAGCATCCTCTCAGATGCTGGTAAACCAGTCCTTCTGGTAGGAGAGGCTGGCTGTGGTAAGACTGCTATTGTTAACGACAGAATCAGATCAGTTTGCTCTGGTGAAGTGGCAGAGGTCTTATCATTGACTGTTACCAGTAACAGGTAAAGGAAACTTAACACTCTACGTCATATATAGTTGATTATACGTATACCTGAGAGTGTTGCGGTCTTATCATTGACTGTTACCAGTAACAGGTAAAAGAAACTTAACACTCTACTTCATATATAGTTGATTATACATATACCTGAGAGTGTTGCAGTCTTATCATTGACTGTTACCAGTAACAGGTAAAAGAAACTTAACACTCTACGTCATATATAGTTGATTATACATATACCTGAGAGTGTTGCGGTCTTATCATTGACTGTTACCAGTAACAGGTAAAGGAAACTTAACACTCTACTTCATATACCTGAGAGTGTTGCGGTCTTATCATTGACTGTTACCAGTAACAGGTAAAAAACACTTAACACTCTTCTATATAGTTGATTATACATATACCTGAGATTGTTGCGGTCTTATCATTGACTGTTAACAGTAACCGGTAAAGGAAACTTAACACTCTACTTCATGTATAGTTGATTATACATATACCTGAAAGTGTTGCAGTCTTATCATCGACTGTTACCAGTAACAGGTAAAGGAAACTTAACACTCTACTTCATATACCTGAGAGTGTTGCAGTCTTATCATTGACTGTTACCAGTAACAGGTAAAGGAAACTTAACACTCTACGTCATATATAGTTGATTATACGTATACCTGAGAGTGTTGCGGTCTTATCATTGACTGTTACCAGTAACAGGTAAAGGAAACTTAACACTCTACTTCATATATAGTTGATTATACATATACCTGAGAGTGTTGCGGTCTTATCATTGACTGTTACTACTAACAGGTAAAGGAAACTTAACACTCTACTTCATATACCTGAGAGTGTTGCGGTCTTATCATTGACTGTTAACAGTAACCGGTAAAGGAAACTTAACACTATACTTCATATATAGTTGATTATACATATACCCTGAGAGTGTTGCGGTCTTGTGATTGACTGGTACCAGTAACAGGTAAAACACTTAACACTCTACTTCATATATAGTTGCATATATGTATACCTGAGAGTGTCTCTGCTGTGCTGTAGGAACTATGGCTACAGAACCTGTGATGCTCAGCTACAATAAAAGGTTCTTTCCATTCACCTTGTTTCAAGTGCAGCAGTGAGTCAGACTGAATAATACAATAATATGTTATGAATGTGAAGTAACTCTGAATTAACTGAAAGAGGATCTTTATTTATATGATCAGGTTCACAACCAGTAGAGTTCTCTGGCAGAGGCTAGAGGAGAGACTGGAATGGCGTCATGGGAGGACGTTTGTTCCAAGAGGAAACAAGAAACTGATGTGCCTGGTTGATGATTTAAATCTGGCTTACGTAAGTATCATGCACGTAAGGTCTCCATCTGGAAAAACAAAGGTTATTGCTGTTTTGTGAAGTATAAACAGATCTATTGATCTGATTGATACCATTGACAAACCATCTATGGATCCTAGTCTTAGATTCCTTGCAGAATGTGAAGGAATCCATGCGATGGTTTGTGTGTGACACTTGCTTGTAAATACTGGAACTCAATAGGTTCATGGGGGTATGTAAATCCACTGTATTGAATTCAAGAACCCTATCCAATGGTAAAAGGTAAAGGTCACATGAGGTCAACATGCATCAAAGTGTATAATACTTGTAATGTCATATGTTACTTACAGGTTGATCCAGGAGGCAGACAGAGTGCCTGTGAAATGGTCAGACAACATCTAGACAGTGGAGGAGTTTATGAGCCAGACACCTATAGGTTGAGAGAAATCAAGAATCTGACATATGTTGCCACTGTTAACCCCCATACCCCTGCTAGTGTACCACAGCTGAACCCTAGACTGCTCAGGCACTTTGCAGTGCTGGGAATACCTTATCTAAAGTAAGTCAAGAGTCACTTCTGCTTCAGTAAATAAAGTAATATATGTATACACTACCATCATGTTACCATTGTCAGTATGTATGAGGGAAGGATGTTATGTCTGATACAGTCAGTGCTTTGTTGGGAGCAAGGTAGTAATAGTTACTCATGATCTCAACTAAGCAACATCAGTATTGTCCAACACACAACATTACCAGAATGCAGATCTATCCTTGTATTTTAATTTTGTTGTATTATTCTCAGGTCCTCTGAAGTACACAGTATTGTTTGTGACACTCTTGCAATCCAACACAACATCACGAGAAAGCAGATCTATCCTTGTATTTTAAGTTTGTTGTCTTATTTCACAGGTCCTCTGAAGTGCACATTATTTTGATGTGTTATTTCACTGGTCCACTGACTGAAGTACACAGTATTATTTGTTGTCTTATTTCACAGGTCCTCTGAAGTAACAGTATTTTTTTGCAATATTTTACAGGTCCTCTGAAGTACATAGTATTGTCTGTTTTATTATTTCACTGGTCCTCTTAAGTACACAGTATTGTTTGTTGTCTTATTTCACAGGTCCTCTGAAGTAACAGTATTTTGTTGCAATATTTCACAGGTCCTCTGAAGTACATAGTATTGTCTGTTTTATTATTTCACTGGTCCTCTTAAGTACACAGTATTGTTTGTTGTCTTATTTCACAGGTCATCATAACTACACAGTATTGTGTGTTGTCTTATTTCACAGGTCCTCTGAAGTACACAGTATTGTTTGTTGTCTTAGTTCACAGGTCCTCTGAAGTAATAGTATTTCGTTGCATTATTTGACTGGTCCTCTTAAGGTACACAGTATTGTTTGTTTTCTTATTTTACTGGTCCTCTTAAGTACACAGTATTGTTTGATGTCTTATTTCACATCCTCTGAAGTACACAGTATTTTGTTGCATTATTTCACAGGTCCTCTTAAGTACACAGTATTGTTTGTTGTCTTATTTCATAAGTCCTCTGAAGTACATAGTATTTTGTTGTGTTATTCACTGGTCCTCTTAAGTACACAGTATTGTTTGTTGTCTTATTTCACAGGTCCTCTGAAGTACACAGTATTTTCACAACCCTGCTCAACACTCACTTCCTGACGCCTGCAACTACCTCATCTAATTCTGCTAAAGATAACAGGGTAAAGAACATAGTATATTGAATCATTATATTTATGAGCATAAAGAGGGCAGTATTTCCAATGCATTTTGTGTCACAAAAATATACTTTATGTATGAATTTTTGCAACATGCTCATTGGCTTAAGCAACTCTTCTCATGTTTTCAAAATGAGACTAATATGTCATCTTCTTCTATTCAACAATTCTAAGCATTCATTTGTGGAAGTGCTTAAATGTGCACTCAATCACTAATTGTTAACTTTCTGCACAAAACTTAAGATGCTTTATCTGCTTTAATTAAACTGCTGATCCACTGCAATGATCAGTTTAGTTCAATGTTATTTGTTTTCATAATCTGATTTCTGAAAGTTAAGCAGATTTGAAAAGATGAGTGCCTTTATATAGAGAATACCTACAAGTAGCGTACTGCTATGTAAAGAGTCTATTATCCATCGGTTACACTGATTGGAATATCTGTAAGTAGCCTACTGCTATGTAAAGAGTCTATTATCCATCGGTTACGCTGATTGGAATATCTGTAAGTAGCCTACTGCTATGTAAAGAGTCTATTATCCATCGCATACACTGATTGCTAGCATTTCTTTCATGTCCCTGAACAGAGACACTTTCTAAATGACAAGGAAGAGGAGAAACTTGGTGCTTTAATTTCGATGATAGTATCAGTAACGATTGAGGTTCAAGACCGAATGAGAACTATGTTCCTGCCTACAGCACAAAGATGTCATTATGTATTCACCTTAAGAGACATGAGACGAATGTATAGGTAAGTATTAAGTAGAGTGATATCTAAATATATATATATGTGAAGGCTATTAATACATAAAATGTACAGTAAGGCTATTAAAACATAAACTATATAGTAAGGCTATTAATACATAATCTATATAGTAAGGTTATTATTACATAAACTGTACAGTAAGGCTATTACTACATAAACTGTACAGTAAGGCTATTAAAACATATACTATATAGTATGGCTATTAACACATAATCTATATAGTAAGGCTATTAATACATAATCTATATAGTAAGGTTATTACTACATACACTGTATAGTAAGGCTATTACTACATAAACTCTATAGTAAGGATATCAATACATAAACTGTATAGCAAGGCTATTACTACATAAACTGTATAATAAGGCTATTAACTGTTTAGTCATGCAAAATGAAGTCACAGATATGTGGTCGATGTAGATGTTATATTAACCTTTGACATGAGTGCTTGGAGGTGGATCTTCTTTCTTACCACATTTGTAGCATTTTCTTTCTTTAAGATTGAGTAGTTCCATCTTGATTGGCTGATCCTAACAATTGTTCCAGCTCTCCAAGTCCTCTTCTAATACATTGTACTCATCAGTCAGAGGCAAAACAAAGTCTATATCTTTAATAATTATTTTACAGAAACATTTGTCTTTCATTAAAACCTGGGGCAACGTTGGAATCACTGTTAATGCTGTGGCGTCATGAGTGTGAATGGATTTATGGAGGCCGTCTGGTATCCCCAGTAGACTTTGAAAGATTCAATCTTACTTTTGTGACTGCAGCCAGAAAGGAATTCACCAGTGAAGAATTGGTGAGAACATTAAGGGATGTCTGTGTTGAATTATTATTTATTAATATTCTCATTAAAGATCTAACTGGTTAACTTTACTGGGTGCTGCTTTTATTAGTTTCTCATATTTAGAAAATGTTCTGTTGATTGTTTGCTCATAACTCTACCTTGAAAGGGTGCTGTGTTTACTAACAACTGTTTACATCTATTAGAGATAGTCTCAAGGCAGTAGGGAACAAAAACACATTTACATCGTGAAAATTAATAAAAATTCACTCATCAACATATTAACCTTATAGGTCTGAAGATAAAGCTCTTCTATGTAGACCAAAGTCATTTATTTAGTGTAACTATTGCTGCTAAAGTCTGGGAAGAGAGTTTCACACAAACAAAAAGGGTATTGATCTATATGGATCTATAAATGAGTGGTTGTTTTTTGAAGATGCAAAATGCATTTACAATCAATATATTGATTATTTCTGCAAACTTGAGATATTTGGTAAGTTTAAAAAAGGATCAAGTTACAACAAAGAGGAAAATGTCAATGGAAACATTCCAAAGTATACATCACACTAGAATATTATTAAATACTTCTCTTTCTGGTCGTCCATGATAGTTTGTGTTTTTGTCTTCTTGAAACAATGACATGTGCTTACTGCTTGCTGCATTAAATGGCAGATGTGAAGAACTAACATTTACAGTGTTCATTAAATGCATGTTTGCTGTTCATATTAATACATGAGAAATGTAGATTATTTACAAAGATGTTTAATACAATTTAGTCCTGTTACTAATACATTGTTTTATCTACTAATAATCTTTAAATTAACAATTTGATTAACTTTCCAGATGCCAGTTTTACTAACACCTGAAAGTATTGAACTTTTGGGTATGGATAAAAACAAAGTAGAAGCGATTATTAAATCATGGGTTTGTATTTTATGGTTTATACACTAGATAATTGTCTACCATTTGTATTTAATTCTCCTTTGAGAATATTTATAGATCATTGTCACTCTCATACTATAGCTATTATTGATTTATCCAGCCCATTGCATTTAAGTCTCCTGTCACTCTCATACTATAGCTATCATTGATTTATCCAGCCCATTGCATTTAAGTCTCCTATGTATCATTGTCACTCTCATACTATAGCTATCATTGATTTATCCAGCCCATTGCATTTAAGTCTCCTGTCACTCTCATACTATAGCTATCATTGATTTATCCAGCCCATTGCATTTAAGTCTCCTGTCACTCTCATACTATAGCTATCATTGATTTATCCAGCCCATTGCATTTAAGTCTCCTATGTATCATTGTCACTCTCATACTATAGCTATCATTGATTTATCCAGCCCATTGCATTTAAGTCTCCTATAGATCATTGTCACTCTCATACTAAAGCTATATTTGATTTATCCAGCCCATTGCATTTAAGTCTCCTATAGATCATTGTCACTCTCATACTAAAGCTATATTTGATTTATCCAGCCCATTGCATTTAAGTCTCCTGTCACTCTCATACTAAAGCTATATTTAATTTATCCAGCCCATTGCATTTAAGTCTCCTATAGATCATTGTCACTCTCATACTAAAGCTATATTTGATTTATCCAGCCCATTGCATTTAAGTCTCCTATAGATCATTGTCACTCTCATACTAAAGCTATATTTGATTTATCCAGCCCATTGCATTTAAGTCTCCTATGTATCATCGTCACTCTCATACTAAAGCTATCATTGACTTATCCAGCCCATTGCATTTAAGTCTCCTGTCACTCTCATACTATAGCTATCATTGATTTATCCAGCCCATTGCATTTAAGTCTCCTGTCACTCTCATACTATAGCTATCATTGATTTATCCAGCCCATTGCATTTAAGTCTCCTATGTATCATTGTCACTCTCATACTATAGCTATCATTGATTTATCCAGCCCATTGCATTTAAGTCTCCTGTCACTCTCATACTATAGCTATCATTGATTTATCCAGCCCATTGCATTTAAGTCTCCTGTCACTCTCATACTATAGCTATCATTGATTTATCCAGCCCATTGCATTTAAGTCTCCTATGTATCATTGTCACTCTCATACTATAGCTATCATTGATTTATCCAGCCCATTGCATTTAAGTCTCCTGTCACTCTCATACTAAAGCTATATTTGATTTATCCAGCCCATTGCATTTAAGTCTCCTATAGATCATTGTCACTCTCATACTAAAGCTATATTTGATTTATCCAGCCCATTGCATTTAAGTCTCCTGTCACTCTCATACTAAAGCTATCATTGATTTATCCAGCCCATTGCATTTAAGTCTCCTGTCACTCTCATACTAAAGCTATCATTGATTTATCCAGCCCATTGCATTTAAGTCTCCTATGTATCATTGTCACTCTCATACTAAAGCTATCATTGATTTATCCAGCCCATTGCATTTAAGTCTCCTATGTATCATTGTCACTCTCATACTAAAGCTATATTTGATTTATCCAGCCCATTGCATTTAAGTCTCCTATGTATCGTCACTCTCATACTAAAGCTATCATTGACTTATCCAGCCCATTGCATTTAAGTCTCCTGTCACTCTCATACTAAAGCTATCATTGATTTATCCAGCCCATTGTATTTAAGTCTCCTGTCACTCTCATACTAAAGCTATCATTGATTTATCCAGCCCATTGCATTTAAGTCTCCTATGTATCATTGTCACTCTCATACTAAAGCTGTCATTGATTTATCCAGCCCATTGCATTTAAGTCTCCTATGTATCATTGTCACTCTCATACTAAAGCTATATTTGATTTATCCAGCCCATTGCATTTAAGTCTCCTATGTATCGTCACTCTCATACTAAAGCTATCATTGACTTATCCAGCCCATTGCATTTAAGTCTCCTGTCACTCTCATACTAAAGCTATCATTGATTTATCCAGCCCATTGCATTTAAGTCTCCTGTCACTCTCATACTAAAGCTATCATTGATTTATCCAGCCCATTGCATTTAAGTCTCCTATGTATCATTGTCACTCTCATACTAAAGCTATATTTGATTTATCCAGCCCATTGCATTTAAGTCTCCTATGTATCGTCACTCTCATACTAAAGCTATCATTGACTTATCCAGCCCATTGCATTTAAGTCTCCTGTCACTCTCATACTAAAGCTATCATTGATTTATCCAGCCCATTGCATTTAAGTCTCCTATGTATCATTGTCACTCTCATACTAAAGCTATATTTGATTTATCCAGCCCATTGCATTTAAGTCTCCTATGTATCGTCACTCTCATACTAAAGCTATCATTGACTTATCCAGCCCATTGCATTTAAGTCTCCTGTCACTCTCATACTAAAGCTATCATTGATTTATCCAGCCCATTGCATTTAAGTCTCCTGTCACTCTCATACTAAAGCTATCATTGATTTATCCAGCCCATTGCATTTAAGTCTCCTATGTATCATTGTCACTCTCATACTAAAGCTATCATTGATTTATCCAGCCCATTGCATTTAAGTCTCCTATGTATCATTGTCACTCTCATACTAAAGCTATATTTGATTTATCCAGCCCATTGCATTTAAGTCTCCTATGTATCGTCACTCTCATACTAAAGCTATCATTGACTTATCCAGCCCATTGCATTTAAGTCTCCTGTCACTCTCATACTAAAGCTATCATTGATTTATCCAGCCCATTGTATTTAAGTCTCCTGTCACTCTCATACTAAAGCTATCATTGATTTATCCAGTCCATTGCATTTCAGTCTCCTATGTATCATTGTCACTCTCATACTAAAGCTATCATTGATTTATCCAGCCCATTGCATTTAAGTCTCCTATAGATCATTGTCACTCTCATACTAAAGCTATATTTGATTTATCCAGCCCATTGCATTTATGTCTCCTATGTATCGTCACTCTCATACTAAAGCTATCATTGACTTATCCAGCCCATTGCATTTAAGTCTCCTGTCACTCTCATACTAAAGCTATCATTGATTTATCCAGCCCATTGCATTTAAGTCTCCTGTCACTCTCATACTAAAGCTATCATTGATTTATCCAGCCCATTGCATTTAAGTCTCCTATGTATCATTGTCACTCTCATACTAAAGCTATCATTGATTTATCCAGCCCATTGCATTTAAGTCTCCTATGTATCATTGTCACTCTCATACTAAAGCTATCATTGACTTATCCAGCCCATTGTATTTAAGTCTCCTGTCACTCTCATACTAAAGCTATCATTGATTTATCCAGCCCATTGCATTTCAGTCTCCTATGTATCATTGTCACTCTCATACTAAAGCTATATTTGATTTATCCAGCCCATTGCATTTAAGTCTCCTATAGATCATTGTCACTCTCATACTAAAGCTATATTTGATTTATCCAGCCCATTGCATTTAAGTCTCCTATGTATCGTCACTCTCATACTAAAGCTATCATTGACTTATCCAGCCCATTGCATTTAAGTCTCCTGTCACTCTCATACTAAAGCTATCATTGATTTATCCAGCCCATTGCATTTAAGTCTCCTGTCACTCTCATACTAAAGCTATCATTGATTTATCCAGCCCATTGCATTTAAGTCTCATATGTATCATTGTCACTCTCATACTAAAGCTATCATTGATTTATCCAGCCCATTGCATTTAAGTCTCCTATGTATCATTGTCACTCTCATACTAAAGCTATATTTGATTTATCCAGCCCATTGCATTTAAGTCTCCTATGTATCGTCACTCTCATACTAAAGCTATCATTGACTTATCCAGCCCATTGCATTTAAGTCTCCTGTCACTCTCATACTAAAGCTATCATTGATTTATCCAGCCCATTGCATTTAAGTCTCCTGTCACTCTCATACTAAAGCTATCATTGATTTATCCAGCCCATTGCATTTAAGTCTCCTATGTATCATTGTCACTCTCATACTAAAGCTATCATTGATTTATCCAGCCCATTGCATTTAAGTCTCCTATGTATCATTGTCACTCTCATACTAAAGCTATATTTGATTTATCCAGCCCATTGCATTTAAGTCTCCTATGTATCGTCACTCTCATACTAAAGCTATCATTGACTTATCCAGCCCATTGCATTTAAGTCTCCTGTCACTCTCATACTAAAGCTATCATTGATTTATCCAGCCCATTGCATTTAAGTCTCCTGTCACTCTCATACTAAAGCTATCATTGATTTATCCAGCCCATTGCATTTAAGTCTCCTATGTATCATTGTCACTCTCATACTAAAGCTATTATTGATTTATCCAGCCCATTGCATTTAAGTCTCCTATGTATCATTGTCACTCTCATACTAAAGCTATTATTGATTTATCCAGCCCATTGCATTTAAGTCTCCTATGTATCATTGTCACTCTCATACTAAAGCTATTATTGATTTATCCAGCCCATTGCATTTAAGTCTCCTATGTATCATTGTCACACTCATAGTATAGCTATCATTGATTTATCCACCCCTGTTCTCTCCATCTTTTGTCAATACCTTTACTGTCTTCTAAATTAATCTCAAAAAGTGAAATTAATTTACTGGCTGGTGGTGTTGATACAATAGAAACTTGTTTCGATCATTTCATTTTCTTGCTCTTTTGTCCTCAGAAAGGCGCTAAGAACTTTTTGATTTGAACAAAATTTGTGTATGTGTATAGGAATATCTAATGTGGATGAAGTGAAATATGGGATTATCACTGAAACAAAAATCATTTTGTAACTTAGATCCATCCAAGAGTCTAGTTTTAAGATAAGGCTATTATATAATTAGCTTTTTATATGATAGTCAATAATGGATCCCTTATCCTGGTCTGATATGGTGTCTTTTATATGATAGTCAATAATGGATCCCTTATCCTGGTCTGATATGGTTTTACATGAACTTTGTAACATTTCAATCAACAATTGACTTGAAGTTGCTTATTTTCAGTCCCTTTTCATGAGATTTAATTGGAATTAATTTTCCACATTTTAAGTATTGTGTTGATTAGTATAGTCAAAACTCTAACATGGACTAACATGTTTATGAACTAATAACATTTGCAGCTAGAGAATTGTCTCCTATAAATGTATACAGCCAAGTCTAAATATTCTTCTGTAAAGGAAATAAGTCCATATAAGGTCAGCCTAAAGTTCTATGAATATTCATTGTTAGTATAATATTGCAGTATGCGCTATCATCATTCCTTCTTGTGTTCATTGTTGACTTGTTATTTTACATTCATATCAGCTCCCTCATGAACTTAAGGATAAGGCTCGTTTAGCAGAGACAGCTGTCAGAAATCAGGAAACGGTAATGCTCCAAGCACCACAACACAACATGCACTGGTTTATTGCACTACTATAGTTTATTGCATTTCTATAATCAGAAGTCAGGAAATGGTATGCTCCAAGCACCACAACACCACATGCACTGGTTTATTGCACTACTATAGTTTATTGCACTTCTATAATGAGAAGTCAGGAAATGGTATGCTCCAAGCACCACAACATCACATGCACTGGTTTATTGCACCACTATAGTTTATTGCACTTCTATAATCAGAAGTCAGGAAATGGTATGCTCCAAGCACCACAACATCACATGCACTGGTTTATTGCACCACTATAGTTTATTGCACTTCTATAATCAGAAGTCAGGAAATGGTATGCTCCAAGCACCACAACACCACATGCAATGTTTATTGCACAACATTAATTTGTCACAATTAGGAAACTTTCATCACCTTGCCTGATTAGTTATAATATTTCTTTAGTCTCTGATAACAGTTGATTTCATTTATATTAATTAATGAACTGCTAAGTTCCCCTCCACAGTAGTTATCTCCTCTCGAAGTACAATAAATTTATGATAAAGTCAGTTCTTTTATGGTATTGCGGGCCAATAATGAAGGTTGTAAAAGATTCGTTTTGATTTTTAGGTCCATGATTTACCAAAGTATTAACATACATGTCTGCACACGACCATTGCACTCTTGATATACATAGAGTACATGGTACTCTTGGCCACTCTCTTCATTTCATAGTGCTCTTCTGGTATACACACATTTCACTCTACCAATGAAAGTAACAATATCATAAATGACTGTCAATTTGTATTTTGCCTTTTTATACTAACCGTTCTATTAGCCAAACTCAATTGAGTAAATTTGCATGTTTGTAGTAATAGGACTAACTGTATCCATATGTATAACACCAAACTGTAAGTGACACCAGGTAGAGTGGTATTATTTCTATCTTAGCATATCTCTAACACCATGCTGTAAGTGACTCCAGGTAGAGTGGTATTATTTCTATGTCAGCATATCTCTAACACCATGCTGTAAGTGACACCAGGTAGAGTGGTATTATTTCTATGTCAGCATATCTCTAACACCATGCTGTAAGTGACACCAGGTAGAGTGGTATTATTTCTATGTCAGCATATCTCTAACACCATGCTGTAAGTGACACCAGGTAGAGTGGTATTATTTCTATGTCAGCATATCTCTAACACCATGCTGTAAGTGACACCAGGTATAGTGGTATTATTTCTATGTCAGCATATCTCTAACACCATGATGTAAGTGACACCGGGTAGAGTGGTATTATTTCTATGTCAGCATATCTCTAACACCATGCTGTAAGTGACACCGGGTATAGTGGTATTATTTCTATGTCAGCATATCTCTAACACCATGCTGTAAGTGACACCAGGTATAGTGGTATTATTTCTATGTCAGCATATCTCTAACACCATGCTGTAAGTGACACCAGGTATAGTGGTATTATTTCTATGTCAGCATATCTCTAACACCATGCTGTAAGTGACACCAGGTAGAATGGTATTATTTCTATGTCAGCATATCTCTAACACCATGCTGTAAGTGACACCAGGTATAGTGGTATTATTTCTATGTCAGCATATCTCTAACACCATGCTGTAAGTGACACCAGGTAGAGTGGTATTATTTCTATGTCAGCATATCTCTAACACCATGCTGTAAGTGACACCAGGTAGAGTGGTATTATTTCTATGTCAGCATATCTCTAACACCATGCTGTAAGTGACACCAGGTAGAGTGGTATTATTTCTATGTCAGCATATCTCTAACACCATGCTGTAAGTGACACCGGGTAGAGTGGTATTATTTCTATGTCAGCATATATATGTCTAACACCATGCTGTAAGTGACACCAGGTATAGTGGTATTATTTCTATGTCAGCATATCTCTAACACCATGATGTAAGTGACACCAGGTAGAGTGGTATTATTTCTATGTCAGCATATCTCTAACATCATGCTGTAAGTGACACCAGGTATAGTGGTATTATTTCTATGTCAGTATATCTCTAACACCATGCTGTAAGTGACACCAGGTAGAGTGGTATTATTTCTATGTCAGTATATCTCTAACACCATGCTGTAAGTTACACCAGGTATAGTGGTATTATTTCTATGTCAGCATATCTCTAACACCATGCTGTGACACCAGGTATAGTGGTATTATTTCTATGTCAGCATATCTTTAACAACATTTGGTTTGTCTTTATTTAGTACAGGTAAGGCACCTTGAATTTTTAATATCTCAAAATGGAGAACATGACATTTGTACCATCAGGGATATCTAGTACTGACAAATAAAGAATTTACTTTATCAATGACTTGATTGTATGAGACTTTTCAGTATGGAAGTGACCTTTGACCTTTCAGCTCCATCTGATAATAGACTCCAGCCAGCCACTTTTTAGTAACCTGGTACAACAGGACAGCGGCATAGTTACGGCAGGGGGCTACAAAACTGCGGTGGCATCAACGAGTAGCACTGTCGGTGAGGAGGATTTAACAGACCAATACCAACCATGTGAGGCGGTGGATAGGATCAAAGATCTGGTCAAGGATGCCCTGGATGAATACAATAAAGGACAGCCAAAGATAAACATATCCTTATATAAGGTATCATCAAACAATAAGTAATGATAGGGTGAGGGGAGAAGACAACAACAACAAAAGCTCTATTGGTACAATGTAGGGTTAGGGTTAGATCTGGATGAATACAATAAAGGACAGCCAAAGATAAACATATCATTATATAAGGTATCATCAAACAATAAGTAATGAGGGGGTGAGGGGAGAAGGAAAAAAAAAAACTCTGTTGGTACAATGTAGGGTTATGGTAAGATCTGGATGAATACAATAAAGGACAGCCAAAGATAAACATATCCTTATATAAGGTATCATAAAACAATAAGTAATGAGGGGGTGAGGGGAGAAGACAAAAAAAAAAAAAAAAACTCTATTTGTACAGTGTAGGGTTGTGGTTAGATCTGGATGAATACAATAAAGGACAGCCAAAGATAAACATATCATTATATAAGGTATCATCAAACAATAAGTAATGAGGGGGTGAGGGGAGAAGACAACAACAAATAAAACTCTGTCAGTACAAGGTAGGGTTAGGGTTAGATCTGGATGAATAAAATAAAGGACAGCCAAAGATAAACATATCATTATATAAGGTATCATCAAACAATAAGTAATGAGGGGGTGAGGGGAGAAGACAACAAATAAAACTCTATTGGTACAAGGTAGGGTTAGGGTTAGATCTGGATGAATACAATAAAGGACAGCCAAAGATAAACATATCCTTATATAAGGTATCATCAAACAATAACTAGTGAGGGGTGAGGGGAGAAGACAACACCAATGAAACTCTGTTGGTACAAGGGAGCATAAGATTCTCCATCAAATACCGTTGTTATTTTAGCATCTTTGTTGTTCTTTTTTAAGCTATTAATTCAAATGAAATGATACCACCTTGCAGACACTTTCTACACTCTACGGGTATCTTTGAGTAACCATGTGTTAATCTTCCATTGATTCTCTCTCAGTGTTGAATCATAACTTATATTAATTTCATTTTGTTCTTGTTGTCCTTTTCCTCAGGAGACCATTCAACATGTCTGTCGTCTGGCCAGGACCATTCAATCACCCCATGATGTGTCTCATATCCTTATCGTTGCCGAGGGTAACCCAGGCCTTGCCTCACTCCTGGCTCGCCTGGCTGCTAATCTCTGTGGGTTTAATGCCTATGACCTGAATTCTAGCCCAGCAAATGCTTCCAGACAATTTAAACTTGATCAGTTCAAAACAGACTTGGTGGCTGCCTACACAAAAGCCGGAGTTAGGGTTAGCAATGTTTCTATCTTCAAATTAGTTTAAAAGAATTAAAGCAGTCTGTGGAGCTACATATGGTTTCAGTATAAGTTACATATTTAATTATCATTCAATTTATAGTCATTTAAAACAAATTGTTATGCTATGTTCAGATGGTCTTTGTTGTTGTCACTAACATAGAATGTCACTGACAGTATCACTGTGGCATTGGTCTGCAACAACAATGATATCTCTGGATGTTGGGTCTGTAACAACAATGATATCTCTTATAGATGTTGCAGTAGGGATATCATTGATGCCATGGTCTGTAACAACAATGATATCTCTTTAGATGTTGCAGTAGGGATATCATTGATGCAATGGTCTGTAACAACAGTGATATCTCTTTAGATGTTGAAGTAGGGATATCATTGATGCAATGGTCTGTAACAACCGTGATATCTCTTTAGATGTTGCAGTAGGGATATCATTGATGCAATGGTCTGTAACAACAATGATATCTCTTTAGATGTTGCAGTAGGGATATCATTGATGCAATGGTCTGTAACAACAGTGATATCTCTTTAGATGTTGCAGTAGGGATATCATTGATGCAATGGTCTGTAACAACAGTGATATCTCTTTAGATGTTGCAGTAGGGATATCATTGATGCAATGGTCTGTAACAACAGTGATATCTCTTTAGATGTTGCAGTAGGGATATCATTGATGCAATGGTCTGTAACAACAGTGATATCTCTTTAGATGTTGCAGTAGGGATATCATTGATGCAATGGTCTGTAACAACAATGATATCTCTTTAGATGTTGCAGTAGGGATATCATTGATGCAATGGTCTGTAACAACAATGATATCTCTTTAGATGTTGCAGTAGGGATATCATTGATGCAATGGTCTGTAACAACAATGATATCTCTTTAGATGTTGAAGTAGGGATATCATGGATGCTATGGTCTGTAACAACAATAATATCTCTTTAGATGTTGAAGTAGGGATATCATTGATGCAATGGTCTGTAACAGCAATAATATCTCTCTAAATGTGTGACATTTCAGAGAGATTGTATAATGTATGAATATATCTTTTAATTATTCAGAGAGATTGTTTAATGTTTCAATATCTCTAATTATATATAGGGAGAGAAGATTGTATTTTTGTTGAATGAAGAGGAGTTGCAAGATATAGACTACTTAGTGTACATGGAAGAGTATGTAGTGACTGGTGCCATCAGTCACCTCTTTACACCCGAGGAGCAGACTACAGTCATAAATGCCATCAGGACTGAGGTGACCGCTGCTGGACTCACCTACACCAGAGAAACTGCTTGGGATTTCTTCCTCAAGTAAGATATCTTCTATTAAATCATCCAAGTAACCGTTGGTTATATCAAAAAGTAACAACAATACAGCAGTAGGCTATAACATTCTTTCAGACTTTATGGTGAAAAGATATTGTGTGATTTTTGCAAACATGGCAAGTTAGGTTCTCATCCAAAGTTGTAAGCTCTGAATGCTGGAGAACACTAACTCAAAAACTCACTAAAGATAATGTCTTCAAATTGAACCAAATATTTTATGAAAACATTGCATTCTTTTTTGTGATGTTTTTAAGTTGGCAGCATTTTGATAATATTCATGAGTAGATGGAACCATGGCCTATGAAAAACTTTTGGTGTTGATTATCTACACTTAAGAAGAAGACTGGTTAAATATGTGTAACTTTAGAGTAAGCTGATAAATAGCTTTATGCTATTGTTGTAAACCATGATGGGTGATTACTTTGCTAAAATGTACAAAATGCCACTCGAATAAATAACCAACAGCAGCTGAGCATTCTTTTAAGCAACTTACTGTTTATTTCCTGACCATGATCATTTCATTTTCAGAACCGTGAGGAATAATTTCCGAGTGATTTTGGTGTCTTCCTCCACTGGTGGTGACTTCCAGCAAAGGTGCACCCAGTATCCTTCACTGACAGAACATCTCAACTGTTTCTGGTTTCAACATTGGACTAGAGAGAACCTTGTTGATCATGCTATGTTCCACCTGAGAGGTATCAAACTACTGTCAATTGAATGGCAGATAAATACCTTTACTCTTGTCATTTAAAGCATCTTATTAAGACATTATACTTGACTTGTAGATGTGAAGACTATGTTTGTACTTGACATGAGTACCATTCTTGCATCTTATTAAGACATTATACTTGACTTGTAGATGTGTAGACTATATTTGTACTTGACATGAGTACCATTCTTGCATCTTATTAAGACATTATACTTGACTTGTAGATGTGTAGACTATATTTGTACTTGACATGAGTACCATTCTTGCATCTTATTAAGACATTATACTTGACTTGTAGATGTGTAGACTATATTTGTACTTGACATGAGTACCATTCTTGCATCTCATTAAGACATTATACTTGACTTATAGATGTGAAGACTATATTTGTACTCGACATGAGTACCATTCTTGCATCTCATTAAGATATTATACTTGACTTGTAGATGTGAAGACTATGTTTGTACTTGACATGAGTACCATTCTTGCATCTCATTAAGACATTATATCTGACTTGAAGATGTGAAGACAATGTTTGTTCTTGAAATGAGTACCATTCTTGCATCTTATTAAGACATTATACTTGACTTGTAGATGTGAAGACTATGTTTGATCTTACCAATGAGTACCATTCTTGCATCTTATTAAGATATTATACTTGACTTATAGATGTGAAGACTTTAACTAGCATCCAGAAGGAGAACTTGGCCCACCTGTTGGCCACCATGCACCTCTCCATCCGACAATTAGATGGTGAGGAAACTGGATGTGGTCGATATAATCACCTCACAAACACTACTTATGAGAAGTTTGTGGAGAGGTAAGAGATGAATATAAACATATAGATGCATGTAACTCTAGTTAAATCTCACAAACACCACTCATGAGAAGTTTGTGGAGAGGTAAGAGATGAATATGAACGTATAGATACATGTAACTCTAGTTAAATCTCACAAACACCACTTATGAGAAGTTTGTGGAGAGGTAAGAGATGAATATGAACGTATAGATGCATGTAACTCTAGTTAAATCTCACAAACACCACTCATGAGAAGTTTGTTGAGAGGTAAGAGATGAATATGAACGTGTAGATGCATGTAATGCTACTTAAATCCTTAAGCACTTACAACCCATAGAGTCAGTGTTAGCAGCATGTTGAATATGGAATAACAAAGTAAAGAGTAAATTTTATCTTGATAAATATTTTCTTCCCCTCGTACCAGACAATATACAGTGAATCCTGTTATAATCAGAGTCTATAAGGTCTGTTAGAAGTGGACAGAATAAGCTTATCAATATATTGTTACGTAAACCATTAACATTTGATGTAATAACCACCAAGTCATATTTGTCATATTGTAGATCTCAGAATAAGAAAGAGACCTTAAAGAGTGAGAGATTCACTAGATGGTGTAGGGAGGGGGTGGGGGAGGGCATAGGAAGGACACAGTCAAAACTAGGTGATAACATGTATTGTAACATGTATGCCTTTAGTAGCATTGCATGAGCAGCTGATATTGTACAGTGCCACTATACAACTGTTTTAGCTTCATTGAATTGAAGTGTTAACTTCAAATAGCAAGTATGTGTGTCTTCTTTATATCAGGTTTCTTTCAATGTACAAACAACGGTATGAGAGGATTTTCAGTGAGCATGCTACAGTGACTAAGGCACTACATCACATTAACAAGGAGAACAAACTGGCAATGAAGCTACAGAAACAGTTAGAGCATGAACTGGTGGTCTTGGAAGAAAGAAAAGAGGTAAGGAAAATAAATGAGAAAACTGTTTACTGGATACTTTTCACAGTATTACAAATTGTTATTGACATGTATTCCTGTAAACAGATGTTTTGGAGCCATCTGTTCCAGTAAACAGATGTCTTGGAGCCTTCCTTGATCCTATCCTTCAAACAAATTGTTATTGACATGTATTCCTGTAAGCAGATGTCTTGGAGCCTTGTTTGATCATATCCTTCAAACAAATTGTTATTGACATGTATTCCTGTAAACAGATGTCTTGGAGCCATCTGTTCCTGTAAACAGATGTCTTGGAGCTTTCTTGTTCCTGTAAACAGATGTCTTGGAGCCATCTGTTCCTGTAAACAGATGTCTTGGAGCCATCTGTTCCTGTAAACAGATGTCTTGAAGCTTTCTTGTTCCTGTAAACAGATGTCTTGGAGCCATCTGTTCCAGTAAACATATGTCTTGGAGCCATCTGTTCCTGTAAACAGATGTCTTGGAGCCTTCTTGTTCCTGTAAACAGATGTCTGCGAGCCATCTGTTCCAGTAAACAGATGTCTTTGAGCCATCTGTTCCAGTAAACAGATGTCTTGGAGCCATCTGTTCCAGTAAACAGATGTCTGCGAGCCATCTGTTCCAGTAAACAGATGTCTTGGAGCCATCTGTTCCAGTAAACAGATGTCTTGGAGCCATCTGTTCCTGTAAACAGATGTCTCATAGCTTTCCTTGATCCTATCCTACATGTTTTCTTCTGTTTTTCTGTCTTGCCAGGGAACCATTAAGTTACTCTCTCAGATTGGTCAGGACACAGCAATTGCTGAACAACAAGTCAAGATAGTCCAGAAACAGCTAGACCACATACAAAAGCTCAGGGATGTAAGTATCCCTATACTACCTTTCCTGTGAGTCAATGCCAGATTACATAAGCTTAGGGTTGTAAGTATCCCTATACCAACTTTCCTGTTAGTCAATGCCAGATTACAAAAGCTCAGAATTGTAAGTATCATGATACCAACTCTCCTGTTAGTCAATACCAGATTACATACATAAGCTCAGGGTTGTAAGTATCCCTATACTAACTTTCCTGTTAGTCAATGCCAGATTATATAAGCTCAGGGATGTAAGTATCCCTATACTAACTTTCCTGTTAGTCAATGCCAGATTACAAAAGCTCAGAATTGTAAGTATCCCTATACTAACTTTCCTGTTAGTCAATGCCAGATTATATAAGCTCAGGGATGTAAGTATCCCTATACTAACTTTCCTGTTAGTCAATGCCAGATTACAAAAGCTCAGAATTGTAAGTATCATGATACCAACTCTCCTGTTAGTCAATACCAGATTACATACATAAGCTCAGGGTTGTAAGTATCCCTAGACTAACTTTCCTGTTAGTCAATGCCAGATTATATAAGCTCAGGGATGTAAGTATCCCTATACTAACTTTCCTGTTAGTCAATGCCAGATTACATAAGCTCAGGGTTATAAGTATCCCTATACTAACTTTCCTGTTAGTCAATGCCAGATTACATAAGCTCAGGGTTGTAAGTATCCCTATACTAACTTTCCTGTTAGTCAATGCCAGATTACATAAGCTCAGGGTTATAAGTATCCCTATACTAACTTTCCTGTTAGTCAATTCCAGATTACAAAAGCTCAGGGATGTAAGTATCCCTATACTAACTTTCCTGTTAGTCAATGCCAGATTATATAAGCTCAGGGATGTAAGTATCCCTATACTAACTTTCCTGTTAGTCAATGCCAGATTATATAAGCTCAGGGATGTAAGTATCCCTATACTAACTTTCCTGTTAGTCAATGCCAGATTACAAAAGCTCAGAATTGTAAGTATCATGATACCAACTCTCCTGTTAGTCAATACCAGATTACATACATAAGCTCAGGGTTGTAAGTATCCCTATACTAACTTTCCTGTTAGTCAATGCCAGATTATATAAGCTCAGGGATGTAAGTATCCCTATACTAACTTTCCTGTTAGTCAATGCCAGATTACATAAGCTCAGGGTTATAAGTATCCTGATACTAACTTTCCTGTTAGTCAATGCCAGATTACAAAAGCTCAGGGATGTAAGTATCCCTATACTAACTTTCCTGTTAGTCAATGCCAGATTATATACATAAGCTCAGGGTTGTAAGTATCCTGATACTAACTCTCCTGTTAGTCAATGCCAGATTACATAAGCTCAGGGTTGTAAGTATCATGATACTAACTCTCCTGTTAGTCAATACCAGATTACATACATAAGCTCAGGGTTGTAAGTATCCCTAGACTAACTTTCCTGTTAGTCAATGCCAGATTACATACATAAGCTCAGGGTTGTAAGTATCCTGATACTAACTCACCTGTTAGTCAATGCCAGATTACATACATAAGCTCAGGGTTGTCAGTATCCTGATACTAACTCACATGTTAGTTATTACCAGATTATATACATAAGCTGAGGGTTGTAAGTATCCTGATACTATCTCTCCTGTTAGTCAATGCCAGATTACATAAGCTGAGGGTTGTAAGTATCATGATACTAACTCTCCTGGTTGTCATGCCCAGATTACATACAGAAGCTAAAGGATGTAACTATTTTGTTGTCTTCGCAGGTGTGGAATGTTTCATGTTTGACAAAGGTTTAGTTTCTGAGCAGCTTGCAACTTTAAATCTTAGAAGTTCTCATTTGATTTCCTGAAGTATTTCTGATGGTGTAAATGAAATGTCCGTGACATTTGATGTTGCTATTATGCAGTGATTTTATCTGATTGTATTGTATGCTTTTACACAGTGGTGATACATACCTACTTATATGCACATGTATACTGTTATACAATCATGTTTAGATGGTACTTTTACATTGTGTAAGGTGATTTCAATGCAGGTTTATCAAGGTATGCCCTAGTCCCTGGTTGATCGGCAAGACTACGGTCATATTACTGTGACAATGGTTGTATGAATGTTTTCTGTATTCTTTCACAGGTATTACCAAGATATGCCCTAGCCCATGAAAAGGCTGTCTTCAAGACTGTGGCCATTGTACAGGACACCAAGAAAGTTGTTGATGAGATGGATTTAAACAGTCTGAGTGAACTCAGAGGGATGCAGAAACCAGACGTTGATACAGAGGATCTCATGGCAGCCATTATTATGATATGTAAGACCTACACCCTCATTACACCGTGGTTATGATACGTAAGACCTTCACCATTATCACACCCTGGTTATGATATAAGACCTACACCCTCATCACACCCTGGTTATGATGTGTAGGACCTTCATCCTCATCACACCCTGGTTATGATATAAGACCTACACCCTCATAACACCCTGGTTATGATATGTAAGACCCACACACTTATCACACCCTGGTTATGATATGTAAGACCTACACCCTCATAACACCCTGGTTATGATATGTAAGACCTTCACCCTCATAACACCCTGGTTATGATATGTAAGACCTACACCCTCATAGCACCCTGGTTATGATATAAGACATTCACCCTCATTACACCCTGGTTATGATATGTAAGACATTCACCCTCATTACACCCTGGTTTATTTAAGTCCTTCACCCTCATAACACCCTGGTTATGATATCATTCACCCTCATTACACCCTGGTTTATTTAAGACCTTCACCCTCATAACACCCTGGTTATGATATCATTCAGCCTCATTACACCCTGGTTCATGTAAGACCTACACCCTCATAACACCCTGGTTATGATATGTAAGACCTACACCCTCATAACACCCTGGTTATGATATGTAAGACCTACACCCTCATAACACCCTGGTTATGATATGTAAGACCTACACCCTCATAACATTCTGGTAATGATATAAGACCTACACCCTCATCACACCTCAGTTACTCCCCTCCTTCTCCTGTCCCTTTCCCCTATACTTATGAGTTGCCTGAGTGTCTCCTTTCAAATCCCATATTAGACACCATCTTTTCCTTTCTTGACTCTAGTGAAAAGTCCATCAACGGATTTGACTTGGAAGAAAGGGGCAAAGCGGCAAATGGCCAACCTTGAAAGGTATGTTGTTGAAGCTGTTATCCAGCATTGATGATGCGTTCAGAAATATAATGTACTAGATAAATGGAATGTTCACATGAAAGGTATGTTGTTGAAGCTGTTATCCATCATTGATGATGCGTTCAGAAATATAATGTACTAGATAAATGGAATGTTCACATGAAAGGTATGTTGTTGAAGCTGTTATCCAGCATTGATGATGCGTTCAGAAATATAATGTAGTAGATAAATGGAATGTTCACATGAAAGGTATGTTGTTGAAGCTGTTATCCAGCATTGATGATGCGTTCAGAAATATAATGTACTAGATAAATGGAATGTTCACATGAAAGGTTTGTTGATGAAGCTGTTATCCAGCATTGATGATGCGTTCAGAAATATAATGTACTAGATCAATGGAATGTTCACATGAAAGTATGTTGTTGAAGCTGTTATCCAGCATTGATGATGCGTTCAGAAATATAATATACTAGATCAATGGAATGTTCACATGAAAGTATGTTGTTGAAGCTGTTATCCAGCATTGATGATGCGTTCAGAAATATAATATACTAGATCAATGGAATGTTCACATGAAAGGTATGTTGTTGAAGCTGTTATCCAGCATTGATGATGCGTTCAGAAATATAATATACTAGATAAATGGAATGTTCACATGAAAGGTATGTTGTTGAAGCTGTTATCCAGCATTGATGATGCGTTCAGAAATATAATGTACTAGATAAATGGAATGTTCACATGAAAGGTATGTTGTTGAAGCTGTTATCCAGCATTGATGATGCGTTCAGAAATATAATGTACTAGATAAATGGAATGTTCACATAAAAGGTATGTTGTTGAAGCTGTTATCCAGCATTGATGATGCGTTCAGAAATATAATGTAGTAGATAAATGGAATGTTCACATGAAAGGTATGTTGTTGAAGCTGTTATCCAGCATTGATGATGCGTTCAGAAATATAATGTAGTAGATAAATGGAATGTTCACATGAAAGGTATGTTGTTGAAGCTGTTATCCAGCATTGATGATGCGTTCAGAAATATAATGTAGTAGATAAATGGAATGTTCACATGAAAGGTATGTTGTTGAAGCTGTTATCCAGCATTGATGATGCGTTCAGAAATATAATGTACTAGATAAATGGAATGTTCACATGAAAGGTATGTTGTTGAAGCTGTTATCCAGCATTGATGATGCGTTCAGAAATATAATGTACTAGATAAATGGAATGTTCACATGAAAGGTTTGTTGTTGAAGCTGTAATCCATCATTGATGATGCGTTCAGAAATATAATGTACTAGATAAATGGAATGTTCACATGAAAGGTTTGTTGTTGAAGCTGTAATCCATCATTGATGATGCGTTCAGAAATATAATGTACTAGATAAATGGAATGTTCACATGAAAGGTTTGTTGTTGAAGCTGTTATCCAGCATTGATGATGCGTTCAGAAATATAATGTACTAGATAAATGGAATGTTCACATGAAAGGTTTGTTGTTGAAGCTGTTATCCAGCATTGATGATGCGTTCAGAAATATAATGTACTAGATAAATGGAATGTTCACATGAAAGGTTTGTTGTTGAAGCTGTTATCCAGCATTTATGATGCATTCAGAAATATGATGTAAAAGATAAATGGAATGTTCACATGAAAGGTGATCAAAAGAAATGTAGGTTCTTGTGTATTTTTCGTTTTGTTATTTGTCCATTCTATTTGTGAAAGTTTTGGATGTGAGCAGAGACTTGCTCTATATAGTGAGAAGGTTTTTTTTTCTTTTTTTCTACAGGTTCATGGAAGAATTGAGTTCATTTGATGACCATGAACTTCCAGAAACAACACTTAATCTTGTTGAACCTTACTTAAAGAAAGCGTCTTTCCAACCACAGAACCTGCTCAGAAAAACCAACAGCATTGCAGCAGCTTCACTCTGTAGATGGGTTAGAGGTGTTGTCAGGTAAGTCAGGACTTGCATAGTTTTAATTCAGTCAGTTTGAGGAGTAACAACGTCACTCTGTAGATGGGTTAGAGGTGTTGTCAGGTAAGCCGTGACTTAACATAGTTTAAATTTAGTGAGTTTAAGGAGTAACAACATCACTCTGTAGGTGAGTTAGAGGTGTTGTCAGGTGAGCCATGACTTACATAGTTTTAATTCAGTGAGTTTAAGGAGTAACAACGTCACTCTGTAGATGGGTTAGATGTGTTGTCAGGTAAGCCATGACGTACATAGTTTTAATTCAGTTAGTTTAAGGAGTAACAACGTCACTCTGTAGATGGGTTAGAGGTGTTGTCAGGTGAGCCATGACTTACATAGTTTTAATTCAGTGAGTTTAAGGAGTAACAACGTCACTCTGTAGATGGGTTAGAGGTGTTGTCAGGTGAGCCATGACGTACATAGTTTTAATTCAGTGAGTTTAAGGAGTAACAACCTCACTCTGTAGATGGGTTAGAGGTGTTGTCAGGTAAGCCATGACGTACATAGTTTTAATTCAGTTAGTTTAAGGAGTAACAACGTCACTCTGTAGATGGGTTAGAGGTGTTGTCAGGTGAGCCATGACTTACATAGTTTTAATTCAGTGAGTTTAAGGAGTAACAACGTCACTCTGTAGATGGGTTAGAGGTGTTGTCAGGTGAGCCATGACTTACATAGTTTTAATTCAGTGAGTTTAAGGAGTAACAACGTCACTCTGTAGATGGGTTAGAGGTGTTGTCAGGTGAGCCATGACGTACATAGTTTTAATTCAGTGAGTTTAAGGAGTAACAACCTCACTCTGTAGATGGGTTAGAGGTGTTGTCAGGTAAGCCATGACTTACATAGTTTTAATTCAGTTAGTTTAAGGAGTAACAACGTCACTCTGTAGATGGGTTAGAGGTGTTGTCAGGTGAGCCATGACTTACATAGTTTTAATTCAGTGAGTTTAAGGAGTAACAACCTCACTCTGTAGATGGGTTAGAGGTGTTGTCAGGTGAGCCATGACGTACATAGTTTTAATTCAGTGAGTTTAAGGAGTAACAACCTCACTCTGTAGATGGGTTAGAGGTGTTGTCAGGTAAGTCAGGACTTGCATAGTTTTAATTCAGTCAGTTTGAGGAGTAACAACGTCACTCTGTAGATGGGTTAGAGGTGTTGTCAGGTAAGCCGTGACTTAACATAGTTTAAATTTAGTGAGTTTAAGGAGTAACAACATCACTCTGTAGGTGAGTTAGAGGTGTTGTCAGGTGAGCCATGACTTACATAGTTTTAATTCAGTGAGTTTAAGGAGTAACAACGTCACTCTGTAGATGGGTTAGAGGTGTTGTCAGGTAAGCCATGACGTACATAGTTTTAATTCAGTTAGTTTAAGGAGTAACAACGTCACTCTGTAGATGGGTTAGAGGTGTTGTCAGGTGAGCCATGACTTACATAGTTTTAATTCAGTGAGTTTAAGGAGTAACAACGTCACTCTGTAGATGGGTTAGAGGTGTTGTCAGGTGAGCCATGACGTACATAGTTTTAATTCAGTGAGTTTAAGGAGTAACAACCTCACTCTGTAGATGGGTTAGAGGTGTTGTCAGGTCAGCCATGACGTATATAGTTTTAATTCAGTTAGTTTAAGGAGTAACAACGTCACTCTGTAGATGGGTTAGAGGTGTTGTCAGGTGAGCCATGACTTACATAGTTTTAATTCAGTGAGTTTAAGGAGTAACAACGTCACTCTGTAGATGGGTTAGAGGTGTTGTCAGGTGAGCCATGACTTACATAGTTTTAATTCAGTGAGTTTAAGGAGTAACAACGTCACTCTGTAGATGGGTTAGAGGTGTTGTCAGGTGAGCCATGACGTACATAGTTTTAATTCAGTGAGTTTAAGGAGTAACAACCTCACTCTGTAGATGGGTTAGAGGTGTTGTCAGGTAAGCCATGACTTACATAGTTTTAATTCAGTTAGTTTAAGGAGTAACAACGTCACTCTGTAGATGGGTTAGAGGTGTTGTCAGGTGAGCCATGACTTACATAGTTTTAATTCAGTGAGTTTAAGGAGTAACAACCTCACTCTGTAGATGGGTTAGAGGTGTTGTCAGGTGAGCCATGACGTACATAGTTTTAATTCAGTGAGTTTAAGGAGTAACAACCTCACTCTGTAGATGGGTTAGAGGTGTTGTCAGGTAAGTCAGGACTTGCATAGTTTTAATTCAGTCAGTTTGAGGAGTAACAACGTCACTCTGTAGATGGGTTAGAGGTGTTGTCAGGTAAGCCGTGACTTAACATAGTTTAAATTTAGTGAGTTTAAGGAGTAACAACATCACTCTGTAGGTGAGTTAGAGGTGTTGTCAGGTGAGCCATGACTTACATAGTTTTAATTCAGTGAGTTTAAGGAGTAACAACGTCACTCTGTAGATGGGTTAGAGGTGTTGTCAGGTAAGCCATGACGTACATAGTTTTAATTCAGTTAGTTTAAGGAGTAACAACGTCACTCTGTAGATGGGTTAGAGGTGTTGTCAGGTGAGCCATGACTTACATAGTTTTAATTCAGTGAGTTTAAGGAGTAACAACGTCACTCTGTAGATGGGTTAGAGGTGTTGTCAGGTGAGCCATGACGTACATAGTTTTAATTCAGTGAGTTTAAGGAGTAACAACCTCACTCTGTAGATGGGTTAGAGGTGTTGTCAGGTCAGCCATGACGTATATAGTTTTAATTCAGTTAGTTTAAGGAGTAACAACGTCACTCTGTAGATGGGTTAGAGGTGTTGTCAGGTGAGCCATGACTTACATAGTTTTAATTCAGTGAGTTTAAGGAGTAACAACGTCACTCTGTAGATGGGTTAGAGGTGTTGTCAGGTGAGCCATGACTTACATAGTTTTAATTCAGTGAGTTTAAGGAGTAACAACGTCACTCTGTAGATGGGTTAGAGGTGTTGTCAGGTGAGCCATGACGTACATAGTTTTAATTCAGTGAGTTTAAGGAGTAACAACCTCACTCTGTAGATGGGTTAGAGGTGTTGTCAGGTGAGCCATGACTTACATAGTTTTAATTCAGTTAGTTTAAGGAGTAACAACGTCACTCTGTAGATGGGTTAGAGGTGTTGTCAGGTGAGCCATGACTTACATAGTTTTAATTCAGTGAGTTTAAGGAGTAACAACCTCACTCTGTAGATGGGTTAGAGGTGTTGTCAGGTGAGCCATGACGTACATAGTTTTAATTCAGTGAGTTTAAGGAGTAACAACCTCACTCTGTAGATGGGTTAGAGGTGTTGTCAGGTAAGCCATGACTTACATAGTTTTAATTCAGTTAGTTTAAGGAGTAACAACGTCACTCTGTAGATGGGTTAGAGGTGTTGTCAGGTGAGCCATGACTTACATAGTTTTAATTCAGTGAGTTTAAGGAGTAACAACCTCACTCTGTAGATGGGTTAGAGGTGTTGTCAGGTGAGCCATGACTTACATAGTTTTAATTCAGTGAGTTTAAGGAGTAACAACCTCACTCTGTAGATGGGTTAGAGGTGTTGTCAGGTAAGCCATGACTTACATAGTTTTAATTCAGTTAGTTTAAGGAGTAACAACCTCACTCTGTAGATGGGTTATAGGTGTTGTGCCCTATTTGATGTCTGTTAATTGTAAAATATATATCATGTAACATCAAAGTAATTGCTTTGTTTTATAATTCACAAAATGCACTCAAGTAATTAATTCAGGTACATTCCAAGATTAATAAATTGTTTACTTTATGTCCTAGGTATCATCGTCTAATGATTTCCAAAGTTAAACCCCTTCATGTGAGAGTAGAGGAGACAACAGCAGAAATTGGTGAAGCAGAAAGGAAACTTTCCATGCTGGAAAGTAAGAAAAAGGTTAGTTGTTTATGACTCAATAGAGTAGATTGGTGTTGATTCCTGTTGTATAGGGTTCTCCATAAATCCCTTGGTGCAACCAGCTAAGGTAACCTGGTGTTATTAGTTGTTTGATCATCTGTTTTGACATAAATCTAATCCATTCAGCTACAATAGATTGTGTCATTGCTGTGTCATTGCTGAACCACATCAGTTGTTCCTTAGAGGAATTTGAATCCAAGATGTCAGCCACATCACTTTGTGTACCAAGTTTATGAATTCTGTTATTTTATGGGACTTATCAAACTCCTTACAGCTATCATATTCAGTAGTTTTAATCTTTCTTTTCCATTTTTCCAAAAATCAGAGTTTGGAGGAACGGTTGTTAGATTTAGCTTTGAGTTTTGAAGGAGCAACAGTTGACAAGAATGATCAAGATGAGTTGTCTGTTGAGATGAAGAAACAATTAGAGACAGCTAACAGATTCAGAGAGGTGAGTAGGTTATCTTACAGGTTACATCTTTATTCTGTGAAGATATTTGATAGGATCATTACTGTGAATTTTGAACATTGTGTATGAATATGAACTAATGTACACATCTAGATATTGTCTTGTTTTATTTTTTATGTAAGCATTTAGGCATAAACAGTAACTGATTGGTATTAAAATATATGATACATGTAGGCATAAACAGTAACTGATTGGTATTATAATATATATATGATACATGTAGGCATAAACAGTAACTTATTGGTTTTATAATATATGATACATGTAGGCGTAAACAGTATCTGATTGGTATAATAATATACATATGATACATGTAGGCATAAACAGTAACTGATTGGTATTAAACTGTATGATACATGTAGGCATAAACAGTAAATCATTGGTATAATAATATTTTTCTGGTATGTATCTGTTATCATAGCTACTAAATATCTAGTATTTATCTGCTAGGTACATACCTGGTATATAGTTGCTTCACATCTGCTACATATCTTCTAGATACATATCTTCTAGATACATATCTTCTAGGTACATATCTGCTAGGTACATATCTGCTAGGTACATATCTGCTATGTACATATCTGCTATGTACATACAGTATCTTCTAGGTACATATCTTCTAGGTACATATCTGCTATGTACATACAGTATCTTCTAGGTACATATCTGCTATGTACATACAGTATCTTCTAGTTACATATCTGCTAGGTACATATCTGCTATGTACATACAGTATTTGCTAGGTACATATCTGCTAGGTACATACCTGGTATGTATTTGTTACACATCTGCTACATTTCTGGTATGTCTCTGTTGCATTACTACTACTTATCTGGTATATCTGCTACACACCTGGTATGTATCTGATACATATCTGCTACGTACATATCTGCTACGCTCATACCTGGTATGCATTTTTTAAATCATCTGCTACATTTCTGGTATGTCTGTGTTGGATAACTTCATATCTGGTATACCTGCTACATACCTGGTATGTATCTGATACATATCTGCTACGTACATATCTGCTAGGCTCATACCTGGTATGCATTTTTTAAATCATCTGCTACATTTCTGGTATGTTTCTTTTACATAACTACTGCATATATCTGGTGTGATATCTGTTACATATCTGCTACGCTCATACCTGGTATGTATTTGTCACACATCTACATTTCTGGTATGTCTCTTTTACATAACTACTGCATATATCTGGTGTGATATCTGTTACATATCTGCTAGGCTCATACCTGGTATGTATTTGTCACACATCTACATTTCTGGTATGTTTCTTTTACATAACTACTGCATATATCTGGTGTGATATCTGTTACATATCTGCTACACTAATACCTGGTATGTATTTGTTACAAATCTACATTTCTGGTATGTTTCTTTTACATAACTACTGCATATATCTGATATGATATCTGTTACACATATCTGCTATATATCTGGTATTAGCTTCTACATAACTACTACATTTCTGGTATGCTACAAGTTTTACTTCCAGATTCCTAGGGGTCCATTGTACTAATCTGTGCTGCTACTGCTACAATGTGCTGCTATAATGCTACTGCTATAATGTGCTGCTACAAATTTGACTTTCAGATTCTTGCTGTTGAGTACGAGCATTGTCAACAGATCTGCCAGTCTGTTAACCAGAGAGAGTTTGCCATATTTGGTGCTGTTGCCATAGCATCAGGGTTTGCTACATATCTAGGACCTTATGAACATCGCTTCAGGAAATCAGTATTGACCATTCACTGGCCAATCTGCTTACAGGAGAGAGGCATTCCTTTGGTCATGGATGCTATTGATCCAATGAAAGGTAATATCAAAATAATATTAATACTGATATTAAAGTACATGGGTAATGATATTAAATTAAAATGAATAATTATAAGTATATGTATGATATGACCAAAAATGTCTACAACAGACTGTCATCCTGTTACATTGGATGTTATAGAGTGGCTAGATAAATATTCCAACACTCTGCTGATACGACCAGATGTGTCTACAACAGACTGTCATCCTGTTACATTGGATGTTATAGAATGTCAATATAAATATTCCAACAGTCTGCTGCAATTCCTCTAGCATGTCTATATTAGTCCTGAGTCTTTGATGTTGCTTGCTGTTGACAGGATGGATCATTGAATGGGCCATTGCTACTGAGGCCAAGTCTAGGCCCAGTACCAGGGGACTGTTGAGTGTTGGCAGTAGTCCAAGGAAAGATGAAATAAAGCAAGAGGAGAGAGGAGAGGTCGACCAGAAGGAACAAGCAGCAGCAAGGGATGAAGATGGACTCATGGAAGAGAAAGATATTACTGAGGAGAAGCCAGCTGTACCAATGGAACCTGAAGAAGATGTTGATAAAGGTCAGATTCATTCTGTAGTGTCTACCTCCAATATTCTATGTATCTCACACTATTTATGTGATATTTGTGTGTTAAAACTGTAACATTCATGATCATGTATGTTACATGTCAATCATTTTTAGTAAGAGCTGTTGATTTTGAGAGGTCAGTTATTCTTGTTATGCATGTAGAAAAATATGAATGTTTCTTAACTTCTTGAAATTGTGTCATAAAAGTTGTTTGATACCTCAAAAAAAATTGAAAGAAAATGAAATGGATTTGCCTTGATATACAAGAGTTTGTGATATCAATGTATCATAAAATTATTGCAGTTAGTTACTAATGGTAATTGTTTAACCCTTCTCATCAAACAGTAAATGTAATATTGATGCAGTATTTGATGTAGTACTTTGATTGAATTTGATCCAATAATACTGCAGCAAGTGTATCTATCAATCAATTTTAACATTTGTGTTTATTTACATCTTATTTATGTCATTTCTTCAGATGAAGAGGAGCAGGAGGTGGTTTGTGATCCTGAATATGAGAATGTTAACACCAATGCTGAGACTATGAAGGACTATGCCTTCAGTGAAGCGGCTGAAACCCACCACTCTTACACAGTGGACAACTTCCCACAGGTGACATCTAAAGAATATGAGAAATACATACAGGCAATGTTGAAACTACTGGTAGGAACAGAGACAGTCACAGAATGGATCACAAAGGGTTAGTTACGATGTCTATATAAGGGGTAGGGTACAGGGATCTTAAATCATCAAGGTGACATCTACAGAATATGAGAAATACATACAGGCAATGTTGAAACTACTGGTAGGAGCAGAGACAGTCACAGAATGGATCACAAAGGGTTAGTTATGATGTCTATATAAGGGGTAGGGGTACAAGGATATTAAATCATCAAGGTGACATCTACAGAATATGAGAAATACATACAGGCAATGTTGAAACTACTGGTAGGAGCAGAGACAGTCACAGAATGGATCACAAAGGGTTAGTTACGATGTCTATATAAGGGGTAGGGTACAGGGATCTTAAATCATCAAGGTGACATCTACAGAATATGAGAAATACATACAGGCAATGTTGAAACTACTGGTAGGAGCAGAGACAGTCACAGAATGGATCACAAAGGGTTAGTTATGATGTGTATATAAGGGGTAGGGTACAGGGATCTTAAATCATCAAGGTGACATCTACAGAATATGAGAAATACATACAGGCAATGTTGAAACTACTGGTAGGAGCAGAGACAGTCACAGAATGGATCACAAAGGGTTAGTTATGATGTGTATATAAGGGGTAGGGTACAAGGATCTTAAATCATCAAGGTGACATCTACAGAATATGAGAAATACATACAGGCAATGTTGAAACTACTGGTAGGAGCAGAGACAGTCACAGAATGGATCACAAAGGGTTAGTTATGATGTGTATATAAGGGGTAGGGTACAGGGATCTTAAATCATCAAGGTGACATCTAAAGAATATGAGAAATACATACAGGCAATGTTGAAATTACTGGTAGGAGCAGAGACAGTCACAGAATGGATCACAAAGGGTTAGTTACGATGTCTATATAAGGGGTAGGGTACAGGGATCTTAAATCATCAAGGTGACATCTACAGAATATGAGAAATACATACAGGCAATGTTGAAACTACTGGTAGGAGCAGAGACAGTCACAGAATGGATCACAAAGGGTTAGTTATGATGTGTATATAAGGGGTAGGGTACAGGGATCTTAAATCATCAAGGTGACATCTACAGAATATGAGAAATACATACAGGCAATGTTGAAATTACTGGTAGGAACAGAGACAGTCACAGAATGGATTACAAAGGGTTAGTTATGATGTGTATATAAGGGGTACAGGGATCTTAAATCATCAAGGTGACATCTACAGAATATGAGAAATACATACAGGCAATGTTGAAATTACTGGTAGGAGCAGAGACAGTCACAGAATGGATCACAAAGGGTTAGTTATGATGTGTATATAAGGGGTAGGGTACAGGGATCTTAAATCATCAAGGTGACATCTACAGAATATGAGAAATACATACAGGCAATGTTGAAACTACTGGTAGGAACAGAGACAGTCACAGAATGGATCACAAAGGGTTAGTTATGATGTCTATATAAGGGGTAGGGTACAAGGATCTTAAATCATCAAGGTGACATCTACAGAATATGAGAAATACATACAGGCAATGTTGAAATCACTGGTAGGAGCAGAGACAGTCACAGAATGGATCACAAAGGGTTAGTTATGATGTCTATATAAGGGGTAGGGTATAGGGATTTTAGGCACAGATTACTTTCTGGTAATTATAAGTTTAATTTAAAAGTAACTCAATAGATTAGATAAATCCAGTTACATTATTAAGTCTTATAGCTTTAAGCCTTCAGACTGAATGATGTATTGTAACCTATAAATACTGTCTATATCTTCCAGTCTTACAGCTTTACCACCAGACTGAATGATGTATTTTAACTTATAAATGCTGTCTATATCTGTAGGGTACAGGGATTTTAGGCACAGATTACTTTCTGGTAATTATAAGTTTAATTTAAAAGTAACTCAATAGATTAGATAAATCCAGTTACATTATTAAGTCTTATAGCTTTAAGCCTTCAGACTGAATGATGTATCGTAACTTTTTAAAAGTTCTGCAGACTATATCTTCCAGTCTTATAGCTTTAACCACCAGACTGAATGATGTATCGTAACTTTTTAAAAGTTCTGCAGACTCTATCTTCCAGCCTTATAGCTTTAAGCCTTCAGACTGAATGATGTATTGTAACTTATAAATACTGTCTATATCTGCCAGTCTTACAGCTTTACCACCAGACTGAATGATGTATCGTAACTTTTTAAAAGTTCTGCAGACTATATCTTCCAGTCTTAAAGCTTTAACCACCAGACTGAATGATGTATTGTAACTTTTTAAAAGTTCTGCAGACTATATCTTCCAGTCTTAAAGCTTTAACCACCAGACTGAATGATGTATCGTAACTTTTTAAAAGTTCTGCAGACTCCATCTTCCAGTCTTATAGCTTTAAGCCTCCAGACTGAATGATGTATTGTAACTTATAAATACTGTCTGTTTCTTTCCTGAAAGACCTTTTTGTTAATATTTTATTCCCTGCTAAACCTAAAGCGAATCTGTTTGTATTTGATAGGTCTAAGCATTAAACAGATGGAGAACCTTTCGATTCAGAGTTCCTGCTGGCAGAGACCTCCTCTCCTGGTAGATCCCAACATGGAAGGGGTTCATCTCCTCAGGAAATACATACAGCAGAGTAACCTGGTCAATATTGACATGTCTTCCAGGTACAAAACTTCTCAAATACTTTTAAAAACACTTTTTATATTGTATTTATCTGTCAGTCAGAAAAGGACGCATAGCTTATGAATATGACTTCAGCAGGAACTACATGTACTATACCAACAAGTAATTCTGGTTGCTAGAAATGAGAACTAGTAATGGTAATGTTATGTAATATATTTCATATGAAATACTTGTCATATAATAATGTCATATGATCCTTGTCATATGATATCTATGATGTCACATGATCCTTGCCATGTGATCCTTCTCATATGATACTTATCATATGGCAATGTCATATGATACTTGTCAAGGTGATTCTCGTCATATGACATGAATCATGAAAAAAGTCACATGATCCTTGCCATGTGATCCATCTCATATGATACTTATCATATGGTAATGTCACATGATACTTGTTACTGTGATCCTTTCTGATATGATACTTACCATATGGTAATATTATATGCGTCTTGTCATGTGACCGATTCATATGGTACTTGTCATTTCACAATGTCATATGATACTTGTCAAGGTGAACCTCGTCATATGATATGTATCATCAAAAAAGTCACATGACCCTTGTCATGTGATTTTGCTCATATAATACTTATCACATAATAATGTCATTATTTTTGCCATGTGATCATTTTCATATGGTACTTGTCATATATGTTAATGTCATATGATCCTTTACATATGACAATGTCACATGATTCTTGTTGTGTAATCCTTTCATATGAACTTTACATATGATAATGTCATATGATCCTTGTTATGTGATCCTCATATGATACTTATCATGTAGTAATGTTATATGATTCTTGCCATGTGATTCTTTGCTTATGGTACTTGTCATTATGTCATATGGTCCTTTTCATATAAACTTTTCATATGATAATGTCGCATGATCCATGTCATGTGATCCTTTTCATATGATACCTTTCATATGTTAATGTCATATGATGCTTGTGATCCTTTTGATTTGAACTTCTGGGATACTGTCCTATGATCCTTGTTATATAAACTTTTCATATTTCACATGATCCATGTCACTTGATCGTTTTTATATGGACTTTACATATGATAATGTCATATGATCCTTGTCATGTGATCCTCTTCATATGATACTTATCATATAGAAATGATTCTTGCCATGCAAGTCTTTTCATATGTTAATGTCATATAATCCTTGTCATGTGATCCTTTTGATATGAACTTGTGGTATGATAATGTCTTATGATCCTTGTCATGTGATCCTCTCCATATGATACTAATCACATAATAATGTCATGTGTTCCTTTTCAATGTGATCCCTATCATATCATTGTAGTATTGTGATATCATTAGTGTTTTCTTTTTTCCTCTTTTATTTTCTCTCTTTCTTGCTTTCATTTTGGATGTTTGTAGATGGTATGTATTCTTCCACTATCCAGTCTATATGTTAATAACACCATGTATGCACTCCATATATCTGTGATAATACATAGACTGCAGCTACAATGAGCCTGCAGGGTCTCTAAGTTTATGTTAATAACACCATGTATCCACTCCATATATCTGTGATATTACATAGACTGCAGCTACAATGAGCCTGCAGGGTCTCTAAGTTTATGTTAATAACACCATGTATCCACTCCATATATCTGTAACAATACATAGAATACAGCTATAATGAGCCTGCATGGTCTCTAAGTTTATGTTAATAACACCATGTATCCACTCCATATCTGTAATAATACATAGACTACAGCTACAATGAGCCTGCAGGGTCTCTAAGTTTATGTTAATAACACCATGTATCCACTCCATATATCTGTAACAATACATAGAATACAGCTATAATGAGCCTGCATGGTCTCTAAGTTTATGTTAATAACACCATGTATCCACTCCATATCTGTAATAATACATAGACTACAGCTACAATGAGCCTGCAGGGTCTCTAAGTTTATGTTAATAACACCATGTATCCACTCCATATATCTGTAACAATACATAGAATACAGCTATAATGAGCCTGCATGGTCTCTAAGTTTATGTTAATAACACCATGTATCCACTCCATATCTGTAATAATACATAGACTACAGCTACAATGAGCCTGCAGGGTCTCTAAGTTTATGTTAATAACACCATGTATCCACTCCATATCTGTAATAATACATAGACTACAGCTACAATGAGCCTGCAGGGTCTCTAAGTTTATGTTAATAACACCATGTATCCACTCCATATCTGTAATAATACATAGACTACAGCTACAATGAGCCTGCAGGGTCTCTAAGTTTATGTTAATAACACCATGTATCCACTCCATATATCTGTAACAATACATAGAATACAGCTATAATGAGCCTGCATGGTCTCTAAGTTTATGTTAATAACACCATGTATCCACTCCATATCTGTAATATTACATAGACTGCAGCTACAATGAGCCTGCAGGGTCTCTAAGTTTATGTTAATAACACCATGTATCCACTCCATATATCTGTAACAATACATAGAATACAGCTATAATGAGCCTGCATGGTCTCTAAGTTTATGTTAATAACACCATGTATCCACTCCATATCTGTAATAATACATAGACTACAGCTACAATGAGCCTGCAGGGTCTCTAAGTTTATGTTAATAACACCATGTATCCACTCCATATATCTGTAACAATACATAGACTACAGCTACAATGAGCCTGCAGGGTCTCTAAGTTTATGTTAATAACACCATGTATCCACTCCATATCTGTAATAATACATAGACTACAGCTACAATGAGCCTGCAGGGTCTCTAAGTTTATATTAATAACACCATGTATCCACTCCATATATCTGTATAATACATAGACTGCAGCTACAATGAGCCTGCAGGGTCTCTAAGTTTATGTTAATAACACCATGTATCCACTCCATATATCTGTAATAATACATAGACTACAGCTACAATGAGCCTGCAGGGTCTCTAAGTTTATATTAATACACCATGTATCCACTCCATATATCTGTGATAATACATAGACTGCAGATACAATGAGCCTGCAGGGTCTCTAAGTTTATATTAATAACACCATGTATCCACTCCATATATCTGTGATAATACATAGACTGCAGATACAATGAGCCTGCAGGGTCTCTAAGTTTATATTAATAACACCATGTATCCACTCCATATCTGTGATAATACATAGACTACAGCTACAATGAGCCTGCAGGGTCTCTAAGTTTATATTAATAACACCATGTATCCACTCCATATATCTGTAATAATACATAGACTACAGCTACAATGAGCCTGCATGGTCTCTAAGTTTATATTAATAACACCATGTATCCACTCCATATCTGTAATAATACATAGAATGCAGCTACAATGAGCCTGCAGGGTCTCTAAGTTTATGTAAATAACACCATGTATCCACTCCATATCTGTAATAATACATAGACTGCAGCTACAATGAGCCTGCAGGGTCTCTAAGTTTATGTTAATAACACCATGTATCCACTCCATATATCTGTGATAATACATAGACTGCAGCTACAATGAGCCTGCAGGGTCTCTAAGTTTATGTCAATAACACCATGTATCCACTCCATATATCTGTGATAATACATAGACTACAGCTACAATGAGCCTGCAGGGTCTCTAAGTTTATGTTAATAACACCATGTATCCACTCCATATATCTGTAATAATACATAGACTACAGCTACAATGAGCCTGCATGGTCTCTAAGTTTATATTAATAACACCATGTATCCATTCCATATCTGTGATAATACATAGACTACAGCTACAATGAGCCTGCAGGGTCTCTAAGTTCATATTAATAACACCATGTATCCACTCCATATATCTGTGATAATACATAGACTGCAGCTACAATGAGCATGCAGGGTCTCTTAGGAAATGTCAACAGGTAGATGATGTAGAAAGACCCAGTATTGTGTAAACTGCAACTACATTTATGTGGCCATCCTATGGTATAACAGTATACACAGATCTTGAACAAACTATGCTACCAGCATGACTTTAGAATTTGCGAAGCAAGCCTTTGATACCATTACTTCTCACAAATGTTGGATAGAGCAGATCAAATATGATCAGCATAAATCATTTTTCATGGTATTGTTTTTCATGGTACTGCCTGGTTTCTTGTCATTTTACAAGTTGAGGACGGGTGGTAAAAGAAATTTACTAACATCATCATTTTAGTTCCATACATGCATATTCATTTATAACCCCTCCCACAGATTCCTCCAATTTGACAGCCTTGATATTCATTGTACCTCTTTATCATATCTATTGAGATCATTTCAACTATTCCATCCTGAATTTCTGATTTTACTCTCCATCATGCTTTTGCAGGCGACATCAACATGTACAAATATATGTGAAAGAAACATTTGAATTGTAAGCATGTATTTGAAGTGTGATTTAACCTTTCTTCTGATGCCTTTCTAAAGCAGTGCCTTTCTAAGACAATGCCCTCTTAAGGCAATGCCCTTCTTAGGTAGCTCTCTTCTTAGGTGGCATTATTCTTTGACAATGCTTGTCTATGTCAGTGCCCTCCTAAGGGGAAAGCCCTTCTTAGGCAATGCCCCTCTTTGGCAGTGCTCTGCCTATTCAATGTTATGGCAATGCCCTTTTAAGGCCATGTCCTTCTAAGACTATCTTCTCCTAAGGCTTTGCCCTTGTAGCAGCACAACTGGAACAACTCGCACTTGGAATTAGACCACTCACATCATTTAAAAGTCAGAAAAGTTCTTATCGAAGAACAGAAAACTTGAAAATTTATTTCAAACTTACAGATAAAGATACTGAGTTAATCCTAGTTGTAAGAAGAATGCTTTTGAGTAACTATAACCTAGCCATAAATGAAAATTTTGCATTCTTGCAAGTGGATTTTTGAAAACTGATTTGGCAACAAAATGTGATGAAAAATTGGAACTCACCTTTAAATTGACTTAATTAACCCTATTAAGTTAGATATATTCTAACTTTACAATAATCTGTTTGTTGGTGTAAGTTTTTAATGAAGCTACTCTTGTCTTCTTGCACTGTTGGTTCTTCCATCTTGTCTGTTTATCAACACCTTATTCCAGTCAGTCTATCACTTTTAACAGTCGCAAGTCTACCCTAACCAGTCACAAGCTACTCTTGTCTTCTTGCACTGTTGGTTCTTCCATCTTGTCTGTTTATCAACACCTTATTCCAGTCAGTCTCTCACTTTTAACAGTCGCAAGTCTACCCTAACCAGTCACAAGTATATCCTAACCAGTCACAAGCCTAACAAGTCACATGTCTATCCTAGCCAGTCACATGTCTATCCTAACCAGTCACAAGTCTATCCTAACCAGTCACAAGTCTATCCTAACCAGTCACAAGTCTATCCCTCTTTTGCTGAGTGTCACTGCTTGAAGAGGCTATGTGTGCACTAAAATTCTGTAATCTTTGTAATAAACTCTACCCCAGTTTATACATGGTTCTACATATAGTAATTTTCAATAAAGAATCATAAATATATAAATTTCAATATATATTTAAGTTTTTGATGGATTTATCAAAACCTTTTTCAAGTAATGTAACAATTTGAACAATTCGAAAGTTTTACAATTACTTACCATCACATCCCTTGGAAAAGTGAAGTTTGCCAAAAAAGTTAAAAACTGTAAAACTTATAAATTTTTGCTTTGAATAACATTGCAGAACCTAAAGTTGATATCCATTGTGATTAAGCCAACATAACTAAGTAATCTTGCACTTTTTATTGGAATTCCTGCTAAATGTATATATTTGTATTTCATCAAATTCACATTCCTTAGTGTCAGCAGTTGATGCTTACTTCTGGTCATTTACATATCATTTGATTACATTTGCATGCTAATATCCTCATTGTCATTCTTCATTTCCACTTGCAAGCCATACGGAGAGTAAAATAGGGTATGTACTTCATATTAGTGATCTGTCTACGTATTTTATTTGCTTTCATCAAGTTGGTTGACCAAATTCTCTTTACATATACTTTGAGTGTTGAATATAAGTTGATTGGGATACTTTGAGTGTTGATTGGTATACTTGAGTGTTGAATATAAGTTGATTGGGATACTTTGAGTGTTGATTATAAGTTGATTGGTATAATTTGAGTGTTGGTTATGAGTTGATTGGTATACTTTGAGTGTTGATTGGTAAACTTGAGTGTTGATTATAAGTTGATTGGTATACTTGAGTGTTGATTATAAGTTGATTGGTATACTTTGAGTGTTGATTATAAGTTGATTGGTATACTTTGAGTGTTGAATATAAGTTGATTGGTATACTTTGAGTGTTGATTGGTATACTTGAGTGTTGATTATAAGTTGATTGGTATACTTTGAGTGTTGAATATAAGTTGATTGGTATACTTTGAGTGTTGATTATAAGTTGCCACTCAACCTTTAACTGCTAAATTAATTTCAGTGTGTCTCCAGTTGGGGCTGAATTATTTTCAGTGTGCCTCAAGTTAGGGCTGAATTAATTTCAGTGCCTCAAGTTAGGGCTGATTTAATTTCAGTGTCCAGTTGGGGCTGAATTAATTTCAATGTACCTCCAGGTAGGGCTGAATTAATTTCAGTGTGTCTCCAGTTAGGGCTGAATTAATTTCAGTGTGCCTCCAGTGAGGGCTGAATTAATTTCAGTGTTCCTCCTGTTGGGGCTGAATTAATTTCAGATAGGGCTGAATTAATTTCAGTTAGGGCTGAATTAATTTCAATGTACCTCCAGTTAGGGCTGAATTAATTTCAGGGTGCCTCCAGATAGGGCTGAATTAATTTCAGTGTGTCTCCAGTCGGGGCTGAATTAATTTCAGTGTGCCTCCAGTTGGGGCTGAATTAATTTCAGTGTGTCTCCAGTTGGGGCTGAATTAATTTCAGTGTGCCTCCAGTGAGGGCTGAATTAATTTCAGTGTTCCTCCTGTTGGGGCTGAATTAATTTCAGATAGGGCTGAATTAATTTCAGTTAGGGCTGAATTAATTTTAATGTACCTCCAGTTAGGGCTGAATTAATTTCAGTGTGCCTCCAGATAGGGCTGAATTAATTTCAGTGTGCCTCCAGACAGGGCTGAATTAATTTTAGTGTGCTTCAGTTGGGGCTGAATTAATTTCAGTGTGCCTCCAGTTAGGGCCGGATCAGACAGTCTCAGAGAACCTACCGTTTCTCTGAGACTGTCTGATCTGCCCAGAGCATTATCTCACTCGGCAGTCATAGCTGCCTGGAGTGCTGAAAGGCTCGGTTGAGTTACTTTTCCTCTGAACTGCACATAATGTGTTTAATATGAACAGAGGATAAGAAAATGCTCCTTAAGGACAGGGAGCTGTCTTAGGATTTTGCTTCTAACAATTTTTTGCCTCTCATGGCCCGTCCTAATGGCAGATTGCTAGTAACTCTACAAAGCAGGTGAATTCATTGTTTCCTTTATGTCAGATGGTTTGTCATACTGACTGTGTGTGACACATGCTATGCGTAACTTACCACTAGTGTTGAATGTGCAAAACATCACTTTAATAAGGGGTTAATCAACGGGTGTTAATGCTATCGCTGGATGCACTCGGGCTCCGCCCTCGTGCATCGCTTGCATTATCCCCCGATCGTGCATTAATCCTGTGAGTAACGCACGCTAGACCGTTGATTAACCCCGTTCATTCATACACTACCATTTGTGTGGGGGGAAAATCATAAAACAAAACATTTTTGGTTACATATAACCAAAGATTTATTAAAGTGATGCCCCGTAATTTTACCGTGCGTTACTCACAGGATTAACCACGGTCAGCTGACCTGAATGGACCAATAGGATTTAGGAATCTTTACTAAGTATGAATGAACAAATGTTTTCAATCTTTGCAGGTTCGATCCATCCATTGTAGTTCGCATTGAGAAGGCGATTTTGTCAGGACGCCCTCTACTCTTGATGAATTGTGAAGATGATTCCTTTGATAATATGGTGTCTCCATTGATTCATCATGCTAATCATGGCAGTGAAATCCAGGGACCTGAAGGTAATTGATGAAACCTGACTTTCTTTAACAAATCTAAACATGTGGTCTTACATGAGCATAATGAAGTACTGCAAAGCATTGTTCAAAGAGGATTGTAAAGAAGTGTGGAAATATAGGTCTCAGATGAAGTAAGTAATAAAGCATAGACATAGTTATGTAGTTTAATTAACAGGATTAATAATAGCTACTACATTAATACAATTAATCAACTGTGCGAAACTAAATTAAGAGCTCACTAATTGTTAAACATACCTGACTTACTTCCAACAGATGCCCGTCTCATCAAGTATTGTGGACGGCGATTGCTAGGGCATGAAAACTTTTGCGTCACCATGGCAACCACCAACAACCTGCCAAAGCTTAGTTCTAGAATAGCATCTAGTACTGTAGTGGTGAACTACTGCAGTACTCCTGAGACTTTAAAAGAAGAGTTACTAGACAGAGCCTTCCAGAGGGTCCTACCACATCTCTACAAGGAACGGCAAAAAGTCATGGCATCCTTGAAGGAACTGAGATCTACCATCAAGGTAAGAGATATCCTTGTAATTTGGATCTTCAGTAAGATTCTGGTGCACCTTCTTCATTTGGGGGGGGGGGGGGGTTAAAATGAGCCACCCATCACTACATCATTATTGAACAAACAGGAAAGATTTAGCAGATGTAGCAAAACTGGTAGGTCAAATAGTAGAAAAAAGTGGTGGGAAAAAATGTTTGCTTTTGTATACTAATTACAACCAGTTTGGTATGGCTCTAATCATCAGCCAAAGCTGTGTTTGTAAAATGACTGTAATCTTTTTCATCATCTCCGTAGACTCTAGATGACAAGTTATTGGTTGTGCTGGAAGGAGAGGTTGGCTCTAATGCTATCACCTCTCACACGGTCTACGTCTCTTCCATTGTGGACAATAAACAAGCTGTCTATGCCAGACTTCAAGAATTGGAAGAGATTATCAACACTCTAGACACCATCAAGGATGGTCTTCAGGCTGTGGCCAAGAGGGGTGCCATGTTATACTCTATTGGTAGCAGCCTACGGGGCATTCAGAGGGAATACCATCTCTCTCTGCCATTCTTTCTTTGGATGTTTGACCAGGCAGTAGGAGAAGATCCTTCTCATGATATCGTGGGAAGAGAGGAGATAAATGTAAGTTGTTAAGAGACCTATAGAGCTCTATATATACTCTAGATGGTTTCATTTAAACAGGCTTGGCACTTCAGTGAGGTCAGAGACAAGGTATCTTAGAACCATATACAGTATTATCTTGTACCTTAATTCCTAGTAGTTGGATTTATTGTCTCCATGTATTTTCCTTTTTATCCAGCATGGAGAAGACAGTGATGATGAGTCCATCCATCGGCCATCTCTCAGTGCCTCTACAAAGATCTCTAGGGTCTTGAGAGAGGAAGATTTACAGGCAGACCAAAGGAATGATGACACACAAGCAGAAGGACGTCACTTAAGTGACACAATAAGTAATCTTTTACTGTTTATCTTTGACATAATTGGCTGATATTATTGCAGCCCTGATTAAAAGCCTTCAATATAAAAAAAAAAATCAAATGCACTTGCCTGCCAACTACGCTGTGCTCATTTAAACCTGTTCTGAATAAGTTTAAACTGATAGTTTGAAATTGATCATTTCATTCTGCTCCATCTTTTCCCTCATTTACCTCCATCACTTTCCCTCCTCCATCCTTCTTTCCATCACCTCCCTCCCTTCCCTTCCCTCCATCCCTCAAATCCCCTGTGTACATACTAGTATGGGATATATAGTATGAGAGCATATAGGTAAGGTTATGATATGTGTAGTGCTAACAGGTTCTCTGGTGTTTCACTACACACATTTTCTTGAGTTTCAGTCTTTTAATTCTCTCTTTTGGCAAAGCTCATGTAAGATCCTGAATTTTTCTGTACTTTTTGTTGGCTATATAATATTTTAGTGTACCATGCTCTTGAGAAGCAAACCGTTACCTATTTATTTGATTTACTCCTCATTAGACACTCAATCATCACCAACCCAGGAAGAATCTGCCCCAAAGATTGACATACAGCTACCCCAAGTACAGGAGTTTCCATCAGAGGGAGTAGAATACAACAGCCTGTCAGCCAATCATATCAAACAATTAGTGGATTCCTTGACACAGACAGTATTCCAGAATGTCAGACAGTAAGTCTTACAATCATAGTAGTACTCTCTACTGGCTTTGAATGTGTACAAAGAGGTAATAGAATGCAACAGCCTGTCAGCCAATCATATCAAACAATTAGTGGATTCCTTGACACAGACAGTATTCCAGAATGTCAGACAGTAAGTCTTACAATCATAGTACTCTCTACTGGCTTTGAATGTGTACAAAGAGGTAATAGAATACAACAGCCTGTCAGCCAATCATATCAAACAATTAGTGGATTCCTTGACACAGACAGTATTCCAGAATGTCAGACAGTAAGTCTTACAATCATAGTACTCTCTACTGGCTTTGAATGTGTACAAAGAGGTAATAGAATACAACAGCCTGTCAGCCAATCATATCAAACAATTAGTGGATTCCTTAATACAGAAAGTATTCCAGAATGTCAGACAGTAAGTCTTACAATCATAGTACTCTCTACTGGCTTTGAATGTGTACAAAGGGGTAATAGAATACAACAGCCTGTCAGCCAATCATATCAAACAATCAGTGGATTCTTTGACACAGAAAGTATTCCAGAATGTCAGACAGTAAGTCTTACAATCATAGTACTCTCTACTGGCTTTGAATGTGTACAAAGGGGTAATAGAATACAACAGCCTGTCAGCCAATCATATCAAACAATTAGTGGATTCCTTAATACAGACAGTATTCCAGAATGTCAGACAGTAAGTCTGACAATCATAGAACTCTCTACTGGCTTTGAATGTGCACAAAGAGGTAATAGAATGCAACAGCCTGTCAGCCAATCATATCAAACAATTAGTGGATTCCTTGACACAGACAGTATTCCAGAATGTCAGACAGTAAGTCTTACAATCATAGTACTCTCTACTGGCTTTGAATGTGTACAAAGAGGTAATAGAATACAACAGCCTGTCAGCCAATCATATCAAACAATTAGTGGATTCCTTGACACAGACAGTATTCCAGAATGTCAGACAGTAAGTCTTACAATCATAGTACTCTCTACTGGCTTTGAATGTGTACAAAGAGGTAATAGAATACAACAGCCTGTCAGCCAATCATATCAAACAATTAGTGGATTCCTTGACACAGACAGTATTCCAGAATGTCAGACAGTAAGTCTTACAATCATAGTACTCTCTACTGGCTTTGAATGTGTACAAAGAGGTAATAGAATACAACAGCCTGTCAGCCAATCATATCAAACAATTAGTGGATTCCTTAATACAGACAGTATTCCAGAATGTCAGACAGTAAGTCTGACAATCATAGAACTCTCTACTGGCTTTGAATGTGCACAAAGAGGTAATAGAATACAACAGCCTGTCAGCCAATCATATCAAACAATTAGTGGATTCTTTGACACAGAAAGTATTCCAGAATGTCAGACAGTAAGTCTTACAATCATAGTACTCTCTACTGGCTTTGAATGTGTACAAAGGGGTAATAGAATACAACAGCCTGTCAGCCAATCATATCAAACAATCAGTGGATTCTTTGACACAGAAAGTATTCCAGAATGTCAGACAGTAAGTCTTACAATCATAGTACTCTCTACTGGCTTTGAATGTGTACAAAGGGGTAATAGAATACAACAGCCTGTCAGCCAATCATATCAAACAATCAGTTGATTCCTTGACACAGACAGTATTCCAGAATGTCAGACACAAAGTCTTACAATCATAGTACTCTCTACTGGCTTTGAATGTGTACAAAGAGGTAATAGAATACAACAGCCTGTCAGCCAATCATATCAAACAATTAGTGGATTCCTTGACACAGACAGTATTCCAGAATGTCAGACAGTAAGTCTTACAGTCATAGTACTCTCTACTGGCTTTGAATGTGTACAAAGAGGTAATAGAATACAACAGCCTGACAGCCAATCATATCAAACAATTAGTGGATTCCTTAATACAGACAGTATTCCAGAATGTCAGACAGTAAGTCTTACAATCATAGAACTCTCTACTGGCTTTGAATGTGCACAAAGAGGTAATGTGCACAAAGAGGTAATGTGCACAAAGACAGAATGTCTTACAATCATAGTAGTACTCTCTACTGGCTTTGAATGTGTACAAAGAGGTAATAGAATACAACAGCCTGTCAGCCAATCATATCAAACAATTAGTGGATTCCTTAATACAGACAGTATTCCAGAATGTCAGACAGTAAGTCTTACATTCATAGTACTCTCTACTGGCTTTGAATGTGTACAAAGAGGTAATAGAATACAACAGCCTGTCAGCCAATCATATCAAACAATCAGTGGATTCCTTGACACAGACAGTATTCCAGAATGTCAGACAGTAAGTCTTACAATCATAGTAGTACTCTCTACTGGCTTTGAATGTGTACAAAGAGGTAATAGAATACAACAGCCTGTCAGCCAATCATATCAAACAATCAGTGGATTCCTTGACACAGACAGTATTCCAGAATGTCAGACAGTAAGTTTTACAATCATAGTAGTACTCTCTACTGGCTTTGAATGTGTACAAAGAGGTAATAGAATATAACAGCCTGTCAGCCAATCATATCAAACAATAAGTGGATTCCTTAATACAGACAGTATTCCAGAATGTCAGACAGTAAGTCTTACATTCATAGTACTCTCTACTGGTTTTGAATGTGTACAAAGAGGTAATAGAATACAACAGCCTGTCAGCCAATCATATCAAACAATCAGTGGATTCCTTGACACAGACAGTATTCCAGAATGTCAGACAGTAAGTCTTACAATCATAGTACTCTCTACTGGCTTTGAATGTGTACAAAGAGGTAATAGAATACAACAGCCTGTCAGCCAATCATATCAAACAATCAGTGGATTCCTTGACACAGACAGTATTCCAGAATGTCAGACAGTAAGTCTTACAGTCATAGTAGTACTCTCTACTGGTTTTGTATGTGTACAAAGAGGTAAAAGAATTCAACAGCCTGTCAGCCATTCATATCAAACAATTAGTGGATTCCTTAATACAGACAGTATTCCAGAATGTTAGACAGTAAGTCTTACAATCATAGAACTCTCTACTGGCTTTGAATGTGCACAAAGAGGTAATAGAATACAACAGCCTGTCAGCCAATCATATCAAACAATCAGTGGATTCCTTGACACAGACAGTATTCCAGAATGTCAGACAGTAAGTCTTACAATCATAGTAGTACTCTCTACTGGCTTTGAATGTGTACAAAGAGGTAATAGAATATAACAGCCTGTCAGCCAATCATATCAAACAATTAGTGGATTCCTTAATACAGACAGTATTCCAGAATGTCAGACAGTAAGTCTTAAATTCATAGTACTCTCTACTGGCTTTGAATGTGTACAAAGAGTTAATACAGACAGTATTCCAGAATGTCAGACAGTAAGTCTTACAATCATAGTACTCTCTACTGGCTTTTAATGTGCACAAAGAGGTAATAGAATACAACAGCCTGTCAGCCAATCATATCAAACAATTAGTGGATTCCTTGACACAGACAGTATTCCAGAATGTCAGACAGTAATTCTTACAATCATAGTACTCTCTACTGGCTTTGAATGTGTACAAAGAGGGAGTATAATACAACAGCCTGTCAGCCATTCATATCAAACAATTAGTGGATTCCTTGACACAGACAGTATTTCAGAATGTCAGACAGTAAGTCTTACAATCATATATAGTACTCTCTACTGGCTTTGAATGTGTACAAAGAGGTAATAGAATACAACAGCCTGTCAGCCAATCATCAAACAATTAGTGGATTCCTTAATACAGACAGTATTCCAGAATGTCAGACAGTAAGTCTTACAATCATAGTACTCTCTACTGGCTTTGAATGTGTACAAAGAGGTAATAGAATACAACAGCCTGTCAGCCAATCATATCAAACAATTAGTGGATTCCTTGACATAGACAGTATTCCAGAATGTCAGACAGTAAGTCTTACAATCATAGTACTCTCTACTGGCTTTGAATGTGTACAAAGAGGTAATAGAATACAACAGCCTGTCAGCCAATCATATCAAACAATTAGTGGATTCCTTAATACAGACAGTATTCCAGAATGTCAGACAGTAAGTCTTACAATCATAGTACTCTCTACTGGCTTTGAATGTGTACAAAGAGGGAGTAGAATACAACCGCCTGTCAGCCAATCATATCAAACAATTAGTGGATTCCTTGACACAGACAGTATTCCAGAATGTCAGACAGTAAGTCTTACAATCATAGTACTCTCTACTGGCTTTGAATGTGTACAAAGAGGTAATAGAATACAACAGCCTGTCAGCCAATCATATCAAACAATTAGTGGATTCCTTAATACAGACAGTATTCCAGAATGTCAGACAGTAAGTCTTACAATCATAGTACTCTCTACTGGCTTTGACTGTGTATGAAGAGGTAATAGAATACAACAGCCTGTCAGCCAATCATATCAAACAATTAGTGGATTCCTTGACACAGACTGTATTCCAGAATGTCAGACAGTAAGTCTTACAATCATAGTACTCTCTACTGGCTTTGAATGTGTACAAAGAGGGAGTAGAATACAACAGCCTGTCAGCCAATCATATCAAACAATTAGTGGATTCCTTAATACAGACAGTATTTCAGAATGTCAGACAGTAAGTCTTACAATCATAGTACTCTCTACTGGCTTTGACTGTGTACAAAGAGGTTATAGAATACAACAGCCTGTCAGCCAAACATACCAACCAAACATACATAAATATAATGTGCAAACCTGAGAGACACTTAAAGTCTGTTGTATCTGTTATGGTTCACGTAGGCCTACTTATTGCTAGATATTGCTTGGAAATAGAGGGAGCCATTATAATTAAATCAGCAGCCAGTCAGTTGTTATAAGTAGCCTTAAATGATCTGTAAGTTATATAATTGATTCTGCTAATAATATTTTCCAGGTCTTTGTATGAGGAGCACCGTCTCCTCATTGCTACCATGATCTGTTATATATTTGATTCTGCTAATAATATTTCCAGGTCTTTGTATGAGGAGCACCGTCTCCTCCTTGCTTCCATGATCTGTTATATATTTGATTCTGTTAATAATATTTCCAGGTCTTTGTATGAGGAGCACCGTCTTCTCTTTGCTACCATGATCTGTCTCAACATCCAGTACGAGACTCTCAACATATTTTCAGAAGAAGAGTTGTCTCTCCTACTTCAAGGTCAGTTTCAGTCTTACACTCAGATGAATAACTCAATCTTCTGTTTCATTTAATTAAAGAAACTTTTAGGTTTACAACCATCACTTGCTGTTGGTAGTAATTTATTACTGCTCATGTTATTGTTATTAATTCTTAAATGATGTAGTAGGGGGGTAGAATGGAAGGATCCTCACTTTAATCAAGTCATGAAATTAATTCTATGTAACTTAACTAGACTTGTAAGTAACTGATACATATTTAACATAATATAAGGTAATTATGAAAACTAATCATTACCTTTGTAACTGCAGCCTCTCTTGCCTTGCTGTTATATTTTTCTATGACTTTATTAAACTGTTCTGTCCTCCTGCTGCTTCCAGACACTAATCTGCACTTTATATGTCTCTTATTGCACCTTAAGGCTCTTTGTCTAAGACATCTGGTGACAGATATTGGACATATGACCTCAACTGCACACATAGGAATTCATCAGGTAAAGTTTATCTTATTATGGGGGGTCTAAGAGTGAACATAGTCAGCATTATAAGTAACTGCACACTTTTTCATTTCTTGCACACTGCCTATAATTAAGGTTACTTGTTTGCTATTCTTGCTACACAATGCACAGATATTATCAAAGTGAATATGTTACTTATTTACATATGGTGATGCAGTGCTTACACTTAGACTGACCAAACAAGAACCTTCAGTTTTCAGGGTAGGATTTTAACAGCTAGATCATTCTTGTTAATTTTAAGGTAACCCTGGTCTGGGCACCATGGACCTTACCCTGAAAGACTTTGAAAGCGATGCTACACCCCCAGAGTTCCTCCCCTCAGAGCAGTGGGAAGACTTGATGGCAGTGTCAGTACTCCCTGGGCCATTGGATGGCATCTGTGTACAGCTGGCAGAGTCTCCTGAACCATGGGCCAAATGGTACCAGTCTGAAGAACCAGAGATGGAAGCCATTCCAATCAGGCCCACCACAAGTGCTCTGGCAGGTAGGTTAATGTTCAAAACCATTCATATTAGTTCAGAACTTCTGGCAGGAAATGAAATGCATTAAGAAATAAATATCTTTAATAAATTATATTTGTTTTTTAATTTATTTTCACTTGACAGAGGCAAAACCATATGTGTACCCTTTGACCTTAGCTGGTATGAGATGGTTGGGTCATGGATAAACCATATGTGTACCATTTGACCTTAGCTGGTATGAGATGGTTGGATCATGGAATAAACCATATGTGTACCATTTGACCTTAGCTGGTATGAGATTGTTGGATCATGGAATAAACCATATGTGTACCCTTTGACCTTAGCTGGAATGAGATGGTTGGATCATGGATAAACCATATGTGTACCCTTTGACCTTAGCTGGTATGAGATGGTTGGATCATGGAATAAACCATATGTGTACCCTTTGACCTTAGCTGTTATGAAATGGTTGGGTCATGGGATATGCCTTCACTAGTGTGGCCATTAAAAGGCCAAGTATTAGGCTACTGTATTGCTGAAAGTTATGTTACTTTATCAGAATTATGTCCAAGTGCGTTTTTTGCTTTAAACAGGTCTTGAGGAAGTGGAAGCCAAAGATCGGGATCTTGAGTCTGGGCAGAGTACGCCTGACCTTGGAGATTTGACAGACTTCCACCAACTGGTTCTTCTTAGATTATTGCGACCAGATCGTTTTGCTATAGCAGCTTCCAAGTACGTTGCGAGGCATTTGACGGTGGTGAAGGCTCTACCCACCTCTCTAGGGGGTTTAGTTGCTAGCGTACACCACCAGCTAGGAGTGCTTATTCTTATGCCCCCCACCCCAGCTTACGGGAATGTAAGGTTGACTTCCGAAATCACACAGATATCCAACCCAAGAGACATACTTAGAGAGTATGCAAAGGTAACTGCTTATCTCATTACTTACTGATCATGATATATCCATCCCAACTCTTATATGCAAATCTATTCAATACCACAGTATATGCAACAGACCAACCGTATGATTTATGCTCCAGTCTTTATATTGATGATGGAACAAGGTTATTTATATTTTCTGGACATTATATTAACTTTCAAAGTTTACGTACATTTAGGGTGTCATATTTGTATGAATCTGGTGTTACTTTTTTACAGCGTAAGAGTATTCCGTTCCAGTCGGTAACATTGGGTGAGGGATGTGAAGCTCATGTTACTATGATGATTGACGCCATGACTGATAAAGAAGGTTGGTTAGTCATTGAACGTCTTCATCTGGCCTCAGAAGAGTTTGTAGCCAGCCTCAAACATCAGCTGATAAGAGGTGGTAATATGGGAGGTGAGACACTCACTTTAATTACTGTAACCATAACGATGAAATAACAGACATTTGTATGTTAACATTCTACTGTACCACATACACAGTGCAACACACTCATTGCTCAGAAGAGTTTTTTAGCCAGCCTCAAACATCAGCTGATAAGAGGTGGCAATATGGGAGGTGAGGCACTCAGTTTAATTACTGTAACCATAACGATGAAACTGGAGGTGTTGTTGACATTAACAGACATTTGTATGTTAACATTCTACTGTACCACATACACAGTGTAACACACTCATTGCTGCTGCATATATCAAGTTCATGCTTTATAACACTACCCTCTATAGTGTTAATGTAAAGAGTCCAGGCCAAATGGAAGTATTATAACCAGGACCCTGGGAAATGGGTTTCGCATTAATCTACTAATTGTATATGACTTTTTCATATTATATGATAAAAACATTTGCAGACAATATCTTTGATGTGTTCTGTTATTCCTATTCTATCATAGTTACTTCTTTGGCGAAGAAACTGTGAGTTAGTAATAGTAGAGTTGCTTCAAATTCTCAACAGCAATTAAGACTAATTAGCAGAGTAATGGTAGAGTAGAAATAATGGTCTCAGTTCTCTATGAAGACTAATAAACAGAGTAACCATAGAGTGGGAGGTCTCAGCTTTCTGGTAGCATTTTAGATATAATGTAAACTTGAGTGTGATTCATGTTTAGATGTTGTAAACATTAAATCTTGTTTCTAATCATTGTTTTCATATTTATTTTTAACTCTTCTCTGTCAGGTTCTTTAGGCATGGTACCCATTAACAGAGGTGACCAATCACGTTCCTGTATTTGGATGACATCAGAACCATCCTCCACTATACCCTACTTTCTGATTCAGAATTTACGTATTGTGACATGGGATGTATTTGCACCTGACACCACAGAGGAGCAAGAAGCAGAGATTGATAGCTTTAACCCTCCATCTCTCAACCAAACATTTAAGACTGGTATGTATAATGCATAAACCAGGCTAATGGTTAACAAACATTGTATGAACATTATAGTGTAGGGTAAGTATGTAGTGTAAGTAGTTAGTGTAAGTAGAAAGTGTTTTCCATTGCTAATTGCAGGATCTTATCTAAAGGTGACATCCTCAGTGTTAATGTTCATATATGTAGAGGGTTATACAGAGATCATTGATTTTCACAAATGTGTGGTTCCTTTTTCACATCTTTCTAAAGATTTCATAAAACAGATTGCTGAATGTTTTAAAATGGATGGCTTTGTGCAAGGATATATAGTTTAAAGTGTTTGGTTCTCAAGAAGCTGTTTGTATTGATTGTTGCAAATGTCCTAGTGACATTGAGCTAATGCAAAGTTCAGTTAGTGTCCCTAAATTCATTCATCAGTATAGTTTGATCTTTCCCTTACCACCAGCTGTAATGACTTCACAGAAGCTACTGCTTAGTAAAGTGTTTATTTATGTGATGCTGATTCATTCTCAGATCAGTTTATGTTATAGTGCACTGAATTCATTGTGTTCATAGTGATCTTTCACTCTCAATACCACCAGCTGTAATAACCTCATTGAAGTCTATACCAGAGGCCTACTTGCAGACGCTTCAAGAGAGTGCTTCTAATGTACGAGCAGCAGTGTATGCTGTCTGCATGATTCATGGCCTGTTGGTCTCCAGGCAGATGTTTGGACCAGTTGGTCTCACCAAGATATATGCACTTAGTAATTCACAAGTGCATCATGGGATTGATGTAATATTAAAGTCAAAGTTCAGGGAACAAAACAGACCCAGTGAACTCCAAGAACTTGGAGAATTGTTAACAAAAGTAAGTCAAACATTCCAGTATAATATTTCATCATTATTGTTAACCATTTTATGTTTATTGTTTAGTTTTGTTCCCAAACTTTACAGTGTTTTAAAGTTTAATATTAAGTACTAGCCTTGCATGATTGGACAATGCCCTTCATAGACTCCTGGAGATGTTAAACAGTAATAGTTCAACTACCAATGTCTTACATTGTAAAGCTCATCATTCTATGGAGTACAGTGTTTGAAAGTTTAATGTTAAGTACTAGCCTTGCATGATTGGACAATGCCCTTCATGGACTCCTGGAGATGTTAAACAGTAATAGTTCAACTACCAATGTCTTACATTGTAAAGCTTATCAATCTATGAAGTACAGTGTTTGAAAATTTAATGTTAAGTACTGGCCTTGCATGATTGGACAATGCCCTTCATAGACTCCTGGAGATGTTAAACAGTAATAGTTCAACTACCAATGTCTTACATTGTAAAGCTCATCATTCTATGGAGTACAGTGTTTGAAAGTTTAATGTTAAGTACTAGCCTTGCATGATTGGACAATGCCCTTCATGGACTCCTGGAGATGTTAAACAGTAATAGTTCAACTACCAATGTCTTACATTGTAAAGCTTATCATTCTATGGAGTACAGTGTTTGAAAGTTTAATGTTAATTAAGAGCCTTGCATGATTGGACAATGTCCTTCATGGACTCCTGGAGATGTTAAACAGTAATAGTGCAACTACCAATGTCTTACATTGTAAAGCTTATCATTCTATGGAGTACAGTGTTTGAAAGTTTAATGTTAATTAAGAGCCTTGCATGATTGGACAATGTCCTTCATGGACTCCTGGAGATGTTAAACAGTAATAGTGCAACTACCAATGTCTTACATTGTAAAGCTTAGCATTCTATGGAGTACAGTGTTTGAAAGTTTAATGTTAATTAAGAGCCTTGCATGATTGGACAATGTCCTTCATGGACTCCTGGAGATGTTCAAAAGTAATAGTGCAACTACCAATGTCTTACATTGTAAAGCTTAGCATTCTATGAAGTACAGTGTTTGAAAGTTTAATGTTAAGTACTAGCCTTGCATGATTGGACAATGTCCTTCATAAACTCCTGGAGATGTTAAACAGTAATAGTGCAACTACCAATGTCTTACATTGTAAAGCTTAGCATTCTATGAAGTACAGTGTTTGATAGTTAAATGTTAAGTACTAGCCTTGCATGATTGGACAATGTCCTTCATAAACTCCTGGAGATGTTTAACAGTAATAGTTCAGCTACCAATGTCTTACATTGTAAAGCTTATCATTCTATGGAGTACAGTGTTTGAAAGTTTAATGTTAAGTACTAGCCTTGCATGATTTGACAATGCCCTTCATGGACTCCTGGAGATGTTAAACAGTAATAGTTCAACTACCAATGTCTTACATTGTAAAGCTTATCATTCTATGGAGTACAGTGTTTGATAGTTTAATGTTAATTACTAGCCTTGCATGATTGGACAATGCCCTTCATAGACTCCTGGAGATGTTAAACAGTAATAGTTCAACTATCAATGTCTTACATTGTAAAGCTTATCATTCTATGAAGTATATTTCCATGTAATACAGTCCATAAGTTCATAATGCTTGTTGAAAAATGCTTGTTGCCATTCTTTTTGCAGAAAGACATAATGTTCCAACTTTGCCTTCATATCGCATTATCCTTGTTTTGATAGGATTGTTTAGTCAGTGTGATACAAATTCCTCTGCTTAAAACTTGGGAGTTTGAAACTTGAAAATAGCACCTTAATCATTTGTCTGAGCTGGCAATTGCTATAAGAGCACTAAACTATTTATTAAATGTAAGTTAAGCTAAGTTTAATGCCACCTTCCTCGTTTCTGTTCCACTTGCAGCTGGTGTACAGTAATATTATAAGTGACCCCTGGGACCAGGTGTATGTTAGAGCCATTTCCCATCACATCCTAATGTCAGCCTGTAGTCCCTCAGGGTCCATTCAGTTAGGTGCCATCACCTTAGCCACCCCTCCTACCAATGTTGACATACGAGATTATCCAAATTGGCTGGCGGAGCGCTGGGAGGATAGGGATGACAGCTATGATGGTCACGGATTCACCAGAGAAGTGAAAAGAGCTTTACAGAGCTGCAGGTAGGAAAAAAAACCATCAACTTATTAACATCGTTCATTTAGACTGATCTGTATAATATTAGAATCCTTGATGTAACAGGACTCATCAACACTGTTTTATCTTGACTGATCCCTGGTATGTATGCTCAGAAGCCTGATCCTTGATAAACTCACAGCAGACTGATCCCTTGTGCTTGACATATATGCTCTCAATACTTGATTTGCATTAAATATGCAATGTTTGCAAGTTTTGCCTCAATGGAGTAGTCCTTTTTATCAGGCTATGCAATATGAATCAATTTCATATATCACAATTGGTTACATTTCTTTCAGCGGGTTGCAGTTTTTAAGACACCTTAGTAACATCTATGAACTTCAACACAGTGGACCTCACAGCCATATCCTGTTACAAAGAAAGTTAAATCTGACTAAAGTTCAGAATGCAGTAGATGCTATCAGTGAGAAGCTGCCACCTCTGTTAGACCTTGGGGAGCTTCCACTACACATTGTCAATGAGGCAGAGAGGTATACATTCCCTTACCATGCCCCTTCATTGATGAGCCTTCTTAGTGTTACCAACAATGAAATGCCTCAGAGCATTGGATTTGTCCTTCTGCAGGTAAGCTTATTCTAATACTGCTAGTAATAACATGATTTTAATGGTAAATTAATGGTGAATTTTCTAGACAATCAATTTGAGGAAGTGTCTTGAAGCTATAAAATATTGATGTTGATTGCAATTGAGTCAGAGAGATAGACAGAGAGTAACAGAATGTTGAGTTAAGATATGATAATGGAGCGGATGGTTTTATCTTGCTTCTTGGAGAATATGGAGGTACCAAGTGGTGCTTTGAAAGCTTCCTTAGAAGTACTGGGGTGTTACTCCAACTCCTTAACTTGCATATAGTTATTTATCCAATGTTTGTCTTAAAGTGCAGGAGGGTATATAGTTATTTATCCAATGTTTGTCTTGAAGTGCAGGAGGGTATATAGTTATTTATCCAATGTTTGTCTTGAAGTGCAGGAGGGTATATAGTTATTTATCCAATGTTTGTCTTAAAGTGCAGGAGGGTATATAGTTATTTATCCAATGTTTGTCTTGAAGTGCAGGAGGGTATATAGTTATTTATCCAATGTTTGTCTTAAAGTGCAGGAGGTTATATAGTTATTTATCCAATGTTTGTCTTGAAGTGCAGGAGGGTATATAGTTATTTATCCAATGTTTGTCTTGAAGTGCAGGAGGGTATATAGTTATTTATCCAATGTTTGTCTTGAAGTGCAGGAGGGCATATAGTTATTTATCCAATGTTTGTCTTGAAGTGCAGGAGGGCATATAGTTATTTATCCAATGTTTGTCTTCAAGTGCAGGAGGGTATATAGTTACAGTACCGCTCACGTATAACTCGCGTAGACGTATACTCTACGTTTATCTACGCGATTATACGCGATTACACGATGTTATACGTTTCTGTACGCGACTTTCTACGCGGTGTCTACGCGGCGTCTACGCCGTGTCTACGCGGCTTAGGGCTTCGCTTCAGTGCACCTGAATAGGGATTATACGCGCGTAAAGACGTACAATCTCGTATAATCTGTAAACGTAGGATATTCTCAGCCGCTTTATATAGCAGAGCTTCTATGGGTTAGAATAAACTGTGATGCAGAAAAGAGTCGGTAAACTCAACAACAAGTAATGTCTCCTAAGCCTTTCCAAAATATTCAACCACAGAGTAAGCATATACTTAAGCCGTTAAGGATAAGAGTAACAAAGAAAACAGCGCTACTAGAAGTACAAACGATCGATACAATCAGTGCAGGAAAACTTCAGCAAGGAAACTTTATCAATTACAATGTGCACCAGTCTGTTAATATTTATACGAGTTCCTCCCGTTGGGCATTCAATTGAATGTAGGTAACAATTAATGAGAACAAGGTAGGCCTTGGCCTATCCTACCTTTTAGCCTTCATCGAAAGTTACGCCGTATATGCCTCGCAAGAAAACCACGATAACCGTTTAACGAAAAAAAAAACAATATTTGAACTTGAAGATCTGACTTCCCCCAAAAGCAATGACAAGGTTTTGGTTAGGCCTACTATGAAAAAATATTTTCAGAAGAAAACCCTTACGATTTTTTTCCACAAATATTGAGGCTTAGGTATTAGTGCTTCCTCACAATCAAGGAGCCTCCAAGAATTTCGCTCCGCTTACGTAAAACTTCTATATATATATATATATATAACACGTGGAAAGACCCGATTTTTTACACACATAATTCCCATTGACATTAGTCACGGAACATAAATTGGTCATCGACATTCGAACTTGCCCAGGTTCACTTCACCATGGGAACGAAAGAAGTTTTATCAGTCGAAGTTTATGATTGGTTGCCTTTTTAATAAAATGTTATCGTTAACACAAACATAAGCGACTTTGGATACTTTTCCTACTGTATATGTAGCGTTTCTATTTTGCACTCCTGGCACGATGCCAAACAAAATATTTCGAAATGCAGTGTATTGCTTTTTTCACAAGGGCCATTGCTGGTATGTTATATTGAAAGTACATAGGCCTGGCCATTCAGAAAGTGTTGAAAAATCGTGCAAGGTGAATTAATGATTTGAACAAAGTCAAAGGTGATACAACTTTGAACACAAAATTGCTGCGAAGAAATATATTGAAGTAACGTCATGTTTTGACAAAAGCATTCAATGTACAATAACTATTTACTAACCTTTTGAAACAAAAATTCAAGCAGGAGTGGGGAGCAGTAACACGAAATAAGAGAAATATCGACATATTGATGATAATGGCCATCGGTATATCTTATCCTGGTTCTAAGTGGCTTCCGTTCAACAAAAATATCGTTTTACCTAGGCTCAAAACGTCGCACAAAATATTTTCAAAACAACGGTACACATGAAGTAATCCAATAAATCCCAGACTGAATAACGAATATAAATACACTACAGCATCGTTACTTTAATGTTTACCTCCTGCCGACACAACCGAAAATGTTTAATGTTTAATATGTAACACGGAGATACGTATTGAACTTTTTAAAAAAAAATAATTTCAACGTTTTAACATGTCACTCCCGTAGCTCCTTAAAAGTTGCTAAGCTTTTTATTGATAACGCCGAACGTACCGCCATTACCAGACACACAAGGCGCCACGAAATGTAACACTGTTTAAAAAGTCGGAAACATCTGAAAGTACTAGTAATATGCAAATGTTACGAACGTTTTACCCCTACGTTAATTGTATTTTTTCTCACCGTTCAATCGTCCGGTTATTTTCCTTTTTTTTCATCTTCAATGGTTATCGAAGTTTGTTTTTGACAATGAGGAAATGTTATTCGCAAAATTTGAACACATTGAGAAACAAATCCCAGGGCGTAAAATCTCACGAACATAATTGTACTTCCAGGAATCCAGGGTAAAGCTCGTTGCTGCAAAGGTTGAGCTCACACGCGCTAAGCAAGGTACCTGGGAGACTGCTTGGGCCACCCCTACTCTCTTACGAGACGGGTTAATATAGTGTCGCACGTTTTTGGCAGTTTGCCAGGGTTGTAACAACTCCTTGTTAGGTCAGAATGGAATGCAAATTAACAGGTGTCAGGCTTGTGAGCAGAAACCAGGACATGACCTAGATTTCCAGGGTAGTCAATATTCCGCGCGCGCACCTGCAGTTGGGATATTTGGTGATCACGTTTTAGTACGCATGACATGGGAAAACAAAAACCTCAAATGAAACTTACTGTTGGAATACGTGGATTTTACTCTTCTGATGTTCGGTTACAACTGGTTCTTATAATGTCAAGTTGAATGGAGCTGGTAAGCATCTTAGCGCCATTTTAAATTGTGCTCGAACACTTTTGTCATGGCCAATCAGTCTGTGGATCCTAAATGTTTTTTATTTGGCAAACGGACATTCAAGGGAAAAAGTCATGCAATTGGAAACTGTTTTCCTACATTCTAAGAAGTATAAGTTTTTTTACGTAACACCTCTTTTTTTGTTCAAAGTTTTGTTTTAGCATAGGCCTAGGCCTACTCAAATCAACTGAGGGAGAACAGGATGTTCAATGAAGGTTTACATATTTTCATATGAAAGGTCCGCCGTTTTGCGGCAAATTCTCTGCCTCTTTCAATACATATTTTCCAATAACACACTTCTTGCGACAAAAAATTACCATACGTTTGAGTTGTTCTTTTTTTTCAAATAAAATGTTTCTCGTACGAAATCTGAAAAAAAACGGGCGGCCATAATTTTTTCTTTTCATTGCTTTAATACTAGTTCGGAATACGTGGCTTCCTTTACAAAATATTATTTAATGATAGTTTAGATTGCTTGTAATCCGAATAGACACCCGGGGATTCAGGAAAAAGGAGGCCCCTTGTGCGGGCGAAAAACATGTTTTGTTTTTAACCGGCCCTGCTTCAAAGTTGTTCGGTGGAATTTTTTCTTTTCATTCCAACGAACCAACGGTAAATTAAATAAAAATTGACAAAGAAACGCTTAGTAATACTTTATTATTTCTTCCAAATGTTGACAACTATTCAAAGTAAACTAATCCTCCGTGGAACAGAACCTCTACAACTGAAAAATAAAGTCGGGGAAAGAAACACTGAATAGAAACCCAATTAACAAAAAAAATTCTATGCCATCAAACACTTTACCTTCGTCCCCTTCGCTGCAAAGTGAATATCACCTCTTAAACTATGATGTAAGAAACGGCTGTTTTAAACATCTCACTAACTCTTTCGGCGACTTTAATCCCTATTCATTGAGCACAATAGCATTTCCTGCGTATAAACTCGTAGAGGGATTATACGCGGTGTCTACGCGGCCTCTACGCGGCAATTTCTTTGTCAACGAGTTTATACGCGAGTGTACGTGTTTATACGTGTTTATACGATTCTGTGCGCGTACACATGTCCAGTTATACGTGAGCGGTACTGTATTTATCCAATGTTTGTCTTGAAGTGCAGGAGGGAATAGTTATTTATCCAATGTTTGTCTTGAAGTGCGTGCAGGAGGGTATATAGTTATTTATCCAATGTTTGTCTCGAAGTGCAGGAGGGTATATAGTTATTTATCCAATGTTGGTCTTGAAGTGCAGGAGGGTATATAGTTATTTATCCAATGTTGGTCTTGAAGTGCAGGAGGGTATATAGTTATTTATCCAATGTTTGTCTTGAAGTGCAGGAGGGTATATAGTTATTTATCCAATGTTTGTCTTAAAGTGCAGGAGGGTATATAGTTATTTATCCAATGTTGGTCTTGAAGTGCAGGAGGGTATCAATTGCTATAAGGTACATGTACATTCATATTTAATCACCAATTTGAATTGCTACATTTGTCTCTTCAGGAGTGTCATTGGCTTAACTCTTTGCTGTGTCATGTACGTCAATCACTGCATAATCTAGAGGTTAATATCCTGGGGGGTCAGGAGGCAATGCCTGAGGATGTTCTTATGATAGCCAAGGCCCTACAGGAGGATGCTGTGCCATCTTTATGGGTCCATCCTAACAGACTACCCTGTGGCCACTCTATTGTCTCGTGGACCCTTGGTAAGATTCAATTCTCTTGAAACTAACCATTAAATATACTGGAAAACCTTAATAGAATATAAATAGAATTGTAATGTTTTTGTGACAATGCTTGTGTCATTTTCCAATATTTTTTTATTCAATAGTGTTATTTTTCTAAAGCTTCAGGGTTAGATAAAAGGGGTGGGGGCTGGCTGGGAAGTGGAATCATAATGTTAGTCGACTATACTGACCACAACTCCAATATGAATTGGTTTGCGCATTCTCATGATAAGAAGGAAGAATTGGAATAATAAAAATGAGAAACATTCTACATTGATACCTTTGATAATACTGTCATCCTAACTTACATGTTGATAAACTTCAGAGGTCTCCAACCTTGCATATACATTGTCCAGAATCAAGTAACATGATATTTCTCTTGTGCTCTCATAACTCCAGATCTGAAGAAACGTTACAACCAAATGAGAAAGTGGATCAAAGAAGGCAAAGTACCAGGATCATCTCAGGATCCTCGACGCCCATTGGACCCCCATGGCCACCTCTCTTCACTCTGGCTGGGTGGATTAGTTAATCCTGGGGCTTGCATTACAGCTCTAAGACTTGAAAAAGCTGTGTTGGAGAAGTGCCTTCTGAGTGAGGTAATTAACCAATCTAGCTTTGTTAGGTGAAGAGTAACTTCTGAAATCATTAGATCAGCTTGTTGTCTTTCATTTATATTAATTTTACATTTTCTATCAGATTTAACAAATTAAGCAGTAAACTTTTGTATACCAAAATGTTAGAGCCGCTGGTAACTGACTGTTATTATTATCAGTTAATGTAAAGGCACAGTATTGATATCTTGACCTATTTTTTATCCGTTTGGTCACAAAATGTGCAGAATAATAATATACTTAGTTTACAGGTTAATTGGTGGTCATATTCACCATTAGTACAGTGTATGCAAAATCTACCTCTTGTATGCCAAATTATGTGTCAATTTATACATCAGAGTATCTCTGTCTAGCTTGGTGAGGATAATCCCTTTGTTCCATATGTTATTATAGATTAGGGAATCTAATCTAATTACAATTGTGCAAGTAACCAATAGCATCTGGCATTCCCTGAACTATGATAATGCAAGTAATAATAGCATCTGCAATTCCCTGTAAGTGTGAGTTTATTGGCAAATGTATATGAGAGTGTAATCAGACTAGAAATCCCTTTTGACAGTTACATTAATTAAAATTTCCAATTATTACTGTCAACATAGCAAGAAGTGTGTCAAGTTGTAGGACATATTGGATTAAGTTTTGCTGTAGGTCAAAGCTGTGACTGTGTGTGTGATCTGGTCACAACTTAAGTTATGACAAGTTGGAGGTTTTCTTTAATTCACTTATTCTCTTGTTTGCTATTTTGTGTTCAGATTGGTCTTGTCTGTGAGGTGCCAGCAGAAGGGTCACTGACTGATGCAGTCAGTCATGAAGGTGGTATTTACATAACTGATGTCTTCATGAATGGTGCATCATGGGATGTAGAGAAGGGAGCCCTCACTAAAGCAGGGTATGTACTACACAGTATTAAAGTATTCCCCTCAGTTTTCTTAGTCAACATTTGCTTGATCTTTTCTGATAATGTCATGAAGTCAGCAGAACTGTATCTGAGTCATAGTGCACTAAGTAATGGTAATAGGCACATGACACAAGGTCTCTCTTACCTTGATTGATGCTAGTCATATTGCCAAACAAGTTGGGAAGATAAACTAATAGTTATATTACTGGTAATAATCAAGATGATGCTGAAATTTCATTATGACTTCTAATGTTTCTTGTTTAATATCTTTCAGAGATGGGTTTCAGCTGATTCCTTTGCTATATATTTATCCAGTCCTTAAAAACCAGAGGTCAATTTCACCATTAGAGGGAGAGGAACCAAGGCAAGATGATAAATCTAGTGATGGAGATAACTTGCCATCTGGCATGGAGATGTACTGCTGTCCTGTCTTCATAAACAGTTATAGACAAGTCTGTTGTTTTACAGTAGACCTACCATGCCCCCATCCTGCCTCTCAGTGGGAGATTCAGAGAACATCCATCGTACTAGATCCAGGTAAGCAAGCACTGTTACACATTTAACATCAAGTTGATGAAAGATTGTGATGTCATTTTTGTCAGCTTTGCTTACTATCTGATACCAGTGAATAGTCTGTGTCTCAGCAGGTGGTAAGCATCTATGTTATTGTATCTTCTAGTTTTAAGTATGCACTGGAAAAGACAGATACAATGATTCATGATATCAGCTGATAGATGCAATGTAGATAGCTTACTTATCTCACAGGACAAACAAACCTACCAATTAATTGGTATAATCAACATAAACATTTCTTCATCTCTCCAGGTTTGTCAGAGCATGGCCCAAGGAAATGGCCAAAACCAGCAGCTCGTACTACAGAAGCTAAATCACCAAAAGTACATCAACTGCGTGACTCATCATCCCCACTGCCTGTTCCACCTTTGGAACAAACAAGAGACCGGGGGGACCAGTCAGATCAACCACCTCCTTCAAGACAGTCCAGGCGGTCTGCTCTTGGTGTCATTCATGAAGGGTTAACAAGGGATACTCCACAGCAAGACAGTGAGACACCATCAAGGGCAGGGTCAGCTCACTCTAAATCTCAGGGGTCTAAGAGGTCTTCCTCCCAACAGTCTAAGCCACCTGGTCAGGATCTTGGAGTTATGGATGAAGTCAGTGATGAGACTGGGGAGGAGATCAAACCAGATGAGTTTGAAGCTATTCTCACCAGCAGAACATTAAATCTAGGGAAGGAGCGACATACTACTTCACTCTTTGACTACAGATCTCCTGACAAAAAGGAATCAGAGAACAAAAATCAGAATGCTAGTGAAGAAGTGGAAGTTAACATCAGGGAAAAAGAAGACATAAGTAAGATGAAGACAGAGGAAGATGATGCTAAATCTACTGGACAGTCAGATTCAGAGAGGTATGAAGACGAGGGGAAGGAGGATAGCTCAGCAGATGAATCATACAGATCAGGAAGCAGTCATGATAAACAAGATGAAACAGAGGTGACAGATGAAGATGACAGGACAGAGGATGAGGACGAGATAGTGTCAAGAGGTGGAAGCAGGGAAGAAGAGGTATTACTCGGAGAAGAAAAGGAAGAGCTGTTTGATAATCAGAACCAAAATGAAGTACTAAAGAGTGATGACATTGATCAGAGTGAAAAGATAACAACTGTTGAAAAAGATGATTTCTTTGAAACAGCATCCAGAAAATCAGCAGAGTCTAACACATCAAGGACTAGTCAAGGAAAGGTTCCCAATCCCGAGAGAAGATCTAATAAATCTAGGAGCAGTGCCGGTAGCAGGAAGTCTTCTGATAATGTTGAGGTACCAGAAAAGCAAACCTCTCCATACGGTTCCAATGAAAGAGTAAGATCCAAAACTAAGGAAATGATGGTAACTGACAAAGAGGAAAATGATGTACAATCATTAAAGAAGCAAGAGTCTTTCCATAGCACCATGTCAGGGACATCTGAGAAAGATAAGGCAAGGAGGGAACAAGGCAATTTAGGTAGCTTTAAGAAAGATGCTGTTGAAAGGAAAGGATCCCAGACAAGCTTACGATCTGACCCAGGAATCAAGAGGGCAGGTAGTGGAGGTAGCAGGTCCTCTAAGCATTCTGTAAGGGAGGAGGGGGTAGATAGGTCAAATATGAGAGGAGGGTCAGCAGCATCAAGAAGATCCAGTAAGAAATCTGTCTCTGCATTATCAAACAGAGAAGATGCTATAATGGATAATTATGAGGAAGACAAAGACCAAAGGACAACAGAGGAAGTGGATAATGATTTCATAGATCAAAGAGAAGGTAACAAATTCACAGAGGAAGATGAGGAGAAGACAGCACGACAACCAAAGAATGATTCCTCTGAAACAGTCGGTGAGGAGAGGTTGATAGAATCACCGACCAGTGATGATGGAAACAGAGTTGGCAACAGTGATGCAACGGAAGCTATAGGAACAGATGGCGATCAAAAAGATGATGATAACAATGATGATGATGACAATGATGATGACGATGATGATGACGATGATCATGATGATGACGATGACAATGACAATGATGATGATGATGATGACAATAATGATGATGATGGTGATGATGATGAAGAGGTAACAGAACAAGAACATCAAGCTGGGGAAGAGAGGAAGCACTTTGAAGACAAGTATGGCAATGGCGACAAAGGACAAGACAAGGAAGAAGACATTGAAGGAGATCATGGGGAAGAGAAAAATATTCCATTGGAGAAAGAAGCCAAAGAAGAGGATATTATTGAGGATGAAGGAAGCAAAAACAATGAGAAAGATGTTACAGCAGTGGAAGACATTGAGGATGGAAGTAACACAGATGTTGCTAAACCACTTCTGGAGAGAATGCTTGACAATGCTGATGATGAAAATGGCAAACAAGAGGCAGAAAATGCAAGAGCAAGTTCTCCTGGTGATGATTCAATTGATAAAAAGAGCATATTTGACAAGGATGCACCTGCATATTAGCTAATACTTTCAATCCAGTGGTCAGTATTTGTACACAAGTTCTGCTTGTTCATTTTTGCACGTTTCAACTTGATGACAGTTTCTCTGTGATATTAATGCGTCTTATGTATTTTGGCTCTCTGTGTGTTCATACTGAATCTTGGCATCATAGTCACTGAACTTTAGAAATGAAAGAACCTTCATAACCAAAAATGATTTCATAGTGAATAGAGGATGCAATTTGAAATTTTATGTACTTCATTATTAAGTTCTCTGTTCTTAAATACTGAGATTTTGTGTTTCTAGACAAACCAAACAATTAGTTTGCAATTTAGATCACCAAAGGATTGTATTGTCCTTTAATATGTTGACTGCAATAGATACTGCTTAGTATTTTCAGTCCTGTAATGTAATGAACCCAGTAATCTTATGATACTGTGTACTGTTTGTTTCAAACCCAACAGAACAATTGGTTTGATTATAGTATTTCATTGCTAATTTAATCTTCTAATAGTGTTTCATATCCAGTCATTCAGTCAGTTGCTGTGTAAATAACTTAATATTCAGTCTTTCATATTTTTGAAGTTATCTACTTGGCACCTGTGTTTAATTGAACAATCCATCCAATGTTCTGACACTAGTATCTCATGATAACTCTTCCACTTACCTTGTCTTCAAACATTCCTTCCAAATTCATAACCTTGATTTATTGTGAACTTGGTAACAAAACGGACGTTCCCATTTCCATGAGTTGTTTATGCAATGTACACATCTTTCAGTTATTTTATGGATCAGCTATGAAAGATGAAACGAAAGCTGTCTTCACGGTTAAAGTTTATTTTACACAACACACATCTATTCCCAGTCGATTCAAGTATGTGCTATTTGAATATGCATGTAAAATGTTAAGCTTCCTATTCCAAGCTATTAAACAGTATGACATAAATGATACAAGTAGAAGTAGTTTCCTTGTTAATAAAACATGACAATTATTGAAAGTGTCATGGTCATCATATTGTATCACTCATCTTATACAAAAATATCAATTTTGGTTTTATTTCTATTACATCTTGCAAACGTAAAATGTCACTGAGTTATCGAAGTGCAACATGTTTTCAAGATTTGACCTGCCTCTTCTTTTCTTCCCTGTATTTACACATTAATGCAATTAAGACTAATATTAATGCAATTAAGACTAACTTTAATGCAATTAAGACTAATATTAATGCAATTAAGACTCACTATAAGGCGATTAAGACTAACTTTAATGCGATTAGACTAACTTCGCTACAAAGAGGAATACAAATTTATAAAAAATTGAATAGTTGCACATCTGTATAATTGCAATGTGGTCTAATAGCTCAAGAAAATGTAACAATGTGATAGAAATGTTTTACAATATGTTATATTTTATTTTAAGTTACGTTATATTTTATTTGTATAAAGCATTACACTTCTCTGCAGTGAAATGGATGGTATAGTTATTGCTATCATTTGCATTGGTCATTGTCGATTTGGCAAAAAATTTACACATTTGTTTACGTTTTCCATTCTCTGACACCAAACATGAAACATTGCTGATATGTGTGCTGTGTTAATAAACCAAACTGTCACCATCAAACGGCGTTTATGATATTTCATTTGTCATTAAATCCCTTCTTGCCGATCTTTGAAGTCATTTTGCCCTCTATCGTTTGCAACTCCCCCATCCCGCCCCCTTTAGTCAAGTAGTCTTACAATCATCATGTTTGTTTGCTGCTATTTGGAGTATTTATATATATTGATATTCCGTATGATTTGATAGTCAAGCTGTAAAGTTTGGATACGTCAGTTATATCTACATACTATTATATAAACAGAGAAAAAGTTATGTAAAATATGAAATCATATAAAAGAAACTGAAAATTAAACATTAATTGCCTTGAACATGCCATCTTTCCAAGGTAGTTAGCCATTGTGGTACATGCAGCAACAGATAAAACTTATAAAATGGCTCAATTTTAAAAATACGGTCACTCATCCAAAACGCTGTGGAAAATAGCTTTGGAAAGTTGTAAATACCAACAATTGGAACTTTGTACCTCTTGAAACAGGATGTTGTCATTTTAAGAATCGCATTGTGTCATGCTCAGGGCAAACGATGAAAGGAAGATCTGCTATGGCGTAAATAATATTATAGTTTTCCCTGTAGTGATGCATGACCACAAAGTATATTAAATCTCATTGGTAGTATGATCGATAAGTAATTACATTGAACATCATACAACCCATATATAGAGCAATGGCTAGCTGATGTATGCCCAGAACGTCCCGATGGTTAATACGTGATATACATGCAGTGACGCCCGTTTAATGCGTAGGTTACTACTCTAACAACATCACTGACACGACTGTCTTCTAACCGTGCGTAACTAAAGTCATGGTCCATGTTGGACGAGGATACAGTGATAAACCCATAATGGGAGGCATGTGGCGTTCATTGACCATATGTGATGAATGGAGGCATGTGAAGTTCACAGACCATATACACAACGTGAATATCGTGCATCATTGTTTTGCAATGACAATCATTTGTAAATAACGGTTGCTTGAGAAATATTGATCACAACTCATTTCGATCTGTCTCGTCGTTCCCTTTCCCGGAACTTGCCAACGATGACATGTCATCCTTATGCGATGGTTGGTTGACATTGCTCCGTGTGGAGTGCGCCCCGGTACTCTTAACTGAGGGCGCCAGATTACTTCTAACAGATGGCGCCCCTGTACTTTTCAATTCTCCTGGTTGGTTATTGTAGCCTGCTGTATGCACTGAAACCTGTGTGATACTTTGTGGGCTATTCGGGTTTTCTGCGTCATAATATACTGGCCGTGCCGTCTTGGGCTTGTTCTTTTGCTGGGTAAATATAAGATATTAAAATACATATTTTGAATTAAACTATGTGCTATAATAAAATCCAGCATATTGGACCTTTGTATTTGCGAGTGTTCCTAACTAATTATTGACTGGCTTGGAAAACGAAAGTATGTTTAAAATTTTATGATAAAACTCTACTTCAAATTTATAAGAGGCTAAAATCCAATAATCTTGCTACATGTTTATCAACAACTATGTTTTGGTAACTTAAAGTTACTCCAAATCTAAAATATTAAACTAACCAGCCACGTGGCATTTCGCAACCTTCATGATGGCCAAATGTTATGTTCATTTTCCTCGGCGATTCGAATGTTCTCAAGAGTATTCAGATTAATCAATGCATAATGAAAAAGAATTCATCTAAATATCTGTGGAATCATTAAATCAGTCACAATCATGTCAAATCAGTCAATGAATACATTAATGATAAGATGATTAGTTTTTTATCTACGTTCAAACTTATTTTAAATATATAAACATTGAATCACATTATGAACATTGTGACATTGTTTTCTGAGGTCGATTTAATACAGCTTCATGACGTAAAAATTGAAACCAGGTGCTTTTTTATCTCCAAATTCATTTGAGATATGTAAGAGTCTTAAATTAAACAATTCCTTGTCTCAGTTAGGAAAAATTCTTGAGAATTGTAATAGAATGTTGATGAACTTGTAGTTTGGGAGTCCAACATTTGTCACCATAATAAGGTTCAATCCTGATGACCTTCCATAATATCATGTTATCACGGGTCTGCCTAAACAGGTGATTTATTTAGGTAAATAATTTTGAATTAAATAACATGAATTACCGGTGTCTTCAAATATTTCGGCAAGTAGAGAATTGCAAGAATAACTAAGACAATCAGAAGAGCTGCTCCTACAATGCTCCCGATCACGATACCGGCTATTTTACCGCCATTTTTATCATCTGAGAAAGAAAAGAAATTGTGAAAAAAATGTTTAATATTGTCATTTACAGAACATGAAAACCAAAAAGATGTTTAGAACAAGTAATCTTTATTTCATGCAGTTGAATTCAGAATATGTAAAAGACTAGGCCTGTCATAAAAGATGAACCATGAGGATTTATTTATCGTCTGGTGTAAACTTCACCTCGTCTATTTATCGATATCTCGTAATTAGCATGGCATTGTGACGTGCCCCTTCAGTGATATCGTGAGTTAGTGACAATGTTCAAAACCTTGAAAGTCACTTGTTAACTACTTTCGTGAGATTCAAGCTGTACGTTCGGAATATTTGAACTACATATCTTGCTTTAGAAGGCTAATATTTGATGTACATATCCTGCTTAAGAAGGCTAATATTTGATGTACATATCCTGCTTTAGAAGGCTAATATTTGATGTACATATCCTGGTTTAGAAGGCTAATATTTGATGTACATATCCTGCTTAAGAATGCTAATATTTGATGTACATATCCTGCTTTAGAAGGCTTATATTTGATGTACATATCCTGGTTTAAAAGGCCAATATTTGATGTACATATCCTGCTTAAGAAGGCTAATATTTGATGTACATATCCTGCTTAAGAAGGCTAATATTTGATGTACATATCCTGCTTTAGAAGGCTAATTGTAGCCTACAATACACAGCTCACATAGTATTACTTAAACGAGACTGAACCATTAATGACTTTACCACATAACACATAACAAACAAAGACATTTACTGACCAACGCAAGAGGAGGTTGATCCAGACCAAGCATCGCCACTGCATTCGTGTCGTGAAGCGCCCTCTAATTTGTAACCGTCATCACATGTCACTATTATAATCTGTGTTTCTTCAAAAGTTGAGTAGGACATGTAACCATTTTCCAGTGCAGGGAGACTGCCACAGGGAGAAACTGCAAACAAAGATACAAAGATATTGACAAACAATCTTTAAATATGAGTATAACCACATGTTGTGAGTAGTAATACAAAAGAAGGCATGTTTCATGTGATATACTGAGATATCATTATCTGTTAATGTTGATAGCCTACAATACCTGCTTTTGTAAATGATATTGCAGTTTCACTAACCTTCGCTACAAACATGTATACTGATTAGGAAGATTAGGAAGATGGAAGTACAATAGGCCTAAGCCAATAATAAGATACTGATTAGGAAGATGGAAGTACAATAAGTCATATATATGAAGTCAAACTGTTTAAGTATGATTATATTCGCAATTCGGAACTTTAATTCCCAATTATGCAATCAATCCTGACGGTCTAAATAATATCTTTTCATTACTATTGTGTAGTAAATAATACAATTATTACGATGACCTACTGCACAAACTTTGGCCTATTCGCAAAGGTCGAACTGTGGGAGAAAATCGAAACCAAAAGGTGTCCCGTTGTGTGTTATTGTTTTGGTCGAGATGACAAAGTTAACCCGTGACTAGCGTTCATTTAACATTCGCTCGATTGGGCCAAAGTTTGTGCGAACCAGTACATCGTGAAGACTGTTTGAATATTTACTATACAATATTCAAGTAAATGAAGACTGTAGAGTGACGTATAAGACGTATAGAGTGACGTTTAAGTTAGTTCATTGTTAGAATGGAATACTTAAGTAGTCTTTAAGGGCAGTTCAAGTTTGTAACTCACAAATACAATCAGTTGGGTTTTCTGAGCCTGAGTATTCTCCATTTTCCTGACATGTTCGTTCCGGAGATCCAACTAGCACGGACCCCTCGCCACACTCAATCATCACCGTGGTACCAACAAAGTTATTCATGTCATTGGATACAACCTCTTCGTTTTCCATCTGTGAGTATGTCTTGCTCCCATTACGCGGAGTGTCGAAGAAAGGACATGAAGTCACTGCAATGAACAGAAAATGTGAAATAGTATAATCAATAACTAAACAAGAAAGAGTAGAACACCGGGTGCTTGAACCTTCATCATGGCCCTATCATTGGAGGAATGGTAGTTGAGATCAGAGAGGTGGGATAGTGAAGGTTAGTGGGATCAGAAAACTTAGAAGGCAAGTAAAGGTTATTGAGATCAGAGAGGTAGTTTAGTAATGGTTAGTGAGGTCAAAGAAGTAGTTGAGTAATGGTAAGTGAGGTCAGAGAATTAGGCTAGTAAGGGTAAGTGAGGTCGGAGAGGTGGGATGGTAAAGTTTAGTGGGATCAGACAAGTAAATGTTATTGAGATCAGAGAGGTAGTTTAGTTCAGGTTAGTGAGGTCAGCGAAGTAGTTGAGTAATGGTAAGTGAGGTCAGAGAATTAGGCTAGTAAGGGTAAGTGAGGTCAGAGAGGTGGGGTGGTAAAGTTTAGTGGGATCAGACAAGTAAATGTTATTGAGATCAGAGAGGTAGTTTAGTTCAGGTTAGTGAGGTCAGAGAAGTAGGCTAGTAAAGGTTAGTGAGGTCAGAGAGCTAGGTTAGTAAAGACAGTATTGAGATCAGAGATGTAGGTTGGGGTAAGTAACTAAAGATTAGATAAGTATGTTAGGATTGGTTACTAAGATAAAAGAGATAGGTTGCTGTGGGTGATTAAGGTAGATGAGGTAGGGCTAGCAAATATGAGGTAGGTCGGTGGGAGAGTAAAGGTCTTTGATATCAGACAGGTAAATCAGAGAGGTAGATCAGACAGGTGGATCAGACAGGTAGATCAGATAGGTAGATCAGATAGGTAGATCAGATAGGTAGATCAGACAGTTAGATCAGATAGGTAGATCAGACAGGTAAATCAGAGAGGTAGATCAGACAGGTAGATCAGACAGGTAGATCAGATAGGTAGATCAGATAGGTAGATCAGATAGGTAGATCAGACAGTTAGATCAGATAGGTAGATCAGACAGGTAAATCAGAGAGGTAGATCAGACAGGCAGATCAGACAGGTAGATCAGATAGGTAGATCAGACAGGTAGATCAGGCAGGTAGATCAGACAGGTAGATCAGACAGGTAGATCAGGCAGGTAGATCAGACAGGTAGATCAGGCAGGTAGATTAGATAGGTAGATCAGACATGTAGATCAGACAGGTAGATCAGACAGGTAGAACAGACAGGTAGATCAGATAGGTACATTAGACAGGTAGATCAGGCGGATAGATAAGACAGGTAGATCTGACAGGTAGATCAGATAGTTAGATCAGACATGTAGATCAGACAGGTAGATCAGACAGGTATATTAGATAGATCAGACAGGTAGATCAGATAGGTAAATCAGACAGGTAGATCAGACAGGCAGATCAGATTGGTAGATCAGACAGGTAGATCAAATAGGTAGAGCAGATAGGTAGATCAGATAGGTAGATCAGATAGGTAGATCAGATATGTAGATCAGATATGTAGATCAGACAGGTAAATCAGACAGGTAGATCAGATTGGTAGATCAGACAGGTAGATCAAATAGGTAGAGCAGATAGGTAGATCAGATAGGTAGATCAGATAGGTAGATCAGATATGTAGATCAGATATGTAGATCAGATAGGTAGATCAGACAGGTAAATCAGAGAGGTAGATCAGACAGGTAAAACAGACAGGTTTATTAGGTAGATCAGACATGTTACATCAGACAGGTGGATCAGAGAGGTATAATAGATAGATCAGACAGGTAGATCAAATAGGTAGATCAGACAGGTAGATTAGACAGGTAGATCAGACAGGTAGATCAGACAGGTAGATCAGATAGGTAGATCAGACAGGCAGATCAGATTGGTAGATCAGATAGGTAGATCATATAGGTAGATCAGACATGTTACATCAGACAGGTGGATCAGAGAAGTATAATAGATAGATCAGACAGGTAGATCAAATAGGTAGATCAGACAGGTAGATTAGACAGGTAGATCAGACAGGTAGATCAGACAGGTAGATCAGACAGGTAGATCAGATAGGTAGATCAGACAGGGAGATCAGATTGGTAGATCAGATAGGTAGATCATATAGGTAGATCAGATAGGTAGATCAGACAGGTAGATCAGATAGACAGATCAGACATGTAGATCAGACAGGTAGATCAGACAGGTACATTATATAGTAGGACAGGTAGATCAGATAGGTAAATCAGACAGGTAGATCAGATTGGTAGATCAGATAGGTAGATCATATAGGTAGATCAGATAGGTAGATCAGACAGGTAGATCAGATAGACAGATCAGACATGTAGATCAGACAGGTAGATCAGACAGGTACATTATATAGTAGGACAGGTAGATCAGATAGGTAAATCAGACAGGTAGATCAGATTGGTAGATCAGACAGGTAGATCATAGAGGTAGATCAGATAGGTAGATCAGAAAGGTAGATCAGAATGGTAGATCAGAAAGGTAGATCAGAATGGTAGATCAGACAGGTAGATCAGACAGGTAGATCAGACAGGTAGATCAGATAGGTAGATCAGGCATGTAGATCAGACAGGTAGATCAGACAGGTATATTAGATAGATCAGACAGGTAGATCAAATAGGTAGATCAGACAGGTAGATCAGACAGGTAGATCAGACAGGTAGATCATAGAGGTAGATCAGACATGTAGATCATAAAATAAAGGTCAGTGGGATGTTCGTAAATTTAAAATTAGCTCATAAATGTTTACTTGTTATGAACGTACTTTTCATCATGACGTCATCCGCCCAATAGTAGTGCTCCACCACGGTGGCAGTAGAAGATGCCAAGTCTTGATCACGTGTTACCAAATAGTCAAATCTACATTGCTCTACATCTCCACACGTGTTTTCCATCGTAGACTGTTCAGATGAAGAGAGACTTGACTCGTCTGGCGCCACCAATACTGGATTATATACGGTACTGTTTTGATAATCTGCGTGGGTTTTGCCACCGCTATATCGAAATAACATTGGGTATACCGTTTCCCCTGAGGAAAAAAGAAAATTCGATTTAGTTTAACTGTCAGTGAAGTTAGAAACCTGTGACGTCACCATTTATGCGTATAAAGCTAGCGATATATCACGCAGAAATGTATACATAGAATATACTTCCGACTTGTCGCTTGCAGCAAATCGGAGATCAGCAGCTCACCCAAAAGCGTCAACCTACCCTGCATTTTACGTAGTCTGAACGTTAGACAATGAATTGCCGAATTAATTTTCCAAATTGTTAGAGATACTTATAATAAAAATTGGAAAATATGCTCAGCATTGAGAGCCACTTCTGTTAAAAATAGTTTTACGATGTGTACTGCTGGGACGTAACAACACATAACTGAACAAATAATATACAACTCGTAGGATATTACCGAAGTCTTCATAGATCAGTATTATATTACCGCAAGACTCCGGTTGTCTTTTAGCATTCACTGGCAGAGACACAGACGAACGATAGCATATGGCTTGCATAGCCTAGCTACAAGTTAGCTAGTACTGATACTACTAGTAGTAGTATAACTATAAAGTTATCGTTGTATTAATACAACAGTGGTAATCAGGCCTAGGCTATATCCAATTGCTAAGGTAGGAAAAAAGAACTCAAGTAATGGTGATAACAAACTTTGTTGAGACTAAGATGACAGTCTGCTCTGTTTGTCTATATAGGCCTAACTGCTAAATTAAGAAGCCTAACATGCAACTCGACTGAGGCCCTGTTGTAGGCCTTCCTTCTAAGCAAATGACAATGAGATGAAATGTTTGTGGTATACACATGTATGCATCCTCTTTGTGGTTAAGAATTGATAAATTATATTTCATGACAATTTAAAGTATTTACATGTAAGTCACCATGCATCACCGATGACCGCTGAGAGTTACAATATGGAGATTAATTTACAAAATGAAAACAATCAAATGTTACAGTAGAAGGAGAATACTTGTAAGTAGACTATAATGTACTGCTTAAAATGCTGCAATATACTTTTCATAGGTCTACTTCTATTATGGTGCCTTGTTCAATTGTAACTTTAATATTCATCAGCAAAAGCATGTACATAGTAAAAATTAGACACAGAATATCAATCATTATTAAGCGACATATTTAAAACAAAGAAAGCTTATAGCCATTTTATTAGGACGGGGGGGTGGGTGGGGGGAGGGGGAGGGAGGGAGGAGGTTGGATATATTTAGAGAGGTTATCTATTACTTCTTCCATGTTGACTTTAGTTTGCAAGTATGTGTATCAATTGAAAACTGTGGGTATACAGAGCAATATATTTTGGGAAGTTCTAAATCGTTTTGCCTGTTGACCTATTTTCTAAGAGACCTGGGTTGAGGGAAAACCTGGGATAGAGGAAGGAGCTACCTGGATTAGGGGATGGGGTATACCTGGGTTAGGGTGGGGGACTAACATGGGTTAGGGAATGGGGTATACCTGGGTTAGGGTGGGGGACTAACATGGGTTAGGGGAGGTAGAAACCTGAGTTAAGGGAGGTAGGTCATACGTAGGTTATGGGAGGTACAAACCTGGGTGAGGGGATGGGAGACATACGTGGGTAAGGGAAGAGAGACACACCTAGGTTAGGGGAGGTAACTACATGGGTAAGGGGGTATGACGTACCTGGTTCAGTGGATGAGGACATACCTGGATTAGGGGAGCAATCTATCTGGGTTAGGTGTATTATATTATATATTATTTTGTCTGAATAGTTTACTTACATGTTAAGCCAGCTTCATAAATTTCTTCCTCAGAGGCTGTATTTGGGTCCAAGACAGATCCTGACCTTGGCCGAAGGTCATCATCGGGGTCATCGTTGTAATTACCCAGCATGCCACGTACACCGCTGGATCCCTAAATAATGATTTACAGCATTTCCAGGAATTAATCGAATTGTGCAGAATAGGGAAAGAGAGATTTTATATGATACTATACTATTTAAAATTTGGTAAAAGTATCAAACATTTAGGACTTAATGATAGAATATTCGCTGAAGTCATAAAATAGCTGTCTCTGAATTAAACAGGTCAATATAAAACCAAATGAACAGTCAGATAAACGCATAACAATAACCGCGGACTTTAAATATGTGTATTCTTATGATAGAGTGGTATGTTAGTAATACTCTCCAAACGACAGAAAGAACTCAGGTCTCTATAGTCATCAAATCCAACATTTGAAACTATCCCAATATCTTATAAAATCAAGCGAAATTATCATTTTAAGCTGCGTATAGGTGTATTCATCGGAAAACCCAACCTTCAGGTCCGGTGGAAGAATGACTGATATAGCTAAGTTATTTTGATCCTCTTCGCTGGTCACATTAACACCGATTCGACTCTCCATGAACATCACAGTTAGTGACGTAATCATTTGATCTGACTCGAAATTATTGTTGATGGTGATAGATACACCTAGAGAAATTAAGAAAACAATATTGACGAACATCACGATTAGGGACGTAATAATTTGATCTGATATCATATCATTGTTGATGGTGATAGACACACCTCAAGTTAAAGAGAATTATAGATTGAACGAAAGATTTACATGTATGGTCATATACAAGAAAAGTACAGTCTTATAATACCACAATAATAGCTAACTAATGTGAAAGTAATGAAATCACTCTGCCTTGTCTTGCTTAGTTTCTGTCGAGATGCATTCAGTTACTAGTCAGATCAAGAACACTGTTTACTGTTTGGACACAGTACTTTATCACATCCGCGGTGTCATCTCTATATATTTGTTTGATTTTACGAATAAATTGTAAGTTTCATTTAGGAGACACAGGCCCAAACATTATTGATTCTGCGATAGAGATAACAGTCATGAAAAGCTTTCCCAAATGGTTAAGAACATTTGATTCCATTTGTGAGATAAAACAGGTTTAATATTCCTTTACATAAGACTTGGTCAAGTCTTCGTATGACGTCATCTAGCCACACGTGTTGCTATTTGTGTATGTTTGTCTTTAAGTATTACAATGTTTAATCGATATATGTATCTTTCACATTGAATCATTTAACTTAACCTATTTATTGCATTGTTTTTATTTGTAAATATTGTCTTTAACCGTCTGGCTGCCTTATGAATAAAAGTACACAAACACAAAATACCAAAGAAAAAGAGAGCAAACACTTCAACATCCTATTGGCATTATGACATCAACAATTATCAATATAACATGACTTTTAATCAAATTTATTTTACATTTCTTTGTACACCAGGGCACTCTGTTAAGTATAATAATGCTCCATTTGTGAGATGTGCACCTTTTATAATTCTGCAACCCCCCCCCCCCTTAATTTCTAGCGTTATTGATCTCATACAAACCTGGTAAATCTAGCCACGTTTGATCTCTGAATACAATTCTTTCCCAATCAGTAACGGCTAGGTCGGTATGCTCGCCACGATAGAGAGCCAAGCCTGCTAAGTTATTCTTCTCAACATGTAACACGTCAGAATAGTCATCTAACATAACAACAGCTGTAATTCCTGTTGCACCGTCTTGTTCTACGGAGAGTATTATGAAGTGTATAACGGTTTATTACAAAACACACAATCGTGAACTAGTATTTATTAAGTACCATGCAATAATTATCTGTATGTTTTCCTTATCAATTTACAACCAACTAATCAAATCAGGGGGCATGAAACTGACCTAAGCGTATCTTGTACTGGAAGCAGGGGGCATTAAAATGACCTAAGAGTAGCTTGTACTGGAAGCAGGGGCATTAAAATGACTTAAGAGTAGCTTGTACTGGAAGCAAGGGCATTAAACTGACTTATAATAAGCGTATCTTGTACTGGAGGCAGAAGGCATTAAAATGTACTGAGCGTATCTTGTACTGGAAGCATGAGGCATTAAAGTGACTTAAGAGTAGCTTTTACTGGAAGCAGGGGGCATTAAAATGTACTGAGCGTATATTGTACTGGAAGCAGGGGCATTAAAATGTACTAAGCGTATCTTGTACTGGATGCATTAGGCATTAAAATGACCTAAGAGTAGCTTGTGCAGGAAGCAGGGGGCATTAAAATGACTTAAACGTCCCTTGTACTAGGAGCAGGAGGTACCACTTTTAGTCATATTGAGAACTGACCCTAGTTTTTAGTTCGATTAATGTATATTTGTATCCAACAACTCATTGGTGTGATGCAATTTTTTCCGAGCCATAAACAGCTCTCACTTTAATAATTGATAGTCAACGTTAAGGTTGGAATCGCCATTTCTGTGATTTACGTCAACAATTGATTGACTATTCCTGCTTTGTGAGTGGTCCGGTCGTAAATGATTTTAACATTGCAACGTGTCCTCAGTGTGTTCATTGATATTTCACATAATAGGCTCAACTTCTAAATGTTTGGAACCTGATGTATCACATCAATTATCAACAATGCACACACAAAACAAGAGTCGAAATTAAGTGGAAGCAGTGATGTAGAATAAGGTGGCGACAGACAGGAACGACGGAGAGGAGTGAGTCAGGGTGAGGCCAAGCCAAAGACATACTCAAAACTTCTCGATATCATGAACCCTCTATGTATTGCTTCCCTGTTCGTATGCCTTCGGTTTATGTTCCCAGCAAAGGGACATATCAATACTTATATACGTGTGACTGTACATCCTGGCTACTCCAACTCCAGTCAAGATGTGTGTTACTGTAAGGAATTGAAGATTCGACACTGTATGATCTTTAGCACGGTCTAGGTTGGTTTCCGTAGCAACAGAAAGAAAAAGAAAAGGAATGCTTACGATTAACACCGCTCGAAAAAGCAGGTATAACTTCAAATCTTCCGTCCAATCGGAATGACTCACTATCAACTTCCAGTAAAGTGTACTCTCCTTTACCATTAAAGGTAAAATTAGCATTATCAAGAGTAATTATATGTGGATCTCCAAACATCGCAGCTGTCGCAAAATGTAAGAAGAAGAAAACAAGTCAGCTTTCTACTTTTAAGGTCAATAGAAAACAAATAATATGATCATATATGACATAACTCAATGATAAATCTAAGGTGATTACCAAGTATACGAAATTTACCATACACAGATATTAAAATGTGCTAAAATACGCTTCAAAAGTCGAAATTGAAGATAGAGTCGACTTCTCCGTTTATACCTGTTTTCATGATAATCCATGTTTTGTATATCCTAGTCCACCATTCATAAAGTACCCTAGCATGACATTTGACAGTGCAATGCATTGTAAACATGTAAATTGAGGCCATGAATATCAGCGATTTATTGTTGACATATATGTTCTGATTCTAAGTAAGTCACCTAAGTGTCTGTGATTTAGGATTAGCAGTCCAGACTCTATAATTGACGGGCCTGAGATAGTTCAAAGTTCTCTAGAGACTGGCCTGGTTCAGATATGAAGAAGAGGGTAGTAGTGAAAGGTAATGGGGAACCGACGGGCTTTGCGCACGTTCTGTATAGTAGAGGGTGGTAGTGAAAGGTAATAGAGAACCGACGGGCTTTGCGCACGTACAGAAATAAACGTTGAAGAAATATGACCTTTTTATCTCGACAATTAGACATTTTAAGTCGAATATGCAAACGTTAATCTCAACATGCGTCTAGTAAACATATCGACTTTACTTCATTTGAGCATTTTGGTGCTTGATCTCATCTGTAAAAGGTATTTTAAGTAAGCTTACCTTGAGTTGGCGGTTCATAATCAAAGCAGTCCATAGTTATTCTTCTCTCCATATACGTCTTGCAGTCTGTGCCCCATAGACAACAATAGTAGAAGGTAATGACATCATGTTTCCAATGTGAAAGAGACGGTACCATATCAGCCTGTAGGTAAGGAGCTGACCCCCATACATGGGACCTATCATTGGTGCTACCCTGGTCAGAGTCCCCTGCATACATTAGTGAGCCCTCTACATCATAGCAACACTGTGTACCTGCATGGTCGGTGCTATGGAGAATGACGTTGGTGAAAGAGGAATATGTTTAACACTTAGTAGATAGACTGCAAGATCGAATATGAATAATTTATCGGCCTATCCATTTATAGTTTCTGTGATGTATTTAAGGCCACGGGTACCAGTGTTTTACACAAGATATGCTATAACTTCTGTACGTAATATACATGTATTTTGTTCAATATATGTGACATGTTTCAAAAGGCAGCTGAGGTACTGAAAGAGTATCACATGTGGCAGGAAAGATTCTTGACGAAATAAACGGTTTGCTGTAAATATTGTAAAGCTCACCTAGCAAACACACTTCTGACACAGTGTTTTGCCCCAACATGGTATGTGCAAACACTACCAGAGAACATGCTACATCCAGTGTCCGGCTGAAACCTCCCTGAATCAGCTAAAGCTTGGTCAAGGGTACACGGGCAGGCGAGAAGACTACTGGTATAGGCACTATTGTCTGTCGATGACCAGTCAATACATTTATCATTAGACCACTGTACTGGGTTTTCCTGGTATTGCTCTTCCAAAATATATCCTAACGCATGTTCAGTACTGTACAACTTCCGTCCTATCCTAGAAAATGAGGACAATAATTGTCGCATTGTCAAATAAAAGTAAAATGGCAAAAGTAACAAGTGAAAACAAGCAAATGTGTTTATATTCATTCAAAAGATTTTATTCAGAGCAAATTTATCTTACATAGGTTAATCAGAATGAGAAGTTATTGTATCAGTGATTATTTGTTTTTTTTCTTCGATTGTTTGTGTGCGTCTGTGGGTATTCTGTTGGGATAATTTACTGGATTATTTGTGTAATCTCACACCAGGGGTTTTAATATTAGGGTATATGCATAACCAATAATCTAAATTAATGTTAACGCCATACATGACAAGGTGGAGCTCCCATTGCGTATATATGATGAAAAATAGGAACAATTTTATCTCTCTCAGACCTGAATGGGTTACAGTAAATAATCGTATAAAAGTATTAAACCAACTAAACTGAACTGCAAACTTTGCTTGACATCACTTCACTTTACAAATGTTATAAATGTGGTCATTAAATCCAGCCTAATGCTTTTTCCAATGATTGGGTTTACCCTCCATTTGATGGCTGTATCCGTATCAGACCGAATGCGTTGTCCTCTGTTACTTCGCTGACAGCTGAAGGAGTGAATGAAATGGACCCATCGTTTGTCTCTTCGGTAGTTATGGTATAGACCACCTCCCATCGAGGACCAGCACTTCCGTCTTCTCTGTACGCCAGTACATGAGCATCCAGGACATCGGTGGTTTCAAATTCATCTATGCTCCATGTGATGGAGAGGCTGTTACCTGCGGTCGACCAGGCATCTGAGTTTGACGATTCCCTCGTAACTCTTCCAACATTTGTTACTCGACTAGGAAAGACTATGGATAAGTAAATATCAAATATCAATATCTACCCACCTAATCCATATACTCCTGTATCAATCCAGTAATATAAATGATATCATTATCTACCCACCTACTCGGTATACTCCTGTATCAATCCAGTATATAAATGATATTATTATCTACCCACTTACCGGTATACTCCTGTATCAATCCAGTATATAAATGATATCATTATCTACCCACCTACTCGGTATGTCCTGTATCAATCCAGTATATAAATGATATCATTATCTACCCACCTACTCGGTATGTCCTGTATCAATGCAGTATATAAATGATATCATTATCTACCCACCTACTCGGTATACTCCTGTATCAATCCAGTATATAAATGATATTATTATCTACCCACTTACCGGTATACTCCTGTATCAATCCAGTATATAAATGATATCATTATCTACCCACCTACTCGGTATACTCCTGTATCAATCCAGTATATAAATGATATTATTATCTACCCACTTACCGGTATACTCCTGTATCAATCCAGTATATAAATGATATCATTATCTACCCACCTACTCGGTATACTCCTGTATCAATCCAGTATATAAATGATATTATTATCTACCCACCTACTCGGTATGTCCTGTATCAATGCAGTATATAAATGATATCATTATCTACCCACCTACTCGGTATGTCCTGTATCAATGCAGTATATAAATGATATCATTATCTACCCACCTACTCGGTATGTCCTGTATCAATCCAGTATATAAATGATATTATTATCTACCCACCTACTCGGTATGTCCTGTATCAATCCAGTATATAAATGATATTATTATCTACCCACCTACTCGGTATACTCCTGTATCAATCCAGTATATAGATGATATCATTATCTACCCACCTATTCGGTATGTCCTGTATCAATCCAGTATATAAATGATATCATTATCTACCCACCTACTCGGTATGTCCTGTATCAATGCAGTATATAAATGATATCATTATCTACCCACCTACTCGGTATGTCCTGTATCAATCCAGTATATAAATGATATTATTATCTACCCACCTACTCGGTATGTCCTGTATCAATCCAGTATATAGATGATATCATTATCTACCCACCTACTCGGTATACTCCTGTATAAATCCAGTTTATAAATGATATCATTTTCTACCCACCTATTCGGTATACTCCTGTATAAATCCAGTTTATAAATGATATCATTTTCTACCCACCTACTCGGTATACTCCTGTATCAATCCAGTATATAAATGATATCATTATCTACCCACCTACTCGGTATACTCCTGTATAAATCCAGTTTATAAATGATATCATTTTCTACCCACCTATTCGGTATACTCCTGTATAAATCCAGTTTATAAATGATATCATTATCTACCCACCTACTCCATATACTCCTGTATCAATCCAGTATATAAATGATATCATTATCTACCCACCTACTCGGTATGTCCTGTATCAATGCAGTATATAAATGATATCATTATCTACCCACCTACTCGGTATGTCCTGTATCAATCCAGTATATAAATGATATCATTATCTACCCACCTACTCGGTATGTCCTGTATCAATCCAGTATATAAATGATATTATTATCTACCCACCTACTCGGTATGTCCTGTATCAATCCAGTATATAGATGATATCATTATCTACCCACCTACTCGGTATACTCCTGTATAAATCCAGTTTATAAATGATATCATTTTCTACCCACCTACTCGGTATGTCCTGTATCAATGCAGTATATAAATGATATCATTATCTACCCACCTACTCGGTATGTCCTGTATCAATCCAGTATATAAATGATATCATTATCTACCCACCTACTCGGTATGTCCTGTATCAATCCAGTATATAAATGATATTATTATCTACCCACCTACTCGGTATGTCCTGTATCAATCCAGTATATAGATGATATCATTATCTACCCACCTACTCGGTATACTCCTGTATCAATCCAGTATATAAATGATATTATTATCTACCCACCTACTCTGTATACTCCTGTAACAATCCAGTATATAAATGATATTATTATCTACCCACCTACTCGGTATGTCCTGTATCAATCCAGTATATAAATGATATCATTATCTACCCACCTACTCGGTATGTCCTGTATCAATCCAGTATATAAATGATATTATTATCTACCCACCTACTCGGTATGTCCTGTATCAATCCAGTATATAGATGATATCATTATCTACCCACCTACTCGGTATACTCCTGTATCAATCCAGTATATAAATGATATTATTATCTACCCACCTACTCTGTATACTCCTGTATAAATCCAGTATATAAATGATATCATTATCTACCCACCTACTCCATATACCCCTGTATGAATTCAGTATATAAATGATATCATTATCTACCCACCTACTCCATATACCCCTGTATAAATCCAGTATATAAATGATATCATTATCTACCCACCTACTCCATAAATTCCTATATAAATCCAGTATATAGATGATATCATTATCTACCCACCTACTCGGTATACTCCTGTATACATCCAGTCGATACCATCATCGACAGATACTTCCAGATCGATTTCTCCTACCATGAAGAAAGGTTCCGGGATACAGTAGGCAGTCTGCCTGTCCACCTGTGTGCCATTAGATATTTGTAGCTCGTTCCCATTGTACAAGAATTTACACTTTAGTCCTTGGTTTATACCCCAACACGGACCATTCAGATAAACTTTTTCTCCACCAAACATATTCCCATATACTGGATATGTGTAAAACGTGACACCTGAAATCAAATATCATTTTATTTAGTTTTCGTCATTATGAATATAAAAATATTTATATACAGAAACATCAAAGACTAGGAAAATATGTACAAATAAAAGATAAGAATGTGTAAACCGTATGTAAAATGATAATGCTCTGCTGAGTGTCAAACATAGTTTATACATATTTACAATTGCTATCTACGTGTGTTGCATATGTGGTAATAATGTTTTCCAAAATCTTAAAACTCTTACAACTTACAAGATTACTTTCATACTTAACCGTTTACGATATGTTTTAGAAAACGTTGCCCTGCTTTCTTTTCAACTCATCAACTAGGTTCCTTGAAGATGTGTGGAGGTTGAGTATTTACCATTGTCACATCCGGCAGGGATCATATCGGTGTCAATTTGGTAGGCAAAGAGACCAGGGACGTCGACATTCGATGATGTTGGAAGATCAAGGACTTCTTCAGGAAAGACATCATTGTAAGTCGTTAGTCCATCGCCTTTGTTAAATCCGACCTGGATATAAAATAGTAACATGAAATCAAGTTCAAGGTTAGGATATTTGTAGAAAAGAGGTTCTGTGTCGCCAAAAAAGAAGATGGGAAGAGTAAGGTGGGGAGAAGTAAGGCGGGAGGAGCAAAGAGGGGGATCAGTTAGGTTGAGAGGAGTAAGATGGGAAGAGTAAGGTGGGGGAGGAGTAAGGTGGGGAGGAGTAAGGTTGGGAGGTATAGGGAGTAAGGTTGGAAAGAGTAAGGTAGGAGGAGCAAGGTGGGGTATCAGTTAGGTTCAGAGGAGTAAGATGGGAAGAGTAAGGTGGGGGAGGAGTAAGGTGGGGAGGAGTAAGGTTGGGAGGTATGGGGTGTAAGGTTGGAAGGAGTAAGGTGGGAGGAGCAAAGAGGGGTATCAGTTAGGTTCAGAGGAGTAAGATGGGAAGAGTAAGGTGGGGGAGGAGTAAGGTGGGGTCGAGTAAGGTGGGGAGGAGTAAGGTTGGGAGGTATGGGGTGTAAGGTTGGGAGGAGTAAGGTGGGAGGAGCAAGGTGGGGTATCAGTTAGGTTGAGAAGAGTAAGATGGGGAGGAGTAAGGTGGGGGAAGAGTAAGGTTGGGAGGTTTGGGGTGTAAGGTTGGAAGAAGTAAGGTGGGAGAAGCAAAGAGGGGGATCAGTAAGGTGGGGAGGAGTAAGGTTGGGAGGTATGGGGTGTAAGGTTGGGAGGAGTAAGGTGGGAGGAGCAAGGTGGGGTATCAGTTAGGTTGAGAAGAGTAAGATGGGGAGTAGTAAGGTGGGGGAAGAGTAAGGTTGGGAGGTTTGGGGTGTAAGGTTGGAAGGAGTAAGGTGGGAGGAGCAAAGAGGGGATCAGTAAGGTGGGGGAGTAAGGTTGGGAGGTATAGGGTGTAAGGTTGGAAGGAGTAAGGTGGGAGGAGTAAGGTGGGGTATCAGTTAGGTTGGGAGGAGTAAGATGGGGAAGAGTAAGTTGGGGAGCAGTAAGGTGTGGAGGATTAAAGTGGGGAAGAGGAACGCTGGGAGCAGTACGGTGGGGAAGGGGTAAGGTAGGTTCGAGTTAGGTAGGAGTAGTAAAGTTGGGAGCTGTATGGTGGGGAGGAATAAGGCGGGGAGGAGTGTGGTAGGAGTAATAAGATGTGGAGCAGTACGGTGGGGGAGGAGTAAGGTGAATAGCAGTAAGGTGGGAGGGGTGGGAGGAATAAGGTGAATATCAGTAAGGTGGGGGAGGAGTAAGGTGGGGGAGTACGGTGGGGAGGATTTAGGTGGGGAACAGTATGGTGGGAGGAGTAAGGAGGGGTTGTGTTCTTTAAATTGAGGAGCTTACTAGGAAGGAAGAAATCGTGCTGTTTTACCACTTGTAAAGAAAGTAAATAGATATACTATACTTATATAGATCGTTTTGTGCGAGAGACGGTTAATATACTGCTTAATTCCTACCTACACATTACTGTACATCCCCCCCCCCCCCCCCTCGTCCCCCATTGTTTCTTACCACTGCATTATGTGCTGGAATATCTGTCAGTCCTGTCTCGTCATCTCCTTCTAGTTTTGTTCCGCATTCCCATTTTATTGTTTGGTAGCGAAAAAATGCAAATGACTGGATGCCGTCAGTTGTTAAAACCAACTGGAATGTATTTCTCTGGAGAATACGCAATATAACATCAAACTATGATATGAATTTTTATTCACATGAACAATCAATCAAGGATAATTCATAAGGATGCGCAAACTTAAAAATTGTATGTGCTTTCGACTTTAACTTGAAACAATGGTACTTTCAGCTTACATGAGATCGAAGGGCTGTAATAATTTCGGTATGGGTGAAGATATTAGAAACAAAGAAGTAAACAAATATATCACCTGAAGCACCTTTCACACTACTGTAGTTACTACATAATATATGCGATTCGATCCAATGCGACCAGAAAAATGGAATAACTTTTACTTTTATAGTATTATGAATGTGACTCTCTGCGATTGGTTGCCCAATCAGAATCATGTAAATATAACAAGATTAATTGTCCAATCAGAATCATGCAAATGGAACAAGAATGTTACGTCCATAGGGTATATCCAGTTTCTTATCGCAGCGTATCGTATATTATATACTGTATAGACCAGGGTTGTCCAACCTACGGCCCGCGGGCCACAGTCCGGCCCGCCGCATGGTTGCGTCCGGCCCGCCAGAGATGCTCTACGGTGCGAAATGTTAGTGAGCAGATTTATTGATAACAATTTTAAGCTATATAATCAATCATTCGAACCTTCTATGTCCAAAAAACTGCATACAGGTCAGTTTGTGTGACACTCTCTCAGCGGAGGGGGGGGGGGGTGGCTGGACTTTATTCATGTTTTATCAGGAAGGAAAATAAATCAGTGCGCTCCGCACGCAGTGTTCATATCTTGTTGCCTTTGGGCTTCGGGCAAAAATCGAAAAATCGATATATATGCATATATATATATATATATATATATATATATATATATATATATATATATATATATATATATATATATATATATATATATATATATATAATATATATATATATATATATATATATATATATATATATATATATACTACTGAGCTACTTCATACTTACTGGATCTGTGGCTGAAGCTGTGTTATGATTGTAGAATGAGACATCATCCCAGGTAGCAACGAAAGCCCAAACGGCTGAATAGTCCGAGTATAAAATAAACGTTTCTCTTACATCAGAGTTCACACTATTTAAAAGTTGAGAATCTGTTGATTGGCGGTAGTAGATATTTCCACGACCATTAGATGTATCAACATCAGCCCAAAATGGCGCAATTAAAATATCGGTGCCAAAAGTACCATCCTGGAAAAAGATTTAAATAACACAAAATAAATAAGCTAGGAAGGTATTATGAACATCCTACCGTATTATATACACAATTATAAATACAACAAATAATTGTATATCCTAGTGAAATACTTCCCTGCCATTTAATAACTGGAGGTAAACCTAGGTTATATCATTATACGAAGCGGTGGACAGAGTAAAACAAGTTGACCTTTAACTTTCGAACACAGATTACGATACTTGCTAAGTTGTTGAGAACGTGTTTCAATATAAATATAACTATAAATCCTGTTAGAAACAGGATTGTATCGACTTCTGAATGGTAGATACAAGAGAATGCTAGTGTACTCATAGAGGGAATATTGGGGGAGTTGTGCAAGAATCTTACCAATTATTAGGCAAGGTATACCACTATTAGAGTAGTGTAAGGTTAAACGTCGGAACAAGCACTAAAGTGATCTACTGTACTTATGTTTGGGGAGTTTTCTCACCCTTACTTTAATTCATCACTATTCTTTTGATGCTTGGATGTTGAAGAGAACGAAATAAAGTACTGATTGTTAAAGCAATCTGGGGGATTGAATTTGATTTAAGGCATTTTAGAAAATCCTGGGTGAAACAAGAAAATTCCGCAGCAACAGCTGGCAGATTAGAAGGGGAGCACTTTGCTAAACTTTCAGCTCTTTTAGCTCTGCATCTAAAAAGTCAATGAGACCAAAGTTGAATTTACTTTGATAGCCCGAGCCATCAGCTATCAAAGAGTGGGTTGGACATGTCAGTCGAATGTGTTGTCATAGCCAAAGCCATCAGCTATCATATAGTGGGTTGGACATGTCAGTCGAATGTGTTGTCATAGCCCAAGCCATCAGCTATCATATAGTGGGTTGGACATGTCAGTCGAATGTGTTGTCATAGCCCAAGCCATCAGCTATCATATAGTGAGTTGGACATTTCAGTCGAATGTGTTGTCATAGCCCAAGCCATCAGCTATCATATAGTGGGTTGGACATGTCAGTCGAATGTGTTGTCATAGCCCAAGCCATCAGCTATCATATAGTGGGTTGGAAATGTCAGTCGAATGTGTTGTCATAGCCCAAGCCATCAGCTATCATATAGTGGGTTGGACATGTCAGTTGAATGTGTTGTCATAACCCAAGCCATCAGCTAGTATATAGTATAGTTTGGACATGTCAGTTGAATGTGTTGTCATAGCCCAAGCCATCAGCTATCATAGAGTGGGTTGGACATGACAGTTGAATGTGTTGTCATAGCCCAAGCCATCAGCTATCATATAGTGGGGTGGACATGTCAGTTGAATGTGTTGTCATAACCCAAGCCATCAGCTAGTATATAGTATAGTTTGGACATGTCAGTTGAATGTGTTGTCATAGCCCAAGCCATCAGCTATCATAGAGTGGGTTGGACATGACAGTTGAATGTGTTGTCATAGCCCAAGCCATCAGCTATCATATAGTGGATTGGACATGTCATTTGAATGTGTTGTCATAGCCCAAGCCATCAGCTATTATATAGTGGGTTGGACATGTCAGTTGAATGTGTTGTCATAGCCCAAGCCATCAGCTATCATAGAGTGGGTTGGACATGTCAGTTGAATGTGTTGTCATAGCCCAAGCCATCGGCTATCATATAGTGGGTTGGACATGTCAGTCGAATGAGTTGTCATAGCCCAAGCCGTCAGCTATCATATGGTGGGTTGGACATGCCATTTGAATGTGTTGTCATAGCCCAAGCCATCAGCTATCATATAGTGGATTGGACATGTCATTTGAATGTGTTGTCATAGCCCAAGCCATCGGCTATCATATAGTGGGTTGGACATGCCATTTGAATGTGTTGTCATAGCCCAAGCCATCAGCTATCATATAGTGGATTGGACATGTCAGTTGAATATGTTGTCATAGCCCAAGCCATCAGCTATCATATAGTGGATTGGACATGTCACTTGAATATGTTGTCATAGCCCAAGCCATCAGCTATCTTATAGTGGGTTGGACATGTCAGTTGAATGTGTTGTCATAGCCCAAGCTATCAGCTATCATAGAGTGGGTTGGACATGTCAGTCGAAAACGTTTGTCTATGCTTTAGCAGCCTTGGAAGGTGACGAGTTTAGTGTGTAAGTCAAAAGGAGCAATTAACTTGGCATGACACCTGTATAGGAGACTGGTATAAGTGAGGAGTAATGTTAATACGACCAGTGAAATAGATAAACCATAACCAGCTTTTTAAGCAGCTTTCATTACACGTGACCTTTTCAAACGTACAAGGTGTTGCTAGATTCGATCGTTAAATATGTAAGATGGCGCTCTTTGTTAACTGATAAACAGTGCATAAAACTACTTACCCACTCTGGATTAAGAGGGAAGGAATTGGTAAACTTTCCCGTTTGTGGCTCCGATACAGCAGTGTTGAATGAAATAAGCCCATTAGTATTGATCTGTCCATGAAGAAAAATATGCAATCATCATCTCAAACAAGAAACTCGATCTTATCGCCATTTTATTTGACATTATTACGAACGTTTCTAGTTTGCTAGTTTGGGATAAAGTTCTCCACTATAGTTCTCACTTGTTAATCACTTACAGAATATCGCACTATTCTGCTGCTAAACGAAAAGAATAGGAAAGTTAATATATTATTTTAAGTTTCACTTCACTTGCAGTGAAAGTTGGGAAGTCTCATAACCACTGCCAAGGTCAGAATAAAGGGAAAATAAGTGACGAGAAAAAAAAAATTGAGTTTGTGACATCACATTTTCGTGCATCAAGGTCCATGTTTCTTACAACTTGAATATGGCACTTTCGACCAACAACATCTGAAAAATGATCGATATGAATTTGTATACAATTGCAAATTACACTAATTTACACTGTAACATCCTAAGTAGGCCTACATAAGATGAACATTGAGCTGTTAATTTAGAGTAACAGAGTGAATGTAAAATGACAAACAGTCATTACTCTATGTACGTGTTCACTGGACGCTAACCAATCTGTACGCATTAGTCAGCATATTTACATATTTAATATTAGGTTAATCATGGGTATCGCTTTACTTACATATAATATTTCGAAGATCTCTTCGTAGTAATTAAACGGAACAGTGAGCTCGAGCTGGTCGGAAAGATCATTACCAGATGAGAGGGAAGAATCAGAGACAGATGGTCCAAAGGGATAAAGATCTCCAATTCCTGTAAAATTAGAAGACAGCTAAAACATTGGGTGATATAATCAAAGGTATCATGCCTGCGACGATCACGTAGCAAGGATACCAGGGATTGAAGAGGTGGGGGGGGGGGTGCACACCAAGAATGGTAATGGGACACGTGACTTTGATTTAAGAGAGCAAACCACAAATTGACCATCTGTGCATTTTCAACTACAAATGGTAACTATATATGAATGCTATTTTTTTAAACAAAACGGCAATGTTTAATTACTATTTCTGCTTAATTTTCAATTAAAAGTAGCTTTAGTAATTACAATTTTCTTAATATGTCACTTGTCTTTCATATTTATGTTTCCAAAGTATTATAAAAAGGACTGTTAGATTTATTTCGTAATTCCAACAAGCTACACTTCATGCTTGTCATTGAATTCTTCTGTTTAATGAACATTTTCATGAGAACTCCGAATTGGGTTAATTTCATTACCACTAAACAGCATTAACCACGCTCCTCTTGTATGATTATAGCGCATCGTTAAAGCCTTCTCAAGAATAAACAAATCCTGTTCGACACAAGATAGTACGAGTTTGATATGTAGCTTCTGTAACTTTTATCATAATAGGATTACGAGTTTGATATGTAGATCTTGTAGCTTTTATCTTTAAAGGATTAAGTCTTATTGTGACACCATTTTAACTTATTCACTGAAATCCTCGATATCCAAAAAATAGGTTTGCTCCCGACGTGATGTACAAAGTACAATGTAATAGAAGACTTGCTCTATACTATAGGAAATTATCTTTGGCATGAATACCTGGAATCCTGTAATCGGCCCCTCATGTCTGTAGTAATTGCTCTAATATCTCCGAAGTTGTGCTAATCTAGCCAGTATAGATCAGAATTCATTCCCTAGCCCGGAAGTTGTGCTTATCTAGCCAGTATAGATCTGAATTCATTCCCTAGCCCGGAAGTTGTGCTAATCCAGCCAGTATAGATCTGAATTCATTCCCTAGCCCGGAAGTTGTGATAATCCAGCCAGTATAGATCTGAATTTATTCCCTATCCTGGAAGTTGTGATTATCTAGCCAGTATATATCTGAATTCATTCCCTAGCCTGGAAGTTGTGATTATCTAGCCAGTATATATCTGAATTCATTCCCTAGCCTGGAAGTTGTGCTTATCTAGCCAGTATATATCTGAATTCATTCCCTAGCCCGGAAGTTCTGCTTATCTAGCCAGTATATAGCTGAATTCATTCCCTAGCCCGGAAGCTGTGCTAATCTAGTCAGCATAGATCTGAATTCATTCCCTAGCCAGGAAGTTGTGCTTATCTAGCCATTATAGATCTGAATCCATTCCCTAGCTCGGAAGTTGTGCTTATCTAGCCAGTATAGATCTGAATCCATTCCCTAGCCAGGAAGTTGTGCTAATCTAGCCAGTATAGATCAGAATCCATTCCCTAGCCCGGAAGTTGTGCTAATGTAGCCAGTATAGATCTGAATTTATTCCCTATCCTGGAAGTTGTGATTACCTAGCCAGTATATATCTGAATTCATTCCCTAGCCCGGAAGTTCTGCTTATCTAGCCAGTATATAGCTGAATTCATTCCCTAGCCCGGAAGCTGTGCTAATCTAGTCAGCATAGATCTGAATTCATTCCCTAGCCAGGAAGTTGTGCTTATCTAGCCAGTATAGATCTGAATCCATTCCCTAGCCCGGAAGTTGTGCTTATCTAGCCAGTATAGATCTGAATCCATTCCCTAGCCAGGAAGTTGTGCTAATCTAGCCAGTATAGATCAGAATCCATTCCCTAGCCCGGAAGTTGTGCTAATCTAGCCAGTATAGATCTGAATTCATTCCCTAGCCCGGAAGTTTTGCTAATCTAGCCAGTATCGATTACTCACCAAAGCAAGCCGAAAGATCGTCCGTTTATTGTGCACTGTTAGGAGGCTCATCAACGTTCAACATGATCATGTGTTTATCAATTCTCATTCGACTAGTATCGTGATCCTACAATCGGTTTAAAGCTATCATTATCACTATAATTTCAGACTCGATATAAGGGGGAGGGGGAGGGGTGGGGTGGGGTGGGGGAGGAGGTGGGCGCTGAGGGCTTCGGTTGAGAGTGGATCAAGTTGGGTGGTGTCCATATAGCTATGAATAATATACAGCTGCACAGATCATGTTCAGTATAGTCTCGTTATATTTAATGTCACATATGGTAAGTATCATTGTAAGTGGGCTGTGGTTGGGGTTCGATCAAGTAGGTTGGTTTCTATATAGTTGTAAACAGCTGCATAGTTCACGGTCTAGAGCACTCACCAACCTTTACATGGGCAGTATAGACTCCTCGTGATATTTAATGTCACGTTTGGTTACAGTCTCAATGTGAGCAGGCGTTAGTAGTTGAGAGTGATTCTAGTTTTGGTTTTGGTTTTCATGCTTAGGTTCTATCTGGAGTATTTGTATCTACTATATTAGTATCATTGTAACTCAGCTATAACTGCAATAAGCTCCTTCGAATGGTCATGAGTGATAAACCGACAACCCTCACAGCTTCCAGAGATGATATTTCATAACAAATTGAACATAAAATATTGAATATCTAGCATATGGTGAAATGTTATCAATAGATGGAATGCCAACAATAGCTGGAATTCAAGTTATGTGGGTATTAGTAAAACTGTTCTAGAAGACTCTGTTGTAAAATGTGATATCCTCCAAAAAGCCATTGTGAATCATTTACTAAATGTATTAAAAATAAATCCTAACAGTGTAGGCCTGGTCTGCAGCGTAAAGTCATGTATTTGATAAATTACTTGCTAGCTAAAGATTTTGTGTTGTGAAAGGTTACTAATGAGTCATTGTGTTACGCGGAAAGTCCTGTATAGGTAACCGATGAATCATTGTGTTACGGCAGTGCTGTATAAGTTACCAATGAGCGATTGTGTTACGGGCAGTGCTTTATAAGAAACCAATGAGCCATTGTGTTACTGGCAGTGCTTTATAAGAAACCAATGGGCCATTGTGTTACTGGCAGTGCTGTTTATGTAACCTTTGAGCCATTGTGTTATGGGCAGTGCTGTATAAGTTACCAATAAGCCAATGTGTTACGAGCAGTACTGTATATGTTACCATAGAGACATTGTGTAACGGGCAGTGCTGCTTAGGTAACCTTTGAGTCATTGTGTTATGGGAAGTGCTGTATAAGTTACAAATGAGCCAATGTGTTACGGGCAGTGCTGTATAAGTTACCTATAAGCCATTGTGTTACGGGCAGATCCGTATAAGTAACCAGTTATATTATTTCTTCAAACTATGAGTAAATGTTAGCAAAATACCATTCCTCTCTCTTTACCTTAGTCAATACCAGCTTGTGTTAGTCCAATTAATATGAAATAAACAGACAAGCCCACCTACATATGAATGAACTTCTTGGTAAATAGCAAGGCGATTAAGTAAACGTGACCAAACCACTTACTAACCGATTGTGGGACCTTCCACTACGGTTTTGGATACGGCTGCTACAATATTCCTTACGGTACAGTTTGTATACCCCTACTATTCCCAGAATACCAACGGTCTTACTCACAGTCCAGAATGCCGAGCAGTTAATTTGTTCAAAGTAAATATATAGCCATTGTGTAAACAGGTTGACGGTGTTTAACGATTATCCTCAACTTTAACTTGAACCGTTTCTAAGAGATAATAGAGAGGTTCATAAAATCAACAGAAACGAGGAGAAGAGTATATTTACACAATTACGACTCACGCAAGTTTGTAGTTCTGAATCTATCTAGAATAGTTTTTAAATGGTGCTCAAGGATTACCACTCACCCAAGTATGTAGTGTTCAGTGGCGGAGAAGCAGGGGGTTGGGGGGTTTTAACCCCCCACTTTTTGAAGAGGGGGGTTGGCCCACACAATCAACCCCCCTAGTTTTTGCCAGTAATGTTCTGTTATAGCCTATGTTATGTGCTCCAAATGGCATAATAAATCAAATTATTAAATTTGAAATTGTTAAAGTCATTTCAACCTTTTACCTGGTAGGCTACATCAATAATTAACGACCGAAAACCGAGTTAGAATTGACTCATGCACACATTATTTCTAGCCCTTTTCCCCCACCTTGCGCATTGGAACTTGTTGCTCATAGCACTAACTTCACCCCACAACAGACATACACAAAATAACGTTTTGTTGCTGTTGAATAGCTTTGGAACTGTATACACTTGCCAAATTCAACGAGGTGAAGGAAGGAAAAGAAGAAAGAGAGAAAAGGAGAAAAGGATGGAGTAGAAAATACGGCAAGAAAACGGAAGAGAAAGAGGAACAGTGACGAAATTATTCGAACTTGTAAAGCAAACAGCAGATATCACATCATATCAGTGAGCATGAAAATGGCGTTCCACGATAAACAGCCTCCAAACCATGGGCGCAGATCCTGGTGAGGACAGCGGGACGCGTCCCCACCAACTTTTTCAGTAGTGGGGACATGATATACCGTGTCCCCACCAATTTGTCTTGACCAATAGCTGCACTTCAAGTTCCCCTGTATTGAACTTTGGCGCAGTTTGATCCAGCATTGCGCAAATGACATGCAGCAGTTCTCATTTTATTGTATTTTATCCACAGTTGTTAAATATAGGACGGAAATCGCATTTGCGGCAGTCTATATTTGTTTTCTGGGAGAGGACCCCAGACCCATCGTATATACAAAAGTCTACTTGGATTATTTGTCCCCTGATTTTCTTTCTGCAGACGCCCATGTATTTCTCCAAACTAAATTTCTAAGCTATGAGATCTAAAACTTAAGGAGGTAAGGAGCATCATTATGTCTGGGAAGTGTTATTTCCGGCGATCTGGGAGGTATATTTGCCCCAAAAAATCGTACGCTACGCGCGAACCCATGATCGCGCGCCGCTTAGATAGTGTCATAGAACAGACACGCGTCCCCACCATTATCCAAGACTGATCTGCGCCCATGCTCAAAACTGTCGATGTGTGTAGTGTTCGGTTTCGGAAATATCTGGTATATTTTTATTTCCTTCAACGAAATTTTTTAGTAGCCGTCTGAATTTTCGAAAATTCCCTAACCAACATTCTTCATTATACTTCATCATACTCGTGCAATTTAGACCCGTCTGTTGGGTTTTGAAGGAGGTTTTTCTATATCGGTTGTCCATAGATGATATTTTGTGCAACATTATGGGTATGTTTTGAAGTGAATTTATTCACGAGAATTGTGAATTTTCAAATTCTGAACAGTGGGGCTGACGGATATTGTGGGCCGCGATGAAGAATCACCTACAAAAGCAATGATCCACAGGATACGTGATGAAGTCGAACATGATGTGTGACTGGTGACAATCTTCAAAAAGGTTATAGATGAGAAAAAAAGTATTTGGAAAAACTTGGTTCTCAGGCAAAAGTGTACATATATGTTGGTCAGTTTCAAGCCCGAGAAGTGCCATTTCCGGTGATCTGGGGGTAACAAAACCAGAAATTTGCTTGTACGCTGCGCGCCAACCGATGGTGGCGCTCCGCTTATAGTAATACGCGCCCCCGGGTTAGAAAATCCTGCATACGCCCCTGGTTAAATGCAGCTTTTCAAGGCCTGGGCAGTGCCATTTACTGCAATCTGGGAGGCAATATTTGCCAAAAAATTCTTGTGCACTTCGCGCCAACTTATGGTGGCGCTCCACTTAGATAGTGAGCCAGCAGTTATGACTTTTTATTTCATCAATGGCCTGCAACCCCCCCCCCCCCCCCCACTTCTGACAAGAAATCTCCGCCACTGGTAGTGTTGAATCTATTTAGAATAGTAACGTTAGTCAGAGATTGTCACTCAAATCATCGGGTTTTTTATGTGGATATGACATTACGATAGTTGTGTTGTTTGCCAACTACATATATAGTATGTGTTTTGCGATAATGTCCCTACTGCAAACTGTATGATAAATGTATTCAATTAATGGGGACAGTGTAGACTTAACATCTTAACACATGATGAAAAACACACACGTACTTAGCGACCATTTCAGTATTGCAAACGGGTCATGATGATCAAATGATACTTAGCAATAAATATGAAATGATTCATTATTCTCGAACCAAGAGGTGTCAATACATGAAGAAGGAACGACATGATCGCATTACAAACGCTTCTTCAAATATGCTTTCGGCAAAGGTTGTTTAACATATTATAAAACTCCTGTAGGATATACAGTGTGTATAGTCTTTACCAGGGATAGGGTTCAGTCTGAAAAACGACACATAGTTGTTTCTGCTTGTATATTGGTCGTGTTAATACCTTTATAGGGAAATTATAAAGCCAAACAATAAAACTAGAAACTAAAGTCTAGTGTCATAGTAACCGTCGAAGAGATGTTTGAGACTATTTTAAACTTACACAGAGTCTCAAAGGTCATATAAACAGGGAATATTACTCAGTTGTATACACACTGTTTGTTTCTATGTGTTTAAACATCCAAGGCAATTGATTAACTAAGGTCCATAGTACAAATCTGGCATACCATATTATGTCACATCTCTATGGTTGTTACGCATGAACGTGAGTGTGTGAATTGATTATATATAGCGAGTCATTGTCTTAGTTAGTTACGATAACGTGTACATGTTTAGGCGTACTGTACAAGTCATTAGTCTACATTGGTTAATAATAATAAAGACATGGACTGGGACACTCGCTGTTCAAAGACATGGATACTCGTTGTACATGCGATACATGCTGATAAGCGAGTAGTAAACAGTTATCGTGAACGTTTCAATGGTTACCTTGAAGAAAGACGTACATTTCTGGTGTTAGTGTTTATGTTCTGCTCATTTCTATTTAGGGTTTAACAGATTTTGTTGAGAAACATGTAGGGTCCCGAGAACAACTACGCCACCGGGCCTCGCACTTAAAGTCTTCGTTTACCTTAAGTTTATTAAGAAAATCCTATACTTCTTGGGGCTTCTAATTGACGCGGGCTTGCCCTTTGATCCCTTCATGTCAGTCACGTGTATAAGCATGTCTTGTTGACCTCTTCACTCTATGATCGTATTTATAATATTACGATATCGGCATCATCTCTTCACCTCGGACAAGGAGCCAGACTAGATATTGAATATTATATGTTAGCGGGAAGAGACAGATTTATTTGTGGCACTATATACTGATTGGCGCGTAGCGCAGAAAGAAACGTTTGCTAACAATACCTCCTTGATCGCCTGAAATGACACTTCCCATACTTTGGAAGTTGCATCTGAACATCACATTATTTTGAGATCCTATTTATTATCAATTTGAACTTCCAAGAGTTTGTTATAAAAAATATTTAATTGTTGTACAACTACCACGCATTTTACATGGACAAACAGAGATTCCATCACAATTGCAAATTAGGGTGCGCCCATGTGTCAGTGGCCCACTATCATTGACCACATAGGGTGTGCACTTATATCAGTGTCCTCACTATTCTTGAATATACAGGGTGTGTACATATACCAATGGCACACCATTATTGCCAACACATAGGGTGTATACATATATGAGTGCCTAACTGTATTAGTATCTCACTATTATTTAACATATAGGGTGTGTACATACCCCAGTGGCACACCATTATTGAACACATAGGGTGTGTACATATATCAGTGCCTCACTGTATTAGTATCTCACTGTTATTGGACATATATGGTGTGTACATATACCAATGGCACACTAATATTGAACATATAGGGTGTGTACATATACAATTGGCACACTATTATTAAACATAAAGGGTGTGCATATATACCAATGGCACACTATTATTGAACATATAGAGTGTGTACATATATCAGTGTCTCACTGTTTTAGTGTCTCACTATTATTGAACTATTGGGGTGTGTATATTTTCCAGAGGCCCACTATTATTGACCACATAGGATGTACACATATATCCATGCCTCATTGTTACTGAACACATAGGGTGTGCCAATGGGTCAGTACTCACTATATATTTCGTATATATGAGTTACAAACGATGACATTAATTATACTTTTACACAAAAGAACAACTTAATTGCTTTGACTACGACCGAGACCAGCCGACTTATAAGACTAAAAACTTATGTGTTGGAGTATTAAAATGAGATGTACTACACTAACAAATGCGTGTTATTTTCACTACCTAAAAATGATTTCATCCCTCCCAGAATTGATATACAAACGAAGGCACATACATGAATTCAAGAGTAGATGTAATACGTAACCTATTTAATAAAAACAGTATCAAAACTTACCCTGCCCAGGAACGAGCGGGAACGCGAAAACCAGTAAAATACAAGACACAAACATCTTATCTACAATCTTCAGTGCTTTTCAGTTGGTGAACATCTACGATGAGATACTGTAAGTAAACCGTTGGAACAGCGTGTGAGATGAACGAAGTGATGTACCACCTTATTCCAAACCTTATCCCAAACCTTATCTTTGATATACAGATATACAGACTAAGACAATTAATCTAGCGAATCGTTTAAGGAAATATTCAACACAAATTAAGAGAACTTGTATTTTGAATGAATTTATGATGTTGATTCACCAGTTTGAAATGTAACAGATATTTGCAACAAGCTTTGAAAAGGCGTTACAAGGTATTGGCGGTAGACACATCTATTCAATGGCGATGAAAATCAGATAAAATACAAACAAAACTCGTACAAAGGTCGTTAATGGAGATCTGTAATTGTTTGCGCCAAATCAAACCGACAATAACGGTTACGATGGAAGACTCCCAACAATGTGGTTATTTGAATGTGCGGTATAGCATCAAGGAAGGAGGGAGGGTGTTTTCAAGTTCAGTTAAACTGTACATGTCTGATGCTCGGACGCTTTCATGTCATATAATAAGAATATACAAAATACTAAAAGTGTTCCATTTGTACACTTTTCAACGCTTTATATGTGGTGTTAAGTATTCATTAGTATGCATCATTTCACCTCTATTGTTCTGTTGTAGGGTTTGGGGAGGGGATAAGGGAGGAGGCTTATGGATCCGCTCCTGCATCTTGATTTTAGCTTAATACGAGATGAAATAATCATTACAAACACACACAAGTTTGCCTATTTTAACTGTTTACAGTGATACAAATAAAAAAAAAAAAACAATAAAGAAATTATGTGACTTAATTTGGAGAACGCATGTTGAAGTGACCGCTGCATATTTGGTTTGGACTTGGTAAACTACCATATGGGTTTAACGTTCTCTTCATCATGACGTCATCCGCCCAATAGTAGTGCTCCATCACGGTGGCAGTAGAAGAATCCAAGTCTTGATCACGTGTTATCGACTAGTCAAATCTACATTGCTTTATATCTCCACACGTGTTTTCCATCGTAAATTGTTCAGATGGAGAGAGACTTGATTGGTATGGCGCCACCAATTTGGATCATGCAGACTTAGCGTTCTGATAGTCTGTGTGGGTTTTGCTATAGAGCTATAAAGCTCCAGGGTTTTGCCGCGGCTGTATAGAGCTACAGCTAATGCTTCAGTTTCCCATGAGGAATTAACATTCATTTTCCCCATTTGTAAACAGCTGATTGTGTTTGAACAGTAATGTCATACAACCGATTAACGCTAGACATACAGCAGTGTTGAGATACCTTGGCACAGTTTACATAGTACTAGTGGTTCGGTATGACAATGGACAAAAATGATGTAAGAAAAGAATAAATACATTCATCAATTCCAAACGTCTCTAATAATAATATTAATGAAACTTAATAATTTATAACTGCTATACGTAGTTAAGCCATGTAATGTACATATATCACATACTCGATGTTTCTGGATGTTTTAGCATCATGTTCAAATCCCTTTGTATTTAATATGAATTTTCTGTATTTTATCTTTACAGTGCAAAGATTCTCGCATATTGGCTTATTCATCTGCTTCCTGTCTAGGTTACGTCCGTTGATTTCTTCAAATAGAAACTGCTTCACATCTGCGCAATATTTTATATCTTTTCATCGTTTTCGTTTTCTGTCTGCGAGGACTAACTTAAGGGAATATGTAAACAGCACCATCATTACGGTAGAGCGCCACGTTTCAATTGTCTGTAACCTTCATGAATTTAACCTTGTGATTTGATTGAGTCTCACATACATTAAACTCTGTCTTTGTCCTTCTCCAGTTTATTCCCTACCCCGTTCCTTTAATCCTCCCTTTGTCCCTCCACTGTTTATCTCCTACCCTCTCCTCTTCCCCTGTTGCTTTGCTGTCTTCATCCCTTGTCTACTATCCCCTTACATCTCTCTCATTGTGTTCACCGTGCTTATTAACCTGTCTGTATTCTGTGCGTGTTTTTGTCCCTTCTGTTACCTTTACTTGTCATTTAGCCTCTGAAGAAGATCCTGCTAGGATCGAAACGTCAGGCCAACTTACTTTTACACATTCTATTACACAGGCTCTCTAGTGGATAAGCAATTTGCTAACAGTTCTATTTTATATTGATACATTAAAATACATAGAACAATGTTTTGACTCACCACCCTATAAATATTCATAGGTAATTACAACCAATTATAGGGTCGTGTCTCATATTTCACCTATTAAATCGCTAAGGTCTTACCTAGCTTGATTCATTTTCTTTTGCATTTCTCTAGGTCGTAACAATTACCACGTACATCTTCCTTGATATAAATGATTGGCTGATGATTATTACTTTGTGCGGGTGTTTCTTCATTTTAAATTTCAATCTACTGTTGCAATCTTGAATAGTTTACCCCTTCAGCGTTTACTGATGGTTTTCAACAGTAGTGTGTTTAATTCGTATGTATTGATTTTTAAAATTCAAATCAACTTTGAAAAGATCCAAAACAGAACGATATATTTTTGAAATCAGAATTCTTTCTTTCATTTTCCTGACAAAAATATGGAAGGTAGAAAAATATCTTAAAAACGACATTTAGGAGTTGAAAACATGACTAAGATGGTTATGTTATATGCATATGTATATATCAAGAAAGTATATCGACATTACAACTATAATATTAATGGTCAATGTTTGCCTTTGATGAGAAGTGTCTTTGATGAGCCTTTGCCTTTGATGAGAAGTGTCATTATCATCTACATTGATTACAACATCCAATATTGCTAACTGATTGATAAAGAACTCTTTCTCCCTTTTACGAAGTAACACTCAATAAATCACTTTCGATTTGTGCTCAAGTGTTTATCTGATACAATCCAGTTCACGACTGATATTAACATAGCAATACTCTTTTCATGTGGGACTGCATGCTGCTTATCCAGCATATAACTAACATAAGTAATATAATTAGTATAACTAATATAAGTAATATAACTAGTATAACTAATATAACTAATATAACTAGTATAACTAATATAACTAGTATAACTAATATAACTACTATAACTAATATAACTAGTATAACTAGTATGACTAATATAACTAACATAACTAATAAAACCAATAAAACTAATATAACTAATAAAACTAATACAACTAATATAACATAGTCGTGTTATTTCTAGGAATATCGGTCATTCTGACAAAGTGATCCCGTAGATAATTTAACAGACTATTGGTTGATGAGTTGGCATTACCCTGAATGAGATCGCAAGACATCAAATAACATGAATGATTTATTTAAAAAAAAATAAGTAAGGACAATCAGCTGCGTTTGTATTATCAGTAATGGCGAGCAGAAATAATGAAAACTAACGCAATGAGTTTTGATGAAGTTTGTTTTATTTTCTCTTTCTTCAAGTGACGTCACAGACGTAACCATTAAACAATGATGTCATTAACCATTCACTGTACTTGGAGGCCTTGCAGCCTATCGTAGTAAAAGATACTATGTTGTTGTTGAGTCATATTCCCATACTGCTGACTACATGGGTGAACATTGGCGCATTAAAACCTATACAAATCTATAATATATGTATAATGTATGTTTTTTTATTAACTAATAGTTTTAATTGCTTCTGACTCAATATATTCATTGTTTTATTTAGGCTTTACCCATAATACATATTCCATTCATATAATAAACATAATCATGGTCCATAAATTCCAGTTGTATAAATTTAATGTTTAATTTGTAGATAAACACCTAATACCTATTCCATTCATATAATAAACATGTTCATGGTACACAGAGTCCTGTTGTATATATTCAGTGTTTTATTAAGGCTATACCCATAATACATATTCCATTTATATATTACACATGTTCATGGTACATAGATTCCTGTTGTATAAATTTAGTGTTTTATTTAGGCTTTACCCCTAATACATATTCCATTCATACATTATACATGTGTACATATATAGATTCCAGTTGTATATTTTCAGTGTTTTATTAAGGCTACACCCCTAATACATATTCCATTCATATAATACACATGTTCATGGTACATAGATTCCAGTAGTATATATTCAGTGTATTATTAAGGCTATACCCCTAATGCATATTCCATTCATATATAATACACATGTTCATGGTACATAAATTCCAGTTGTATAAATTTAGTGTTTTATTTAGGCTTTACCCCTAATACATATTCCATTCATATATAATACACATGTTCATGGTACATAAATTTCAGTTGTATAAATTTAGTGTTTAATTTAGGCTTTACCCCTAATATATATTCCATACATGTAATACACATGCTCATGTTACATAAATTCCAGTTGTATAAATTTAGTGTTTAATTTAGGCTATACCCCTAATACATATTCCATTCATATAATACACATATTCATGGTACATAGATTCCAGTAGTATATATTCAGTGTTTCAGTAAGGCTATACCCCTAATACATATTCCATTCATATAATACACATGTTCATAGTACATTAATTCCAGATGTATATATTCAGTTGTTTATGTAAGTTATACCTCTAATACATATTCCATTTATATAATACACATATTCACGGTACATATATTCCAGTTGTACATATTTAGTGTTTAATTTAGGCTGTACACATAATAAATATTCCATTCATATAATAAACATAATCATGGTCCATAAATTCCAGTTGTATAAATTTAATGTTTAATTTGTAGATAAACACCTAATACCTATTCCATTCATATAATAAACATGTTCATGGTACACAGAGTCCTGTTGTATATATTCAGTGTTTTATTAAGGCTATACCCATAATACATATTCCATTTATATATTACACATGTTCATGGTACATAGATTCCTGTTGTATAAATTTAGTGTTTTATTTAGGCTTTACCCCTAATACATATTCCATTCATACATTATACATGTGTACATATATAGATTCCAGTTGTATATTTTCAGTGTTTTATTAAGGCTACACCCCTAATACATATTCCATTCATATAATACACATGTTCATGGTACATAGATTCCAGTAGTATATATTCAGTGTATTATTAAGGCTATACCCCTAATGCATATTCCATTCATATATAATACACATGTTCATGGTACATAAATTCCAGTTGTATAAATTTAGTGTTTTATTTAGGCTTTACCCCTAATACATATTCCATTCATATATAATACACATGTTCATGGTACATAAATTTCAGTTGTATAAATTTAGTGTTTAATTTAGGCTTTACCCCTAATATATATTCCATACATGTAATACACATGCTCATGTTACATAAATTCCAGTTGTATAAATTTAGTGTTTAATTTAGGCTATACCCCTAATACATATTCCATTCATATAATACACATATTCATGGTACATAGATTCCAGTAGTATATATTCAGTGTTTCAGTAAGGCTATACCCCTAATACATATTCCATTCATATAATACACATGTTCATAGTACATTAATTCCAGATGTATATATTCAGTTGTTTATGTAAGTTATACCTCTAATACATATTCCATTTATATAATACACATATTCACGGTACATATATTCCAGTTGTACATATTTAGTGTTTAATTTAGGCTGTACACATAATGCCTATACCATTCATATAATACACATGTTCATAGTACATTAATTTCAGTTGTATTTATTCAGTGTTTTATTAAGGCTATACCCCTAATACATATTCCATTCATTCATTATACATGTTTACATAGATTCCAGTAGTAAATATTCAGTGTTTTATTAAGGCTATACCCCTAATACATAAATTCCATGTTCACAGTACATAGATTCCAGTAGTATATATTCAGTGTTTTAGTAAGGCTATACCCCTAATACATATTCCATTCATATAATACACATGTTCCTTGTACATAGATTCCAGAAGTATATATTTAGTGTTTTATTAAGGCTATACCCCCTACTACATATTCCATTCATTTAATACACATGTTCATGGTACATAGATTCCAGTAGTATATATTCAGTGTTTTATATAGGGTATACCCTATTACATATTCCATTTATATAATACACATGTTCATGCTACATATATTACAGTTATATGGATTTAGTCTTTAATTTAGGCTATATCCATAATACCTATACCATTCATATAATACACATGCTTATGGTGCATAGATTCCAGTTGTATATGTTCAGTCTTTTGTTTATTCATGATACATGGATAGAGTTGTAGTCGTCATATAGTTAACCCTGTGCCCCTACATTCCCGTCCAAAACAAAATGTTGAATCAATAATAACGTAAGGAAAGCTCCCCTACAAATATCACGCACGAGATACTATGCTTACTAAAAGATATACACATAAGTAGTATGTGTTTGAATGAACTCACGCATTAAATTAACTGTACAGTACTGTACGTAATACATTGACTTTATTTTCACTTTCATAATGTTGTTCGATGAGCCTTAGTTACATAAGTACTGAATCGTGACACAGGACAAACGAAACGTCAATTCTCTTTATTGATTTGCACAGTGTTCAGATAGACTATGTTATGATTATTAATTATGCATAGTTTAGAAGAAAATAGAACGGGCCGTGTGTTCTTAAACTACGTGACGTAACACTTGATATAGGATTTGACATAACCATGACATAGTTTGGATTTACAATATTCTCAAATAATTTTGTTGATGAGTTTTCCCTAAATGAGCTTTCAAACGTTTTGGTTTGTTTTAATAATTATTGTAAATTTCCAAAAGAAAGAAACAAATTATTATCTTAACTGTTTATAGCATAATTTTGTCAGCACATTTTTTTGCTTGATGACGTAGTGTGCAAAGCAAGAAAGATGGCGTTGTACTTTACATCATACATTTTGCAAGAAATTGTATTCGTGTCATTTCTTTAGTGTTATATAGAGTTGTTATTTTGTACATCAAGGGTTTGACTATTTAACCATTCAACGAGTTGAATTATCTTTCTATGGTTAAGTTGATCATATTGAAGAAATAGAAGTGTCATTTATAATTTCTTACATCACATTGTACAGATTGAAACTGACAAACTTGAAACTATTCTCGTTTATTTGTTATGATCAGCTTCTTCATTTATGGCTACTATGTTTCATTTTCACTTTATTGCCAATAACAATTGGAAGACCATTATGAGGTCACACAGTTTAAATAGTTGATTTGGAAAGTCCCTCGATCCAAATCCTTCAGATTGTTTTTAAATACAGCCGCTCAATACAGTGAAGAGTCAGTACAATCTATACACATATTGAAGTATTCAACTGGATAACAATGGGCCTGACTACACTGTAATGAATAGTGATTGGAGACCCTAGAAGTATTAGTACCATGACCTGTGGAAATACTTTCAAGCTAAAAACATGTTAGAATTATCAGAGGTCGTTTAGTTGATGAAATACAGCTATACATTATATAATATCTAAACTTAAATCATAGGACACCCAAGGATATCATATATAAAACAAACCATCTTATATCTTCTTTACTGAATGGTTTAGATGTGATCTGTTGTAAGAAAATGGTAATAATTTTACCGTTTTTACGACGACATTGCCGTAGAGTAACGAGACATAACCGTATGGTCCATCAAGACAGATATTGACAGCGACGCTAGAATATAGATAAGTCAAATACTATTTAGTCCACATACTGTAAATATTATCCATCGTAGAATAATGTTATCGTGTGACATCATACATCGAGAATGGCTGTTTGATTTCTGGTTGTAAGAGAATGAGTATACTAATAAATATTGTAAAAGTTCACAAAGTTACATCATGTAATGTTCCCGCGTCTTCTTTCCATGGTCTCGCTCTTTTTGTGCTTCCCATTGCAGTATAAGTGCTAGGAATAGGAATCTCGTAATCACTGTCCACAATCAACTTCTCAAAAATCTATTCAAGAAAATGTTAAACTACTCCATGAAGTTAATGAGATAATAGCAACCAGCTTTACATCAATGTAATGGCCCAGGGATAAGAGTTTACAGAATTGAAACCTCCCAGACACAATGGGTGATTGAGTTACAGTTCGGCCTGGGATTTGTATTATAGCTGTGTGGATTCAGAGTAAATAATACAGCTAAGAATAGTTCTATAAATAGTGATTCGACCTATAAATAGTCAATGGATGGCTAAATTACCGCTACGAATGATCTCGGTAAAATGGTGATTCGAACTATATATACTGAATTGAATGGCTAACTGACCCCTAAGAATAATCTCGGTAAAATCGTGATTCGACCTATAAACAGTGAATGGAATGGCCGACTGACCCCCAAGAATGATCTCGGTAAATGGTGATTCGACCTATAAATACTGAATTGAATGACTAACATACCGTTAAGAATGATCCCCGTAAATGATGAATCGAGGGTCGAAGTGAACAGTTAAGATTCCAGCACTCGGCCAATACGTTGTTCCTGTAAAGAAGATGCTGTAGTGTATCATATCTGTCATTTAATTGAACTTTCTAACGATCACGGATACGTGTTATAACATATACATTCTACATGAAAGTAATTATTGACATGAAAGGGGGAATCAGGTGAAATATATAGTCTTGATATGTTACTATCCGAGCAAACTGGGATTTGAGTATTAGTAATGTTTCTATAATCATTGACGTTTACACGATATTAATTGTTTCCTATTAATTGTAAATGGAAATTGAGTGCTAGTAATGTTTCTATAACCATTGAGGTTTACACGATATTCGCCCTTTTACCTTAATTGCAGGAACTTGTCCGGCCAGGATAACTTTGGTAATTGTACATCCATTTCTGATTTTACCACTTTATCTACAGGGAAGGGTAACGCGCCTGGAGAAACAAGAGAAATTATAAAAGCACTAAAAGATGTTCCTAACTGAAAACAATGACCAGGTCATCAGCATTGGCAAAACAGTTTAGCATGCTAAGAAAATGTCGAAATCTTTGCGAAAGTACCATTTTATACCAAAGCACTGAGGATATAAAATGAGATAATTAAATATCTGTTTTGGATAACTATTTTAGAATAAGAGTAAAGTGCGAATGAAATGTGAGCAAAAGGTGAACATTAGTTGACTGTCTTACATATTTTAGGGCAATACTGGTGGTTTATTGAGCTGTGATTCGATCATATAGTAATATGTAGAGTAAACTCTATTTAAGTTTAATACTGATGGTTTATATGAACTGTGATTCGGTCATAAAGTAATCTGTTGAGTAAACTCCATTTAAGTTTAATACTGATGGTTTATATAAGCTGCGATTCGATCATGTAGTAAGCTGTTGAGTAAACTCCATTTAAGTTTAATACTGATGGTTTATATGAGCTGTGATTCGATCATGTAGTAAGCTGTTGAGTAAACTCCATTTAAGTTTAATACTGATGGTTTATATCAGCTGCGATTCGATCATGTAGTGAGCTGTTGAGTAAACTCCATTTAAGTTTAATACTGATGGTTTATATGAGCTGTGATTCGATCATGTAGTAAGCTGTTGAGTAAACTCCATTTAAGTTTAATACTGATGGTTTATATAAGCTGCGATTCGATCATGTAGTAAGCTGTTGAGTAAACTCCATTTAAGTTTAATACTGATGGTTTATATGAGCTGTGATTCTATCATATAGTAAGCCTTTAAGTAAACTCTATTTAAGTTTAATTGAATGTCAAGTCAGTTTTATTATCTACTACTCATTTTCATTTCCTGATGCAATGTAATTGATTTTACTTGCCTAATACAGTATCAGTGGTGGTATTATTTCATCAAGGTACCAGGTGAACTAATCAAGGTCACTCTGAAACGAGTTATGAGTCTTTTTTTGTTGTAAAAACTAACATATTCCATCAATTTTCCATGAAATATGCTTCAAAGTTTATCACCGAAACCAGAAATAAATGCATATTTTGACTATGTTTTACAATCGTTTTCAATATTTTATGGTCTTAATACCTGCTGTCAATATCTCCCATATCACTACTGCTGTAGACCAAACGTCACTTGATTCCGTATACTCTTTTGAAAACAAGGTTTCTGGGGCAAACTGGTTCAAAGAGAACGACTTCATCTAGTTATAACACAGAAATGATAAAAATGAATAGTATTAATGTTGTAATAAACAAATTTAAAACTTAAAAGCGACCTTTCTTTATTACAAACTCATAAGAACCAAACCAAATACCGTTCTCGTAGCCACTTCTTTTATAACGGTATTCTTACACAGCCAGTTATGTGTTCTTTATTTGCGCTATCATACAAGTTATGACTTATGAATAAATCATCGGAGCAGAGAATACGGATGAATGTTTGGCAAATGTTTTTTATATATATATATATATATATATATATATATATATATATATATATATATATATATATATATTTATATATATATACATATATATATATATATATATATATACATATATATATTTATATATATATATATATATTTATATATATATATATATATATAGATATATTTTATATATATATATATTTTTTATATATATATATTTTTTATATATATATATATTTTATATATATATATATATATATATATATATATATATATATATATATAACTATGTCTTTAGTCACCTGTTTTTTCTTTAGTTCAGCAACCTTAGCTGCGTCATCAGCGAGACAAAACTCATAGAGTTTACAACAGTCTAATTGAGTGAGTAAGATCTTTTTCGTTGATAAACCAGGATGGAGAAACTGAAGTTCAATGAGAGGAAGGAGAGTTATTTGGTAATGATAAAGACAAAATAATAAAAACATAAGCTTAGTTTGGAAATCACTCAAACAGAAGGCAGTGTTTGATGATTGAAGCCAGGGGGAGGGGCGCATTAGAACGAAAAGCTGCGTAAACTTAAACTTATTCACTAGTATACTATAATTGTTTTGTTGTGTTCGTTTGAGTAACGTTATTTTTTGGGGGGAATTTTCAAGAGTCAGATAACATTGATTAAAACATGCTCACATGACAAACATTAATTTAAAAAAAATGTTTATTAATGATATAGCATACGCAATGGATGTACGACTATATTTATGTGTTACTCAACTGACGTATTTAAAATTAAACCATAGAGCACGAAATATCTCAGTCATCTATCATAAAATATAGCTGTTGCTGTTCAGCAGGTGTGTTTGAAAACAATCTACTATCTGGTTATAAGTTTAATATGATGAAGACAAGAAACCACGACCTCTTAAAGTAAAGTAACATACTAAGCTATAGAAAACTCACCCCATAGGTCTTTATTATCTCCATACCTTCTAAGATACCGGATATATATTTGATGAGAGTAGTAACAGAAAGTACACTGTCCGCTGGTCTACCTCCAGTCATTTCCCTGGTAAATAATCCATCGAGACTTTCACAGTCAAGGTGTTCACTAATTAGAAACTGGTTTACTGTAAAATTATATAGTAAACTATATTAATTAATCCTCTCATAAATTGATTGAATGATAGATATGCATGTTTTAACATAACTTTATATAGTCGAAGCACAAATTCAAATGTATGGTGACTTATAATGATCAATTGTATAATTTAAAGAAATACATACAAACCTGATTATATACATTACGTACGTGATCCCATTGTCTTCTATTTAAACGGAGTATATAAACTACATTTGTTAAACTATCCTACCATAATAAAAACTCATTAAAATAATGTACTCACTTTTCTGGATTGTAACTCCTTCAATCTTCACAAGATAATCTGACTTTGGTAAAGCTAAACACTTCTTAAGAAAAGATTCCCAATGGAAAATGTTTTCTTTCTTTACCTTCTCTAAATTTGTGAGAGAAAAGAGCAAGAAAGTCATAGATTTTGGGGCAGCTCGCGATGTCTGCCACCGCGGCTTTTGTGACTGTTTGCTGGGAGGTTCATCACTGTCACTCCAGCTGATTGGATCTAGGAATACAGGTGTATCATCTTGTAGCCTTTGCTGTCAATCCTCTGCCTAATATATTTAACATAGACTTCATTCTAGCCATTCTTACCTAGAAAGTAATGGTATTTGACGTTAGTATATCATTAAATATTAGTTTCTGTATAGGAATCTTTGTGAAACAATACAGGTCTGTTCTACCAACACGGACACTACTCGATGCCTTTCTTGCTGGTACTTATTCCTAGTTCAATGTGTCATTGATTTACTACTTTAAGATCATTACGTGTTCTCGCGAACATGGAAAGGAAAATTCTTTTCACAAATATGATCATTAACTTGAATCCTTGTAATCTCATTCTACAAAACTGTTATATGAACTGTGATGTAAAGTTATGGGCAAGGTATAAGTTCATTTATACAAAGGCAATTATACAAAGTGATATAAGGATCAAAGTGTACAGAACAAAAAAGGAAAGACACTATTATTCACTGTTATAGTTTACGAAATGGATGAACGTTATAAGCTGTGTCACATGCTTTATGCTGGTCACTTCTATTTGTAAGGTTATATAGTAACACTTGTGTTGAATACTTTCTTGTTTACGTTGAGTGTTTCTCGTAGTCACCAATAACCTGTCAAATTATTGTCATCCGGTCGTGTTATCACTTTATTTATATAGTACACATTCATATATTCATTGCATTAGATTATTACCAACCGTTTATGTAATCACTGTTATTTATATAGTACACATCCATATATTCATTGCATTAGATTATTGTCACCCGTTCGTGTAATCACTGTTATTTATAGAGTACATATTCATATATTCATTGCATTAGATTATTGTCACCCGTTCGTGTAATCACTTTTATTTATATAGTACACATCCATATATGAATTGCATTATATTATTGTCACCCATTCGTGTAATCACTTTATTTATATAGTACAAATCCATATATTCATTGCATTAGATTATTGTCTTTCGTTCGTGTAATCACTTCATTTATGTAGTACACATCCACATATTCTTTGCATTAGAATTTACTTACCTGTCAAATCAGTTAATACTGCGCATTTACCGATGTCACCCTGCAGAGTTATTGAACCCATCCATCTACTGTAAATGTTACCAATCTTCATCGGCATTATGATACATACATCGGTCTCCTTAATCAATCTATAATCATCGCATGGAATCACATCCGTAGCTGTGTAGTACTCTGTAATAGAAACGTCGGTATAAGGCTTGTTTACAGACTTGATTTCTAAATACTCAATTAAAATGCTGCTGACACTCACAAATTAATGGTATAATCCATCGATTTTAGACTTAGGTTGAAGAAGAATTTCTTGGTCGAATTTGTACTCAATTGCTATGTACCGTTTTAGAGGATACCTATAGTTAAAACTAATTATAATATTGCATTTGGTTTTGCTTTTCATAGTAAATTTTAATATCCTCTCTGTCGTTTATTCGTGGATTAGGTATAGTTTAAATTAATCTATATAGGAGTTGTGAATTTTACATATACGTAAACATGTTAACAACATTGAATCAACATTTGCAAAAGAAACCAAGTAAGTGTTGTCCTCTAACATCAATTTACAACATCACACATAACGCTTGGAGAATTCCAAATTCAATCAGTTTTGTCAATGTTCATTAATGAAACTAAATTAACATGTTATTATTATCTCGGATATAACATGCAGGGTTTAAACGAGAATTTACCAATACGCTAACATTATTCCTGTTTAGTCAGGGAGAATAAATTTGACCCTAAACCATTTTTCCAACCAAGACAAAGAACGAAAAAACACAACGAACATGCAGCTGTGTCATTTCAATAAAAACATTGATAGAAATTGTGACGCTTTAATGAGATAAAAGTTGCTTCGTTCGACAGCAAAATCAAATAAATAACATATACTTTCAATTTACCTTGATGTTATTGAGTAGACATAAATGTAGCCAATGTTGCAAATTTCCTGTTATTTATCAACAATGAAACATGAAGTTTGATTTAGATTTGAAGAAATTAGACTTAATATATTTCTGCAATACATTCTATATTTGTCGTCCATATCTACTGAAGTTTGATTTAGATCAGAAAAACTTACTTTCTTCTTGAAATGATATATCTGGTAGACTGGAATGAAACAAAGCCAAAAATATTATTTTAAAACGATACACAAAAGAAGAATAAAAATGAGAACACAAAATATGGACAATAAATTATGGATATTGCTCTGTAAAGATACTCAAAAGCGTATGAAGCTAATAATTAGATATTTTCTTCTTTATTGTGCACTGTACTAGATATTGTTCAATAAAACTAAGAAGAAAGAGATAAGACTAACTGCTGTTTCTACAACAAGTTAATTTTTTATTTTTAAGATAATTCTACCTTTCATTTACGTATAGTGTTACTTTAAATTCCGTGTTGGCATATCTTCAATCGAAAATCAAAGTCAATATGCTCACCTTTTGAAAGTTTGAGAGTTTCTCGGAATATCTGATGAAAAATGGAATGCAATCCAATCACAGGTTTGATGCATTATGAAGAATATATGTGGATTAAGTGCCAAAGAAATAATATAGTAATATTAAAATATTGGTTTAGGATAGCAGTAATATCATATATGCCCTGAATGCATGATGAAATCAAACGAAATTAACACGATGTAGAAGCGTAATAAGAAGATATAATATACTTCAGTTTATTTGCATATGCTTTTGAGTTCAATCATATCCTCCTCAAAAATTATACAAATATGAATCCTCTGAACAAGGAATTCTGTTGGGAATAAGGATAATAAGAATGAAAATTCTTACACGTTTGTTGACGTTACAAGAAATTGGTGAACATGGTTAAAACTGACTTAAGTAATACGTTCTGATGTGAGATCTGACCTAGCTTGTTATGTATTATATGGTATGTATTATGGTATGCAAATTGTTATGGGAAACATATTGTTATGTATTGAGGTATGCAATGATAACTGATGTTGTGGTTCTCACTAACCTGTATCAGGCTGGTGCATTGGCTGGTTGTTTGCTAAATTTAAACTGCTTTGAAGATAAGAAGTAAAAATGAATGCAATATGTATACATCGATAATAAGACTAGAGTACCAATAGAGTATGGCTGACAAATGCAAAAGTTGAGGTGCTTTGTTTTTTGGAGGCTTTGTAGCAACCAAACGCCAACCACCCCTTCTATCCCAACCCCTTCTACCCCACCCCTTCTATCCCCACCCCTTCTATCCCCACCCCTTCTATCCCCACCTCTTCCATTCCGATTCATTCCATCCCATAGAAAGCAAAATCAGATTCAAGTTACGATTCAAGATTCAAGTTGCGTTAAGATTCAAGTTGCGTGTCAATAGACACGCACAAAAATATATAAAACGAATAGTTGATGTCTTGTGATATTCCGGTAGTAGTGCAAATTATTCGATAATTAGATTCTGAAATGGTAAAGTCTATTTAGTTTACCTTTCGACATACATTCTTCTGCTTCCTGTAATAATAGCAAAATGCATTTTTGGTTACAAGACAATGAATGCTTTATACAAAAATACACTATCTATAGCAAATTAATTAGTAGTCTAAGTAGTTATAGTTTATTAAATTAAACATGAAAATATCATAAGATCTGCTGAGTGGTACTATATCTAGTGTACATGAATTCAATAATATGCAGTTGATATTGTGCCCCTCATAACCAGCAAACCGTTAGATGTTTAAACAAATACGTTTATTTTAAGTTAACCAATGTATTCATTCTTGATTTAACTTGCTCCTTATAAAGAATAATCTTGATATACCTACTTGTTCTCCTCCTGTATATGCAGCAACATGTCACTGACAGCATACATAACGCACACAGAATAATCAGTCCAAAAATGTACAAGGACAACTGCAGATAATCTCCCATCACAATGAACTGCGAACCAAAAGAATTCATTTAATGTCAGAGATAGGAGGAGGCGGTAGAAGGAGAAGGAGAAGGAGAAGGAGAAGGAGAAGGAGAAGGAGAAGGAGAAGGAGAAGGAGAAGGAGAAGGAAAAGGAGAAGGAGAAGGAGAAGGAGAAGGAGAAGGAGAAGGAGAAGGAGAAGGAGAAGGAGAAGGAGAAGGAGAAGGAGAAGGAGAAGGAGAAGGAGAAGGAGAAGGAGAAGGAGAAGGAGAAGGAGAAGGAGAAGGAGAAGGAGAAGGAGAAGGAGAAGGAGAAGGAGAAGGAGAAGGAGAAGGAGAAGGAGAAGGAGAAGGAGAAGGAGAAGGAGAAGGAGAAGGAGAAGGAGAAGGAGAAGGAGAAGGAGAAGAAGTAACTGTGATTACATCATGGCACAAATGTAACAAAATCAATTCACATCATATAGGCCTACATGAGAGATAATTCCTTTGCGTTTCATGCAAAACTTAAAAAACCTGATTTAATATACTTCTTGTTTCTTTCTCTTTTCAAAATTCTATTCAATATACAATGACAACGGTTAGGGTAGTGTACCTTTAACATTATTGAACAAACTGTACCCTAACGTGACTTACACTGAACATCTAGTACAAAATATGTCAAATATTTGTTTGCGGATAGCTTTGCAAAATTGCAGTTAAAGTGGTATAGAAATAAAACACTAAAAAATAGTAAACAACATAACAAATGTTCACTGCAAGAGAGTAATCTCTAAACAGCATTTCCGCAAATAGGCACTGATTTACAAACGAAGCGATTCAGATTTGGTAATATGATTGAAATATTACATCATGTAATAATTCAGTTCTACTCACGTAATGATACCGAGCTGAATGTTCATTGTAATTAGTATTTCCAAATACAACCTGAAGAGCAGCAAATTTCAGTTACAGCTTTATTTCCTCGATCACTGATATCTAAAAGGTCGTGTGACATCGATTGTACATGTTCTTCTTAATTCACTATACAAACGTTTGTGTAGCACGAAATTTTATGTGATAGTGATGGCGTTCTTCCACTTAAAGTTGAATTCTCAATGCAAGAAAAAACTAACCGATACGTCCAACGATAAAGTAAAGGGCAAATCATCCTTGGAAATTTATATCGTTCTTTTGTTGGAGAAGCCTTTTGCACTGTTTAATGTGAATTTACACTGAATTCTTATTACGAAACGATTATCCCTCGATCATTCTGCTTAAGCGACAGTCCTGCATTAGCGACAGTCCTGCATTAGTGACAGTCCTGCATTAGCGACAGTCCTGCATTAGCGACAGTCCTGCATTAGCGACAGCCCTGCATTAGCGACAGTCCTGCATTAGCGACAGTCCTGCATTAGCGACAGTCCTGCATTAGCGACAGTCCTGTATTAGCGACAGTCCTGCTGAGCGACAGTTCTGCAGTAAGCCAATCATGTACCAAGCAAGTCCTGCACGTAGAGGTTCCTTTACTACGAGTCTTGAGACAGGCGAATCCTGCAGAGAGCGAGTCCTGCAGTAAACGAGTCCTGCAGTAAGTGAATCCTGCAAGTAGAGATTCCTGCAGTTAGCGATTCATTCAGTTAGTTCATGCAGTAAGCAAATCCTTCACAGAGCGTGTATGTCACCAACGAGTCCTGCAGTAAGCGAATCCTGCAGGTAGCGATTTCAGTAGTAAGTGAGTCCTGCAGTAAGGGAGCGCTTCCGGCAGTAAGCGAGTCTTGCAGTTAGCGAATCCTGCAGTTAGCGAGTCATGCAGTAAGCTATTCCTGCAGTTAACGAGCCCTACAGTAAGCGAATCCTGCAGGTAGCGATACCTGCAGTAAGCAAGTATCGCAGTTAGGTGCTATTCCTGCAGTAAGCGAGTCTTGCAGTTAGCGATTCCTGCAGTTAGCGAGTCATGCAGTAAGCTATTCCTACAGTTAACGAGTCCTGCAGTAAGCGAATCCTGCAGTAAGCGATTCCTGCAGTAAGCAAGTCGTGCAGTTAGGAGCTATTACTGCAGTAAGCGAGTATTGCAGTAAGCGAATCCTGCAGGTAACGAGTCCTTCAGTTAGCGATTCCTGCGGTAAGCTATTCCTGCCGTAAGCGAATCCTGCAGTAAGCAAATCCTGCATAGAGCGAGTCTTGCAGTAAGCGTGATCTGTCACCAACGAATCCTGCAGTAAGCGAGTCCTGCAGTTACAGTAGCGAGTCCTGCAGTTAGCGATTCCTGCAGAGAGCTTTGTTCACATATGACGAAGACTTCAGCTCTCATAGCTAATTGTACACGGTCATGATACGGCTAACTGAAGGTGACATAAATAGCCAACGTGGCAACGCTCTTGTGAAGGGAAGGGCTTAATTATTGAGAACTACAGAGATTTAGAGACACATTACTTTAATCGTAACGTGTGTAAGTTAAATGAACCGGAAAATTATATGGAGTATGCTACCATTGTAAGCTATAATTAGAAATAGTTAGAAACCATTGTAAGCTATCACAATGCTAGTGTTCTCCTTTACAGCTTTCGAAACTGCAGACAGCAGCGCAAAGTACTTTAATGAATCAACCCCCTCTATTATGCTTTAGGATTCTTTAACATTTAATTAACTAAGTCACTATGTGTATCATACACGCGAGGTAATCAATGATATTAGACGGGTTCTTTTTAATTAGGGTACAGTCGGGAATAATCGGTCAGCCATAATATTCGACTGTTGCATTTCTTTCCTGTTTCCTGAGATATATTACAGGAAAATTCTGCCTCAGTGTTTACATTTATCAAAAGAATCCCTCTTGACTTAATATTTCACCAATTATTTTACCGTTGGTGAAAATGTGCAAATTTGATGTTTCCTATGGCTCTAACATTGTGATTCGTAGTTTCAATGCAATGCTCTTACTACGGTCTGTAAGAATCCATTGATGGAAGTTAAGTAATAGATCATAGATAAAGATGTTTTCAAGCTAATAATAAAATAACTTATGTATTTATGTATTTATTATAATGTAAGTGATTCACATCTAGAATTATTAATTCGTAATATTTCACTTGTTTATTTTATTAGGCCTACAGATCGTTTTGTGTGTAACTTACTACGTTTGCCATGCTAATTGGGGATTGCAACATACTCTGTACAGTGCCTATGTAAATGATTCACTAAAATATAGCATAAAGCGTTTTATTATCTAGTCGATGGAATGTAAATATTACACTCAACATTTACAGTGCTATAGAAGCATGTAATATATACAAATCGCACAATTTTCGATTCCCTAATGGATTTATTTCCACAGATACGATTGCCGGTAGAGGAATCCCGCTACAAGTAAACGAGATATATATGCAACACTTAGGGTATTCAATTTATGGACTTGGATCGGTTGGTAGCAGGTGTAATCCGTGGTGGACTTGGATCGTTTGGTAGCAGGTGTAGTCCGTGGTGAACTTGGATCGGTTAGTAGCAGGTGTAGTCCGTGGTGGACTTGGATCGTTTGGTAGCAGGTGTAATCCGTGGTGGACTTGGATCGTTTGGTAGCAGGTGTAATCCGTGGTGGACTTGGATCGGTTGGTAGCAGGTGTAATCCGTGGTGGACTTGGATCGGTTGGTATCAGGTGTAATCCGTGGTGGACTTGGATCGTTTGGTAGCAGGTGTAATCCGTGGTGGACTTGGATCGGTTGGTAGCAGGTGTAATCCGTGGTGGACTTGGATCGTTTGGTAGCAGGTGTAATCCGTGGTGGACTTGGATCGGTTGGTAGCAGGTGTAATCCGTGGTGGACTTGGATCGGTTGGTAGCAGGTGTAATCCGTGGTGGACTTGGATCGTTTGGTAGCAGGTGTAATCCGTGATGGACTTGGATCGTTTGGTAGCAGGTGTAATCCGTGGTACATCTGATCCCTTTCTACCAATGAGTGAAGACAGCCACTGTATTGCGTTTACTTCTATGGAGATGTACGTAGCCAGCTTACACCATCTAACATCAATATTCTACATTGTCCTTTAGTGCAACAAATAGAGTATGCCGTATCGGGATGTGTAGGGTAGTACGAGGACACGTATCGGATTGTAAAGGATTGTATGAGGACACGTATTGGAATGTGTAGGATATTACGAGGACACGTATCGGAATGTGTAGGAAAGTACGAGGACACGTATCGGGATGTTTAGGATAGTACGAGGACACATATCGGGATATAAAGTGTCGTATGGAAGCTAATAACAGTAGATATTGACTGCCATGTATAACTCCAAACAATCTAATTATTGTAATGTAGGTGTGTTGACAGCTTTCTTCATCACCACTAAACTAAATATTTTTAATGTAAAATGTTAAGAAATTACATTATTGTTCCTTAATAGCTGCTAAGCTCGTTTTGAGAGCTAAGTAAAAATAAACCATTTTGAAAGAATATAAAATGAAACCAAGAAACAGAAACCTCGATGCATTACTACCTGCTAGGACAATGATATGTACTCATCATATGTAATGTAATGGCCATACGTATATAGAGTACTGATCAAATCAGTAGGTTTTAGTATCGTTTTTAACTTAACACAGATGTGCAATAAAAGTATCTTTTAAACAATTTCCCTTTTGAGTATTGTATCTCTCAGTATCTGGATTCGTTGTTCTGCGTTAGTTGTTCATTAATATTTCCTTGTTTGATAATACTTCCTTGTATTATTCCTATTATAAATCAAACCTATACATTCGCAGTCTACATAAATGTACAATGTTTGTATGACAATACTAATTCTATAGTAGTAAAGTTGTGATGGGTGATGTAACTGTACACACGAAGCTTGAACTACAGACTTTTAAATTTCTATTTATAACTGACATGCTTTGAATTACAACTAAACAATTGAAAATGATGTTGTATTGTTCGTCTGCTTGCCGGTCTATGCTGGTATACAGTGTCTACGATGACTGTAAGAGAAGGATATATGATTCAAGAAATAATTGAGAATAATGAGCTGAACAGTTGACAAAATTTCAAACAAAGATCTGTTGATAACTGTGTCTACGCAATTATTATTTTTATTAGGGAAAAAAATCAATTCATGTGACGGAAATAATGTTCAGTTTACTCTGAAATTATTAATCGGTCATTACTTATTTATTATTCTGTTTGACCAGTTTTGAAGGTATTAGTCAATGATGACCAATATAAGACAATCAAGAACAACACATAAGTCCCCTGCAGCGATACTCGTTCAATGAAGAAATTGTACATTCATTAAATGCGGACAACGTTAACTATTCAACTAGTATCACTGAAGTATATTAAGACTCCTTAATTCGTTAGCATCATTTAGATACGAACAAATAAACTGATACATAAAGTATACGTATGAGCATCATTTCCTGGACAAAGGCGCATTTATTTTATTTCCAATAACATTTTGCATATATAACCAGTTTGCCTTGAAATATCCTTGTAGGAACAGTAGTTATGTGTGTGTATTAATAACACAGTAACTGTGTTTTTAAGTGAGTCACTTTTCCGGAGTTATAGTGGTTTTATAATAACACAACTTCCAATACCATAGGTAATTAATGACATTTATCGATATGTCTTCATTAAGAATTGTCAACACTTGTTTGCACCCACACATTATCATGCACTTATAATTAATATACATACTGCTCATCATAAAGTCTGTTTGCAAGAAAATGATTTGAAGTAACACTAAAAGGAGTGGTAATTTCTAATGTCCAATTTCAAATGGTTTTGTTGTTGCGTTATCTGCGTCTTTCATACATCCTCCCTCTTCTTATTCAGGAAAACTCACAAAATAGACATAAGTAATATTTTAATGCTTCAAGTGCATTATACACACAGTTATTAAGAAATAATAAAGTTACAAAGCACTTGGTTTTCAAACGAGTAACATGTGAAATATACAGCTCTCCCAACAGACACCTAAACATGTAAACATGGTGGGCAAACACTAATTGCATTAATAGCTTATCTTACTTTCCTCATGTGCTAGATACACAAATTTTAATCATCCAACATAGTAAACATACGTTGAGCGCTCACTTTACAATGTGGTGGTTCATTAACTGTTTGAAAGTATTTATTTGTTTTTTCCATCGTCTAAAATTCCTCAGTTAGTTTTCTGTTATGATTAAAATAACTAATAAAATTGTCTACATTGGTAAAACATTCAAACTCTGAAACAAGATTGAAACAATAACATAATTGATATTTAAAAACACTATGAACGTGAATCATCAGTTGACTAAATTACTCCCAAGCATGGTAAATGTGGTCCTGATATTTCTCGTCAGTGACGTCATAGGGATCTGGCATGGGTATGTACATAGTTGGGATTGGTATCTCATATGAACCGTCTTCAATAATCTTCTCAAAAATCTGTCGATTCAAGCAATTTATTTCTATTAGTAAATACAACAAAGATTGTAGCAGTGCCTCTGCCAGAATATAATCTATCCCGCAAAAAGAAGAATAAATGTTGAGAATGAGGATTGGAAAATATAGAACTAAATCCTCTGCAAAAATACATTTTGGTAAATCATTGGTGATCAAGAATAAAGTAAAAGGTGATGATTAGACTTAATGCTATCTTGAAAATATTATTGACCAGGAATAACGTTACAAGCAAAATAATGTGGATCGTTAGCAAAGCCAGCCACCCTCTAAAGTAAGACATAATTAACGATAGAACAATTAGCAGGAATATGAGTTACCTCTAAAAATGTTCCTCTTAAATGGTGAATGGAGGGACGCAAAGAACAGTTGTGACTCCAGCTCTCAAACAACGCATTGTTTCTGTAGAATTCACATGCACTAGCAACATTAATAACATAGTCAGCAAAAGTTTTAGTGATTCATACAAGAAAAAACTCTTCGTTCAACCACAAAGGTTCGCTGCGTTTCACATTACATACATGAAAGGAATTATGCAAACTTAATAAATAAGAAGTTAACCATACAGACAGGGAAGAAGGAAAAGGAAACATGCAAACTTATTACATTACACGTTAACATTACATGCAGGGATGAGTGAAAATGATTATGCAAACTTAATTATATTGCATTTATTATAATATTATCATAATCGCTGTATCTGGATACTAGGACATTTTTCTGTTTTATTATAAATAATCCAAGTTCAAATTTTCTATCAGCTCTAACAATATGTTACCCAAGCAAAGATTGCACAATTTTACTTTAACTCCTTGTATGTTGTCGGCCAAGATGGAGTTGTTGCAGGCATATCCTTATCAGGTTTCATGCTATCAGGAAATGGCGGATTACCTGCAAGAGCATATTATAAGACTTAAATAAATATCTCCAATTTTCAATTATTGAGGTATATATTAATAAGGTTTCCAGTGTAATGTTATTGATTAAACAAATTATCATGAATTATCTCTGAGCAGGAATCACACTGCAGTTACAGGACATTCCTCTGGTACTTAACAGTCTTATAGTTTAAGGCATGGGTTACCCTGACTTTATCCCCCACGAACCCCTTGTGGATATCAGAGATGTCCACAAACCCCGCAATTTTCGAGACACGATCTGAGTAATTATTATACTATAACACTCATAACAGTGCTTTGTTAAAGATCAAGTTCATAGTGTAATAATGTAATGAAAAGTGCACGGTACGGTACTACTATGGCAACATATGTGTATGGAACGCCAAAAGAGTTTGTCGATAGGTACAACTTTTGTACATTACTAAATGATATGATACTTCAGATTTTAGTTCAACAAAAAGTACTCTAGTTTTGACTTTCAGAAACGTCTCACGACCCCCTGGGATGGACTCACGTACCCCTGTGGGTTCATGCACCCTAGTTAGGGAACCATTGCTTTAAGGTAAACAAGTACCGAAAGATGTAACTACAAATCATGGTCATAAACATCACAACTGCTCTTGATCAAACATCGCTAGATTCGATTTAATCATGCTACTTTATACAACCTATGTAATAAAGAAGTGCAATAAATATTAATGTATGTTATATACATGGTTTCTTTGATGTATAGTCTTACCACCTGACATAATTTCATATATCACCACAGCTGTAGACCACACGTCACTGGATTCTGTATATTCACTTGACAGCAACATTTCAGGTGGAAATTCGTTCAATGACACATTCATCATCTAAGAGGCAAATGCACTGTTTGTTACTACTCATAACTAACGTTTTTGTTTTCACGATGATATATCCCTTAGCTGATTATTACTAAAAGCAGTATCAATGACGATATGTATCAATTTTGCCATTATTATAACTTTATCGAACATTACAGTGTACATGGATGTCTTGTGTTTGATACATGAGAGTTGTATGAAACAAAGGTCAAAATTTCATATTTGATCCACCTCAATATTCACACTGAGTGTATCTACTGACCCATTCCTAAGTGGAATATTCTTACAGGCGGATGCACTACTAGAAAAATCAAATTGCTTGTAACAGCAGAAATATGCTCAACCAGAATATTCAGATCTCTTGTAACAGCGAAAATATATAGCCACTGTGTCAGAAACAAAATTACATCATAAGAAAAATGTATACTTTTGTTGAGCTGTCGTACTTTAATAGATGATATATCTCGACTAACTTTGCCAAATTGTCGAGTGACTGTGTTGCATTATATTAGAGAAAGAAAAAGTCACGCTAGCGTGATATCTTCACAAGTATTGTCAATTGTCAAAAGCTGATTTTTCACATGGAGCTAGTTTACCTTTAACTTCACGGCATCTCAAAACAAAAGTCTATCTCTTGACAATCGAGTTAGACTACAATGACGTTTTGACAAATATGACAAATTGTCGAATGTAATATTAAACTACAACAGTCAGCGTACACAATTTGCCTGTCTCTTCAGAAACACCATGGAAAAGCAAATCGCCAGTTTTAAATGATACTACTTTGAAATGATGTATTAAATTACCTGCTGTTTAATCAATGCAGCTATCTTCGGTGCATCACCAGCCAAACAGAAATCATAAAGTTTACAAACTCCTTGGTGAGTTATCAAGATCTTTCTGGTTGATAAACCAGGATGGAGAAACTTTGATGCAAAGAAAACAAGATAGTATAGCATCATACAGAATACATCATCCTACATTAATAATCGATGTAATAAATATAAGACCGAAGTGTACATATTAACATGCATCTTTAAATGATAGCAAGCTTAATGGTAAATACGCTTGACATAACATATGTCAATAAACTAAAGCTTACCCCAAACGACTTCAAAATGTCCATTGCTTCTAAAATACCTGCAACGTGTTGGATGACGTCAGGAATGGAAAGTGAACCATATGAGCTAGCAGCAGCAGATTCATCTCCTGTCCGGGAGAGTTTGCTCTTCAAGGTTTCACAGACAAGATGCTCGGTAATGAGATAATTGTATTCTGAAATGAGGCGGCAACAAAAATACATCAGATTACTTCTTTTTCTAACTTTGATCAATCTTATTGTTGTTTAATATAAAACTTACTCTTCAAACGATATAAGTAGCTTAGGAAAGCAAGTTAATTTATATTCTGTTTGTTATTACTCATGTAAAACATTGGATCGGTAATATATCTATAGAACATCACGAGAGGGAAGCAACTGGAAGCTGCTTATATCTTACTCTTTTGGATAGAAATCGCCTCAACCTTTACGATATGCTCTGTCTTTGGCAATTCTAGACATAACTTGATGAAAGCATCCCAATGGATTGTCTTCTTTTTCACTCGATCTTTAGAAAAGAAAAAAGGTTTTTGGTTATTATTCGCGCAACTCTTTAAGTCCATCTGGAAATATAAATACGGTAACAAGAATGAACATTTATCAGAGAGCAAACGTAAGTGAGATGGCCCATTCCATACCCTAATGTGTGTCAAGTAAGATTGTCCCATTCAATACCCTAGTATGTCAATAAGATTGTCCCATTCAATACCCTAGTATGTCAAGTAAGATTGTCCCATTCAATGCCCTAGTATGTCAAATGAGATTGCCCCATTCCATACCGTAATGTGTGTGAAGTAAGATGGTCCCATTCAATACCCTAGTATGTCAAGTAAGATTGTCCCATTCAATGCCCTAGTATGTCAAGTAAGATTGTCCCATTCAATACCCTAATGTGTGTGAAGTAAGATTGTCCCATTCAATACCCTAGTATGTCAAGTAAGATTGTCCCATTCAATGCCCTATAGTATGTCAAGTGAGATTGCCTCATTCAATACCCTAATGTGTGTGAAGTAAGATTGTCCCATTCAAAACCTTAGTATATCAAGTAAGATGGTCCCATTCAATGCCCTAGTATGTCAAGTTAGTTAGTTAAATTCCTGTCAATACTGTCATACCAAACATTGTGTTCCTGCATAATACACATTCCTACCTGCCATAGTTGTTAGTACCACACATTTGGTGATACCACCAGGGATGTTAATGGATCCCGTCCATCTGTTGTGGATCTTTCCAATCTTGATAACCATAATAATACTAACATCTTTCTGGTCTAGGATCCTATCCTCATGGTATATCCCTTCGTTTGTCGTAGAATAGTACTCTGTCAGGGGAACGCATAACTCGATGGTTAATTATTACATCGTAAAGAGTTATGTAACAGCAGCACCAATACCGCATTATGTATGACGTAATTGACAGCCACTAATCCACATGGGCTATATATGTTACTTTAATATCCAAACAATGAACTTACCTGATACTTGCAGATACGTACAGAATTGCTTTCTACTCAAACAACATTCCCTTGAATGTCTTAAAAGTTTACCGAAATATTCAAGACAGGAGCAAATTATTTACAAGACGATATCTTTAATTTAATTATTAAAGTTATATTATTCATTTCATACGGAATAACTTAAATGCAATATCATCATTCTCATAAAGTTCGACATTTAGGCGAGGTTATTTGCTTATATACACGATAGGTTTAACAAAACATGTTTGGATTGAGAAATGTTCCACACATTATGATGAAAGGATGTCGCTTTAGTAACATTATCTTCTCGTTACAAATTAAATCTTTATATTTTTACACTGATCATGCAACATCATGTTCCTGTAGTCATGGTATTTAAGTATTGCCACAAAATTTCTTGACTATTTCGTCGTCCCGTTTTCCATTATTATGATAAAACAGTGCTTCTCTCGCTAAAAATTGTTCTTTTGAGGCAACAGGAGTTACCCTTATTTAAATTAATGTAATATTTTAGACGAGAACAACACTGAAAGGTCACTGAAGCAACTTACTTTTTTCGCTCTCTGAAGAATCATTTGAGATATCCCCTCCAAGTCTCTGTTCGAGTAAATTTGCCTTATATATTCTGAAATGACCAAATTAAAGCAATTATCGTTAAAATACAACCAAAGTAAGAAAAAAGAGGATATTCTTCAAGGAGGAAGAAACGGTTTCTTTTTGACAAAGCATATTGATCTTACCGCGAATTTTCTGCTGTAACAGGAATCATTGGTAATTCTTTTCTGAAACAAAAACATAAGTTCAATGAAAGTGAGTGTCCGCTAGAAGATTTAGTAACGTAATTTATCTGAATACCAACGGGAGTGTGTCTTTACTTAGCTAAGTTAACTGAATACCATAAGAAGGTTGCCTTTACATAGCTAAGCTAACTGAATACCATGGGGAGTGTGTCGTTACAAAGCTAAGCTAACTGAATACCATAAGGAGGTTGCCTTTACATAGCTAAGCTAACTGAATACCACAAGGAGGTTGCCTTTACATAGCTAAGCTAACTGAATACCATAGGAGGTTGCCTTTACATTGCTAAGCTAACTGAATACCATGGGGAGTGTGTCTTCACAAAGCTAAGCTAACTGAATACCGTAAGAAGTGTGCCATTACATAGCTAAGCTAACTGAATAACACAGGGAGTGTGCCTCTGATTACCATAAGGAAGTTGCCTTTACATAGCTAAGCTAACTGAATACCACAAGGAGGTTGCCTTTACATAGCTAAGCTAACTGAATACCATAGGAGGTTGCCTTTACATTGCTAAGCTAACTGAATACCATGGGGAGTGTGTCTTCACAAAGCTAAGCTAACTGAATACTGTAAGAAGTGTGCCATTACATTCGGGACATTCGTCTGCTATGGTAAGCCCATTCTTAAGTATATCGACATTTATCATTTAAACGAAGGGAATAACCCTGTACTAATTATTAACAGGGTAATTAAAACTTACTTTTTGCGTACTGGAATGCTAGGTTGAACAACTATATAGGAAAATATAAAGTAAGAAAAAATATAGTATTTAAAATTCTCTACCTAAAATAATAGCAAGTAATAGAAAGGTTTTATGTTAATCAACTGACTAATGACGTAACAGTTTTTTTTAATGAAAATGGAGAAAGAAAATTGAATTTATGAAATAATCTCATATATATATATATATATATATATATATATATATATATATATATATATATATAAATATATATATATATATATATATATATATATATATATATATATATATATAAATATATATATATATATATATATATATATATATATATATTTATATATATACATGTTGATACTAGATGAGACTAGTGGAACACTAGTAGTTGTAACTCGGAGTTTCACGCTTTGTAGCGATCTTCAGACAACTGCAACTAGTCTCATCTAGTATCAACATATATTCCGCTCTGTCCAATGGACATAGAGCACTCTGCGCCAAGATAGACGCCAACCTACTCTATATATATATATACATATATATATATAAAGTTCTCAGAATACATTGCTATGGTAGATTCTACGAGGCAACGTATTGCAGTTGGAGTACAGTCATGTAAGTGTATTGTATATGTTATACGTAACATATTGCTAACTCCAATATCGTGGAAGATGACTGAGATGGCCAGGTTCTATTTTCCCATTTTCCTGGTACAACGTAGTACTGATACCATAAGGTTGAACATACATGACAAGCTAGTTGACAGAAGCATACAGCAAATGTATCAGATGAGAAGGTATGAGTAATTAACATGACAGTCAAGTGCTTCCTGATTAAAATACTACTAGTATACTGCAGAGGATAAAGAGTAAGCCATGCTCCCCCTTCTTTCAATCTTGCCAAATAAGTATTTGGTTAGTAAAATTGACACCGTACACATCATTCATACATAGAGAACATATCAGCCTAATGTTATGTGCAAGTGTTTTCATATTGCTTCAAGATGAACGGGACGTGTACAATATACAAACAAACCGAAAACATATAGCACAAAATATGTATATATGTAGTTTAGATCCTTTTGGCAAGCAGGAACTCGCAAAGAAGCCTCATTGGCCTATCAAAGCCGCAAGCTGACCGAAGTCAGTCTCTTAGATCATATTTAACGTTCATGTCAACAACTCTGTAACTGGACGACATACAATCTTGTAGTGACTTGAACTGGGAACCTTATGATTGGAAGGCACCGGCGTTAACCATTGAGCTAACACTCATTTATATATATTATATAAGACGTCCTTTATATAAGACGCGACCAACCTGCTGAACTACTTAACTATTTTGGTAACTATTACGTTTAGTTAAACATGCAAAAAAAGGAAGGAAAAACAGAAAAAAATTGAAAAGTTGTTGACTTGTTGACTTGTTGAAGTTAAAATATCAAAATTTATATTTCAAAAGTATTTACCCGGTCGTTGAGGATTCTCAATATTTCTGCTGAGAACGTTCAAAGAAACTTCATTAGAATTCAGTGCAGCGTCGCTCCTTCTATAAAGGAAAACGAAAATAAGAATACAATCATGCAGTCATCAGACTTGTTGTGCTATGTCGTTTGTCATATACTGAATACAAATTAATTTTTATCACCTGGACCAGCAACTTACTGAGTAAAACAGCAAAAGCCATATTTTCTTTACGAGCGATCCTTTATTGATACTTTATCAATTACGAAACCAATTTGGACTTATCACATCAATGGTTCACCAAAGTGTTGTTATTATGATAAGGGTTGATGTGGGGTGAGGAGGGGTGCATATGATTGGAGTACTTACGTTCCAACTGTCATCAGGTCTGCTGCAGGAAGAAATGATATCGACAGTTGGTCGAATTGCTTTAACTTTTGTCTTAATTATGTAAATAGCAGCTGCCTGTAAATGCATTTAGCTTCTTCAGCTCTCATCCACGTCTCCTATTAATACTTGGTTTTTCCTTGTTTTTTACATAGTGGAATGAACTTAAATTAAGTGAACTGAATCGATGAAAATATGCTAACAGTAATAGCTTTATGATGGGAGCTAAGCACACTTCAAGTAGAGGTCTATACATATGTGTTAGTCACAATATCTAACTATTTTACATTTACGAAACTGATTGTGTTACAGTAAATGTAATAACAAATAATTCGAATGTCCATTAAACATATACTCGAATAGAACAAGACGGCCACGAACAGTCACGAACAGTTGCGAACAGTCACGAACAGTTGCGAACAGTCACGAACAGTCGCGAACAGTCGCAAACAGTCGCGAACAGTCGCAAACAGTCGTGAACAGTTGCGAACAGTTGCGAACAGCTATAAATACGATCAGTAAAGATCAGTCATAATTATTTGCAATTTATTTCACTCCATAGAACATAATCTGGTAGTAATACCGCTGCAGCACTGGTCTATCCAGGATCTACAGCTATATACACCAGCTACATAGTTATTAGCTAAAGCATACACGTGGTATAATGTTTATGCATTAGTAAAAAGATGGTGATCCATCTATACTCGATTCGAGCACATTTCAGGAAAGTTCAAATGCATTACGTTAATGGAATTGAGTTAAAACTTCGTATTAAACTTAGGGCTGATGTCGCTTAATTTGAGCCATCGAGTGTGCAATCCGAATCTAGTGTTAAAAGGAGGTAATCAATTATTTGCAAACGCAGATTAGCTAAGTTTCTAAGAAAGACAAAACTGTCAATAATCAGAAGAAATTTGAAAGCACAGAAAGAACTCAGAACATTGATTTGATTCGTTTTGGTGCTAAAGCTATTACATGTTAAGTTAAAGGTCAACTAACTCTGGAACGAACTCTATTACGGGTTAACTTTAGAATCACATTCCTCTGGCGTAATAACGCACTCACTTAGGTATCCTTTGTGTGTGTGTTATAAACATAAAGATGGTGTAAATGAGAGACATAAACGAGTCTTACTAATTAGCCTTAATTAATAATTTGTTATACCTACATCTAGTTCTCTTGTTACTGATATACATACACAGTAACATAAAGCAGGTCAGAAGCGCCATCACACTGGGAATAATCGATGCTATGTTACCCAATAACAAAGCGAACACATCATCTGTGAAACAAAATTAATAGTATGAATGTAAGAATGGTATCACCTAACTGTTTATGAATGTAAGAATGAAAATCATCTTACTGCTTAAGAATGTAAGAATGTGATCACCTAACTGCTCATGAATGTAAGAATGAGATCACCTTACTGCTTATGAATGTAAGAATGAGATCACATTACTGCTTATGAATGTAAGAATGATATCACCTTACTGCTTATGAATGTAAGAATGAGATCACCTTACTGCTTATGAATGTAAGAATGATATCACCTTACTGCTTATGAATGTAAGAATGAGATCACCTTACTGCTAATGAATGTAAGAATGAGATCACCTGACTGCTCATGAATGTAAGAATGAGATCACCTTACTGCTTATGAATGTAAGAATGAGATCACCGTACTGCCTATGAATGTAAGAATGAGATCACCTTACTGCTTTTGAATGTAAGAATGAGATCACCTTACTGCTTATGAATGCAAGAATGAGATCACCTTACTGCTTATGCATGTAAGAATGGGATCACCTAACTGTTTATGAATGTAAGAATGTGATCACCTTACTGCTTATGAATGTTAGAATGAAATCACCTAACTGTTTATGAATGTAAGAATGATATCACCTTACTGCTTATGAATATAAGAATGAGATCACCTAACTGTTTATGAATGTAAGAATGATATCAACTTACTGCTTATGAATGTAAGAATGAGATCACCTTACTGCTTATGAATGTAAGAATGAGATCACCTTACTGTTCATGAATGTAGGAATGTGATCACCTTACTGCTAATGAATGTAAGAATGTGATCACCTTACTGCTTATGAATGTAAAAATGATATCACCTTACTGCTTAAGAATGTAAGAATCTGATCACCTTACTGTTCATGAATGTAAGAATGTGATCACATTACTGCTAATGAATGTAAGAATGTGATCACCTTACTGCTTATGAATGTAAGAATGAGATCACCTTAGTGTCCATGAATGTAAGAATGTGATCACCTTACTGCTAATGAATGTAAGAATGAGATCACCTTACTGTTTATGAATATAAGAATGATATCACCTTACTGCTTATGAATGTAAGAATGAGATCACCTTACTGCTTATGATTGTAAGAATGATATCACCTTACTGCTTATGAATGTAAGAATGAGATCACCTTACTGCTTATGAATGTAAGAATGAAATCACCTTACTGCTTATGATTGTAAGAATGAGATCACCTTACTGCTAATGAATGTAAAAAGGATACCACTTCTCTGTTTATGAATGTAATAATGGGATCTTTTTAAAGAGATCACCTGACTGCTTATTTCTAAATTAAATGCTAGCTAATATAAGCTACAAACTGATTCCTCAATTTTATTTGTTAAATTTATTACTGTTTGAACTGTTTGCAACATACAAAAGAACGAGACGTGTAGATGACAGTTATGTATTCAGATATATGATGTTACAGTTGCCCATTTATGATAATCACACAGACACTGAAAGTGATGATTTGCACAAGTTCATGTTCCTGAACACAACCATCATAACGAATGATATAACACAGTTATGTCTAATTAGTTATTGTTTCAATTCCATAGCTGATACCTAAAGCGAAAACGGAACTTGATGCTAACAATGATAATGTAACTTTCCAATTGTTCCCTTGGATACAATTAGCAAAATGTTTTCATGCCGCATTCAGATATCCGACAGGTCGAAAGGTGGCTTTATACCATATTAGTCTTGTAATATGGTCATTTATCAAATATGTATCCAAATATAAGATGTTCGGGAGTATTTGGCTAATGTGTGTTCGATTATTGCCTATCAGAAAAACTCTTAAATGGGCGAGAATGATTTTAAGACCATGTCGATTATACCCAATACAAACATGTCGAATTTACGACCACTGTCGGAATTATCATAAATAAACAGATTTAACAACTACAGATTACGGAATTAATAAATATAAACCGGATATAGAAATCCCACGCGTGACTTATTAACGTATACGGGGATAATTAGCCTCACGTGGTGACTGCATTAATCGAACTGCTCAAAGATATTTGATAAAGCATGTCGAATATCGCGGAATTCAACATGCCGGAATAACAATGGACATGTCGAATTTAGCCACGTGGAGCAAAATATTCATCTTTCGTGTCGAAATAAGCATATCTTTTGGTCGAAGTTTGCTTATCTATGAGGTCGAAGTTCGCGTACTATGCCTAAGACCCCATCCCGATTGCCACTAAAAAATCACAATTGTAAGTGTGTAAGCGATCTTCAATCAAAACTATCTTATAGGGATAAGATACCAGACGGAATAGCGCACACCATAATTGCACTGTAAAATACGTTACTTTCTCTCCTTTTTACAATAAGCGTTAAAATATCTAAGTGATCGAAAACCGCTCATGATACCCTGTTTGACCTCTCTGTGACCTGTGATAAGTAAGAAGTTCCATGACAACATCCCTTCGTTTAAGACTCATTTCGATAAATACCATTTAAGAATATTTTTCACAGTTAAAAGTATTTTTCCCCTCATTCTATTGTGTGTTTATTTAGCAAGACATTCAAGCATCATACTTTTAAAGACTGACATATATCACATAGTTTAGCAGCTTTACATAATGAAAACAAAAAACTTCAAAAGAACGTTGTAATAGTAAACACCATAGAAACACTTTACATATTTTTCTCTTCTTGTTTCCCTTTAACTGAGCAGCATCAATTAAACGCAAGTAAGTAGCATTCTTTCGTCATACATTGATTATTTTGTGATTACTATGACACTAAAGATGACGTAATTGTTCATTTTATTGTCAATTGACGTTCTTAGCAAACAGCCTAGACTGCTTTCATAAACCTTTTGTGTTGTCGATCGATACTGTAGAACTGATATTTTGTTAGAATTGAAAGGCTTTGGAGGTATTGAACGAACGTTTGTTATCAGATCCTTATATAGGCTTTGCATTGTGTATCCTTTTAAAACAACAATTAAACACATTTATCGTAGAATTGACTATGCACCTTTCATCTTTATATCTGCGTCATCAGTTAATGGTATGTGTTTTACTTTCGGTGAGAAACTTGATATACTTCACCATGACAGCACCGTGACTGCACCGTGACAGAACCGTGACTTCATCATGACATCACCGTGACTACACCATAACAGCACCATGGCAGCAGTCCTCCTATATGATAAAACTGCGCCTTTAGCAAAAAAACATATTAAACTAATCAAAGTGTAACGAAACGCTTCAATGTCTCACTCGGCTACTTGTTTCATTTTATAAATCAAAACAAATACCTGCTTTTACCGTTATTCTATATGCTTTGTTTCCTTTGAACTTTGGTAATTAATAATCGTTATTAAAGAGTCGTATATGTACAACGTATTAAAAAAATAATTCTTTAAATGCTTTGTGTAAACATACAATTTACTAGTTAAGTCCTTGATCACATCTTACGATTATACGATAACACCCCATAGTCATGTCATGTATTTTAATTGTTTTTCTATGTTATATAAGTATTTTAAAGGTACACGAAGTTGGTGTGGTCCATGTATGACGCAACACGATTATTGTGCAATGACCAAACCAACTAAAATACAATATTTCATCTTAACAATCGAGAGAATTATCACTTATTTTTATAATGTTTATATTTCAGATTCGGTATGCCTTGAATTTTTCCGTGACAAGAATGTTACTATCTAGTAAATGCGACAGTGTAGATATCTCAAAAGAACTTTAAACTCACTTATGGTGTCTGTGCTGCTTCTTAGATTACCATCAGCATGCCATTACGTGATCACAGAATTTAAAAACAGCTTGCATCTTAACTCTATACATTAATCGTGTCACTACGTCACTAAAGCGAGAGAAATTTACTAAATAGTTTACAAATAACAACATTTCATGAACGATTTGTCAGTACTTAGAAGATTAGGATGATTAGCTATTTGATGAACATAAGAAGCCACATTGTTTCTATGGCAATCACATCGAATGAAAACCTGGTCTTATCACACATTAATGAATGCGATTATACTTTTTAAGAAAAAGTCGCCCAGGAAAGAACTTGGACACGAAAACCCAACTACCGAACGACTGATCCGCTCTCAACCCCAGTCCCCTTGCATCTGTGTGATAATTGTCAGGTGTGCATCACCATCCTCTCGAAAGGGAACATATACTACACACGATCTTAGCCAAAAGGCCGAGAAGCGATGAATGCGATTATGATACTTTAAACTTAGGGCGCTATTTAAGATCTAACTCTTAAAGAAAATATTTAACATGGGTGATAAGTAAACTGTGGGTAAACTTCTATTACCAGGAGTGAAAAATTGTAAGTAGACTCCTAGTATCACGAGTGAGAAGCACAACTATGGGTACACTTCTATTACCAGAGTGATAAGCAAACATTCTGTAGACATATGTTGCCAGGAGTGATAAGCAACTGTAGGTATATATAAATATTGCCAGGAGTGATAATCAAACTGTAGGTAGACTTCTATTACCAGGAGTGATAAGATAACTGTAGGTAGAATTCTATTTCCAGAGTGATAAGCAAACATTCTGTAGAAATCTGTTGCTAGGAGTTATAAGCAAACTGTAGGTATATATCATTGCCGGTAGTGATAATCAAACTGTAGGTAGAATTCTATTTCCAGAGTGATCAGCAAACATTCTGTAAAATATGTTGCCAGGAGTTATAAGCAAACTGTAGGTATATATATATATTGCCGGGAGTGATAATCAAAATGTAGGTAGAATTCTAGTACCAGGAGTGATAAGCTTACTGTAGGAAGACTTATATTACCAGAGAGAAAAAAAAACACACTTGACAACACAATAAACATAGTGCTTGCTACAAATGCTAAGAATATAAAACAACGTAAAAAATGAGGACATATTACACAAGTACACAAGTACATCACAGACCCTTGGGAAGACAATGTCCACTTATTATTACGCTAAAATCCGCAGGGAAGTATGTACATGATATGACTTATTGACAAAATAGCGGTGTGCAATTACAACATTGATGAGAGCCTATCTGTTCTCGCAAGAGAGTCAATTTAAGTTTTGATTTTACGTTAGAGGCAAAAATAATTCCACATCTGCCTACACAAGGATAGAGAAAATCTGCACATGGTCACGTTCATATAAACACAAATAATTAGACGTTAATGTACAAGATTAGCTCAGGAGCCAATAAAATGAGAGAGTCGAGAGAGATGAGATGGAAAATTTAAAGCACTTGTTTGCAAATGTTTGATAATTTCACCAAGATGATGATGTATAGACTACTGAAAAAGTACTGAAATGGATTTAACTAATACTCTGTTATCGGAAATGAAGGTTATCGGATAGGAGCGATAAAGTAATCATTACATTCAATTCTCAGCATTTTCGGACTAGACAAGTTTCTTGATGTAAGATGGTTATTAATTTGTTTCATTTAAACTAATACTTGGAAACTTAAAAACCCTCGCCCTTTTTAAATAAAGTGGATATTGTGGACTCACTACATCGTTCATGATGTGATTTTAGTATCAAAAAGTATTGCAAGCTGAAGGCTTTCGAAAAGTCTCGCTAATATAGTTAATATGCCAACGCATTTAAACAACGCGAGATTTTCTTTTCTTTAAAACATCCTAACCTGAGAGTTGTTGAAACTGATTCGTGGTTTTACTTAACATGGTGTTATCACCAGAGGCCATAGCAGCTGGGGTAAACCCCTTCCAAATTAAAGCTTAGATGAAGGTTATTGATTCCTTTATCGTCACAGGTTTGCGTCCTATCATTGTGTATCTTTGAAATTTAAAGAAAACATTTTCACCCAAAACTCATTGTTAGGGGAATTAGCTTACATGTGTTTACGAAAGCTTTAGGGAGAATGTGTTTACTAAGTTAGTTACAACATACTTATTAGTTATGTGATGACCTCCTAAAATGGCACCCGTGCACCATGTGATATAGTTTCTAGTACCCAATACGCCATATCTCTCAGTATACGGGTCCATATTTGCAATTATGATATTACGCCACCTATTATACTAACTGTTCTCTGGCAGAATTATGTCATCAACATATCAGAGTACACAGTTCTGTAGAGTATTGTCAGTAATACTCGATTGGCTATCATATCCGACATATGATCAATTGTAATTAACTTCTCTCCTACATCGAAGGAATATTTTGACCAACTATTTTAATATATGCACTGAATATGTCTTTCTCACGCATTAATGGTAACTATTTTTGGTGAGATTCTTTTTTTCTTTGTATATTGAAACATTAGTTCTAGGAATGTGTTGGTCGTATGTGTTAAATGTTCATATTAACGCAAGTTATAACATGAGAACCAAAATATTATAAGACTTTATATTCACTACTGCAATAATTCTCATGGTATCAATCAATAAAGACCTCGCGTATATATCTTAGAACTAAAGTGTCTGCGAAATTTTCTTCTGCAATTTATAATTATTCATTTTTTGGCGTTTTATCGGATAACGCACACATGTTCTATTCACTGTGGTACTTTCGTTGACTCACAGATATACTGTAGGCTAACTTGCAATTGCATAACGGGGAAATTGACATATTTTCGAAAACTAGTGGCAAGGCAAATTCGAAAGAAGTGTTATGTTATTACTTACTATTAATAAACGTTTCTCTTGTCCACAAGTTCCATTTTATGAAATATGATTTCAACAGGTAGCTGTGATTGAGATGAGGTGGGTTTAGGAGGGGGGGGGGGGGGAGGGGAATGGTCTGTTAAAACAAACGATGATTTATCACATTTTATTAACTTGCGCTTGTATATTTACATATATATCCATATCTTAAATTTAAAATGTAATCATTTTAGTATTTAACAGCCATAACCCTTACTAGTAAGATATCAGCATTTATTATATTATTATATCATTTATGGGTTTTGTTATTGTTTCACAGAAACACCTGTCAATAAAGAAGAGATTCCAAATTTCAAGTGACTAAACCATGTAACTGATGTATATTATGGAAATACTTGGAAGAAAATGATGTTTCCCAACTTTACAAGGCCGATAATATGAGAACTATTGATTTTCTTGTATTTATTAGAGTTTCTTACAAGCCATTTTCTGAATACACCATTTCCTATGCGTTATTTTATACGATTATAAGTAATGGAAGTTTCATTATCAGAAGTATTGATAACAACGTTTTCACTATTTCAATATGTTCATGTTAAGCTTAGTGTTAATCGAAAACTGCATATAATCACTCTCCATTGCTACTACGATAGTAATACGATGTGTGCTGAATATATTGTATATTAACAAAGACATGTAACAGCCTATATATACAACGAAGAAACAAAAAATAGAAACATATAAGTTTCTCTAATACCGTGTTGCATCAACAGAACATATTATTGTATAATATCATATGTGGGTATTCACCTCTTTGTTCAGGACTTAATACGGTGTGAAGTGGCCACCCTACTTTCACTTTCTTGTTTTTTACTGTTCTGTGTCAGTTAATGCCACGATGTGTTATACTTCCTTGTAAACTCATTGCCATCCGATTCACACAGAGATTACAGTAACTACTGTTAATCTGCAAAAGTTTTGTACCACAGTAAAAAATATATGATAAATCGGTAGCATGTTCTGTTAGAATTACAGTAAAAACTGAGGATATTTGTAATCTCATCGAATCTCAACAACTCGCTTTGTTGGGATTACACATATCTTCAGTTCTTTCTGTAATTCTAATAGAACATGCAGCTGATTTATAACACGATCCAGTTTTTACTGTGGTTCATATATCATATTTAGTAACTGTGTTCTCTGTGTGTATCAGGTGTCATTGGACATCGTATTGTGTGGAAAGATAACATATATAATTGTGGTCTATAATTTCATCGCAATATGTTTTTTCTATGATACACCAACATTAGTGTAATATAATATGATTTATTTCTAATTTAATTTCCTGCAACATATTTAAGAGCCTGGACAAAGGAGACGTGGAACCCTATTAACCTCACATTTTGAGCGATTTTGTTTTCATGCTGCGTAATTTATGCCTCATAAGACTAACTACCAGAGCATCATCAACTTAATGTTGTACTTTTGTTTTATAAACAAAGAATAGTATATTCCGCAAGAGACGGTTTGCGGATTGAATAATGTTACTATGTTGGAATAAGCAACAGGAACCGTTAAGGCTAAAATGGTATGGTAATTAAACTGCCTACCTCTGCCTATACTGCAATCACTGCCTAGCATAGTGCATTGTTAATAGGTAGTGTGAACTAAGTTTTTTAAGACATGCGTGGAATTTCACTACAGTGATTTCTTCGATAAAGCTGATTATATTAGATACTCTTCCTGTGTAGACATAGCTATTTGTACTCACATAGCTTACTGTGTGAGATATTCTTCCTGTGTAGACATTGGCATTATTACTCCCATAGCTTACTAAGCAAGATATTCTTGCTGTGTAGACATTGCTATTTGTACTCACATAGCTTGCTATGCAAGATATTCTTCCTGTGAAGACATTGTTATTTGTACTCACATATTTTACTATGCAAGATACTCTTCCTTTGTAGACATTGCCATTTGTACTCACATAGCTTACTGTGTGAGATATTCTTCCTGTGAAGACATTGCTATTTGTACTCACATAGCTTACTGTGCAAGATATTCTTCCTGTGTTGACATTGTTATCTGTAGTCACAAAGCTTACTGTATCAGGTATTCTTCCTGTGAAGACATTGCTATTTTTACTCACATAGCTTTCTATGCAAGATATTATTCCTGCGTAGACATTGCTAGTTGTACTCACATATTTTACTATGCAAGATATTCTTCCTGTGTTACAGTGTTATTTGTACTCACATAGATTACTATGTCAGATATTCTTCCTGTGTTGACATTGTCATCTGTACTCACATAGCTTACTATGCAATCTTTGCATAATGGAGAACAAGATTTTGTGAAGTTTAACCAAACAGAAAAGTATTAAAGTGTTCATATCTTTCAGTCTATTCTTTATTTTCGTTTAAAACTATCTACTTCAGAATCTAGTCTATAAAAAAAGACAGAAATAAAAAAAGTTAGCAGTATACAATTAGTCATGATATGTATGGCGTAAAATAGTTATGTGATTGACTTATGGATGATATTCATGGAACTCTTCTCATATTAGTTAAGGTTCAGTGCTTCATTCATTTAATGGCATGTAAGAGAACCTGTTAAACTCACTACGGTAATAATGTCGTCCAAAATGAAAACTTACTTACTTATCCTAAGCCAAACTAAACGCTGCGTTTGTTTTGTTAGTGTCAATACCATTAAAAATGATATACAATGCTTTTGGGAGACTTAAATCACTTTGTCGGCATTGTTTTGGCTAGCCTATGCTATAAAACAGCTCAAAATGGTTTAGTAAAGAAGTAATATATACAGAAAGTTATTGAAAAATAATAAATATGCGTCAACTTTCCAATTAACAACCTGATATAATGAATGATATCTAGCGCTACTGTCATGTTTTGAGTTTGCGAAACTATTTACATTGGTCTCGGTGATCTTAGAATAATTTATATTTGAGTTATTTATGAATGTGAGATAATCAATAATGTCAAAAATATTCCACATACCTTAGCTGAAATCCAAATCAAAAGACCATCTTCCTTACTATAAATATGGTGGCTTGATATATTCCAAGAAGCAGGAAGTAAAATTCATTTAAACGTGAGCACTTAAAAATGATTAAGATAATTTAGAAGTTTTTAAAACTCAGAAGTTTCTTTAATAACTTTTTGAAATATTACTCAATACCAACACACCCTGTCCAACTTGGATGGTTGCCACTAAAATCATTCAAATCTGATTTCTTAAAATATCTCAATTTACTCCATGTCTTTTTCACAAAGCGAGAAGGTTACCTTGAGGAAAGGTTACGATAATCACCATTTTACACCCTTAAAACTACCGTTTGTAAACAAAAATAAAGAAAGCGCTAGAATTGAAGAAAAAATGCAACCGCCTAAAGTTTTATGTAATACGCTTAATATTATGATTATTAAAATCATTCCCTCTGACATCCAAGAAGATCCTAGCTACACCCAGTTGTTCTAGTTCCCAGCATGATAGATGTGTTCTGCGTAGGTTGCTTGATCGGTATTCGCGGCTCCCATGGGAACATACGTTGTTGGAATCGGTATCTCATACGAACTGTCGCCGATTAGTTTCTCAAATTTCTGTTAAGGGATAATGCGTGTATTTTTGTTACAGAATGAATTTCCGTGTTTCCGTCACTCAGTGAATTGCTTTAACGTCTGCCCAAACTAATCATCACGTTTCACTCCATAATTAATATAAAAACAAGAGAAAGAACAAGGAGAATGATGCTATTCGAGTACAGCCTAGTGACCAGTTAAAACATGTTTTCTATATATGTTGAACAATAAAGAAACACACACCATGAATCTATTAAAGGGCTGTCCATATTATGAGCCTATCATCTCGCATCTCTGCAACATCTTTATAGATTGTATCGTTGTAATGGAAATCAACAAACGGCGGTTGTGGTGACGTCACACATGTTTACATAAGCTTAACTATCTTGTAACAAGGCGGTTTATTTACAAACAATAACTATCTGTATGGAAACAAGGCGGTTTATTTACAAACAATAACTGGTTGTGTGGAAACAAGGCGGTTTATTTACCAACAATAACTAGCTTTGTGGAAACAAGACGGCTCATTTACTAACAATGACTAGCTGTGTGGAAACAAGGCGGTTTTTGTACCAACAGTAACTAGCTTTGTGGAAACAAGGCGGTTTATATACTAACAATGACTAGCTGTGTGGGAAAATGGTGGTTTATTTACTAACAATGACTAGCTGTGTGGGAAAATGACAATTTATTATTAACAATGACTAGCTGTGTGGGAACAAGGCAGTTTATTTACAAAACAATAACTAGCTGTGTTGGAACAAGGCGGTTTATTTACAAACAATAACTAGCTGTGTGGAAACAAGGTGTTTTTTTTTTTCAAGAGCAGAGTCCATTGGTCACAAGTACTCAACATTTTTAATGGTACAACATTACATTATTCAAAGACGTAAAGGGAGAAGAAGATTGGTTGAATGCTACCACCAACAAATATTGTCAAATCATGCTTCCAAATAGACGCTCATTATAGACGTTACGACACGTTGGAAAGACCAGTAAAGAGAAAAACAGTACTTACAGCTACGAACGTTTCCCTCAAATGATGAATGGAAGGTCGAAGAGAACAGTTATGGTTCCAGCAATCGAACAAGATCTCATCTCTACAAATATTCCAAAACAAAATGCGATTAGTGCTGAGCAGATTTTTTTCTTAAATAACGTCAGCCAAGATACAGCCTGGCCATCAAAAACCGAGCATTGTTTGTTAAGCCACAATCATAAAATGTTGTGTTGAGAAGCGCAGTATTTAACATGAATAGGGGACCATAAATACTTTTACTTTTATAACCATTGTCTGCCAAGAATTTCCACGAGACTGTATGGGGATGTTCTTGACACAAAGCAACACTTTACCATCAATGCATTTGATTCCCTGTGAGGTACCGTGTATAACGGGTATCAGAGATGTAAATTGTTAGTTTGAGCTTCATTTATTTATCATTCTCAAATGTGCAAGGTATTGACGATTTGGTATAATTAAGGACACACAAATGACAGTACTTATTTTGCTATACAGCTCTTTGTTTTGGAGACACTTTAAAAAAAATACAAGAAAGTTACGAAATTCAATCATAAAAAGAAACCAGTGAATGAAATCAGTTTTCTGAGTTTGGTTGACACCATGAAACATCGACCAAGAATTGTTCAAAATAAGACTGCAAACTATGTCTGGGTGTTTACTAAATAAATTCTATAGAGTCTAAGAAAATAGCAAGGTCTCTGCATTTAATCCTTCCTTGAACTACTTCAATATTTATATTAATGCCATTGAAACAGACATTGAAAAAATTCATTGTTTCTTGAACCATACTGGATTATATTGTTACCCGATTTCAGTATGATTATCAAATAGCACCAAACGGTGTACGGACATTGTGGATAAGACAAAAAGTAAATTAATACGATACTAACTTTATCTGCATGTACCTCTCTGGCCAAGGTACTGATGGCGCTGCAACGTTGTCAATCGATTCCACTTCCATGTCGACCGGAAACGGTGGTGTTCCTAACAGCAGTTATGAACATTGATAACATTCATCTTAAAATATAATGCAAATTCAAGTCATGTAGATTGATGATATCAGAAGACTCATTATACATAAGTTACCAAGTACGCAACACAACAATTTTATAAATGTATACCTCCCTGAAAGAAAGGTATCATAGTTTTATTGCAATTTTCAGATATTTAAAGACCACACAAGTTAACGCAACAATAAAAGTAATATGCACATACTATGAATCATCTTAGATCTACATTAGTTTCGCTAAGACAATGTAATGGTTCGATATACCAATCAATAGACTCCTCCCGGACACGTACAGTGGAAGTAGGTTACTGATTGTCCATTAGTATACCAGCACACATAATCACTATCGGGACACATACAGTGGAAGTAGGCTACTGAGTGTACATTAGTATATATACCAGCACACACAATCACTATCGGAACACATACAGTGGAAGTAGGTTACTGATTGTCCATTAGTATACCAGCACACATAATCACTATCGGGACACATACAGTGGAAGTAGGCTACTGAGTGTACATTAGTATATATACCAGCACACACAATCACTATCAGGACACATACAGTGGAAGTAGGCTACTGAGTGTACATTAGTATATATACCAGCACACACAATCACTATCAGGACACATACAGTGGAAGTAGGCTACTGAGTGTGCATTAGTATATATACCAGCACACACAATTACTATCGGAACACATACAGTGGAAGTAGGCTACTGAGTGTACATTAGTATATATACCAGCACACACAATCACTATCAGGACACATACAGTGGAAGTAGGCTACTGAGTGTACATTAGTATATATACCAGCACACACAATCACTATCAGGACACATACAGTGGAAGTAGGCTACTGAGTGTGCATTAGTATATATACCAGCACACACAATCACTATCGGAACACATACAGTGGAAGTAGGCTACTGAGTGTACATTAGTATATATACCAGCACACACAATCACTATCGGAACACATACAGTGGAAGTAGGCTACTGAGTGTACATTAGTATATATACCAGCACACACAATCACTATCAGGACACATACAGTGGAAGTAGGCTACTGAGTGTACATTAGTATATATACCAGCACACACAATCACTATCAGGACACATACAGTGGAAGTAGGCTACTGAGTGTGCATTAGTATATATACCAGCACACACAATCACTATCGGAACACATACAGTGGAAGTAGGCTACTGAGTGTACATTAGTATATATACCAGCACACACAATCACTATCGGGACACATACAGTGGAAGTAGGCTACTGAGTGTACATTAGTATATATACCAGCACACACAATCACTATCGGAACACATACAGTGGAAGTAGGCTACTGAGTGTACATTAGTATATATACCAGCACACACAATCACTATTAGGACACATACAGTGGAAGTAGGCTACTGAGTGTACATTAGTATATATACCAGCACACACAATCACTATCAGGACACATACAGTGGAAGTAGGCTACTGAGTGTACATTAGTATATATACCAGCACACACAATCACTATCAGGACACATACAGTGGAAGTAGGCTACTGAGTGTGCATTAGTATATATACCAGCACACACAATCACTATCGACGTTAAACACTTATCTATGAGTATTTAGGCAATCATATATGACTGCCAATAAACCAATGAGCACAGAAATACGTATCGATGGTATGATATTTGATGGATAGTTTACCAGCTGACATAATCTCCCATATTACTACTGCTGTAGACCACACGTCACTGGATTCTGTATATTCATTCAATAGTAACAGTTCTGGTGGAAACTGGTTCAAACTCACCAAGCGTATCTATTGTCAAAGAGAAATATGTTTCACGAATATATAACTTGAGTTAAGCATGAATAAGATTTTTTTATGAACTACGATTCATGAAATGATAGAGTTATTAAATTTCAAATAAGATACTTTCTTACACTCTTAATTTATTGATTTTCCTGACGTGATGATAAAACTATTTGTTTCCCAAGAGAAATATTCAACAATAGCCAGACATAAATCACTTTCTCAGAGATTAAGGAAGCTTGGAAAAATAATAATGTTTACTTACTGATCTTAAAATTAAGAAAAAAGTAAATTCAATGAGCAAATGAAGTAATAACTATTCGTCAGATGGGTGATGTGGGAGATATATTGACGGTGATGAGATATGTGGAGAATATGGGAGGGAAAACGTATGAGAACAGAGTAAATCATTGGTTTGTCCACCTGTTCCTTTTTAAGAATGGCTAGCTTCCGTGCATCGCTAGAGAGACAGAAATCGTACAATTTGACATGTCCTTCTTTTGTCAGTAAAACCTTCTTAGAAGACAATCCAGGATGAAGAAACTGTGGATTTATTACAACAAAAAAACGGTTAATTTATTATTTGGAAAAGAATTGCAATAAACAAATAATTTCACGATGAAACCATCAATCTAGATGAATACGGTTAAAAGTAAGTTGTGGTTATAATTGTAAAATTTATCTTCTCCAAAACACATTTGAAAAGAGCTAAGTAATAATGTTGGCTGTAACGAGACTTGTACCAGAGATATAAGGATTACAAGTTATTCGCTAAAGCAGAGCTATCCTGCCATTTGCTGTTTCCAAAACCCAATATAATCAATTGCCTCCAAGATTCTAAACCAGTCATTTAAACTTCATTCATAGAGATTCTCTGTTTTACAACAATGATCTCCGTAAAGGTCAAGAAAGGATTAGAAAACAAAAGTACGTTAAGCTTATATACATATGAAACAGAAAATTGGCCGGAACATCCGAATTGCAAACAAAATGTGTGTGGTCACTTACCCCGAAGGTTTTAAGAATGTCCATTCCTTCTAAGATACCTGAGATATGTTTGATGACGTCAGTAACTGACATTGAACTGCAGCAATAATAATCCCCCTTTTCTTTAGTGTCACGTGACAACACGCTATGCAGATTTTCGCCAGCGAAATGTGTAGTTATCAGCCAAAGTCTATCTAAAAAAATGATGGATTATATCAAAATTACATAAGGATATATATAGAACAGCAATGTCCTGTCAAGATAAGCGTAATTTGATATCAATGACTGAAAATTAATCATTCCTTTGTTATAAATGTAAAATAAATGTAAGAAAAATTAAAGTAAGTAACAAAATTGTATCACATGACTTTTAACATTACATCCAGTTTGAGAACTTGAGTTCAGTCAGTTTTATTTACATCCAGTTGTCCTTATTCCTTGTAATCGTATACTGTGCTGTAGTCCGATATGATGCTGTGGGAAGCTTGCATTTCAATACATGTCATGATATGATAGATTTGTCTCTTATGTAATTCTTGCAATTCTTTCGTGCTTTTTTTTCTTCATCACTTGATAGCGTGTGTACGAAATATCAGAGATATCGAAAGGATTGAAAGAGTCAACAACTCACTGTTTTGGATAGATATAGCCTCGATCTTTGCTAGATGGTTCGATGCTGGTAATTCGAGACATTTTCTGATGTAAGCCTCCCAATGAATTTCTTTCTTTCTAATGAGCTTTTCTGAAAATATAACGCAACAAGTCATCAATTCAATACGGCGTGCCTTCATACTGCTCAAAATGTTGACTGAAGCACCATTTAATAATACAATCGGGAAACTAGATCCAAAAGGAATAAATCCTTCTTTACTGCACACAACAAATTGAAGTATTCTCTTAGATCAGATTCCGGCCATAATTTGAAGATATTCACTTAATATATCACTAACCTGTTAGGGTTGTTATTACAACACACTTATTGGTCTCATTAGCAAGATTTATAGATCCCATCCATCTTTTGTAGATTTTTCCTATCTTTATTTTCTTGATGATGGAAATTTCATTCTCACTCAACAAACGGGGGTCTTTCCCTGCAATCACATCTGCTGTAGAATAATAATCTGTGGAAAAGTTGAGAAACGTACATTACGGCCAATGAGCATATATCGTAGTCATTTTCTATTGTAAGTCATCGTTGAATGTTGGCTGTTGATGACCGACAATTCCCATTGGCTAATTAGTGATTGAACAGTCGACATAGTTTAATTACATGTCAACTATGTTAATCTTCTTCTATGTATTGTCTTTTCTTCCATCTTCTTTTCAAACATCATAACCCACAGATAAAACTTTATTAAATACGACTAGTCTGTATACGATAAACAGCTGCTATCTTTCAATAATTAATTTACTTTCAAACTATTACCATTTGGAGTAAACTTACTCGGTTCACTTCCCCCAGAATTGTGCGAGTTTTGTGAGTTTTCTTCGTCATCAGGTATCTTTGGTAATGCTTTCCTGTTACAGAAATAAATGGCGTTGCATCATGTTGGCAAAGTTCATCAACATAATAGCCATGTAGTAAATTATTAAAAGGAAATACTTTAATTTCAAATATCTGTCGTTTGAAAAAAAAAAATTCTGGAAGTAATTTAAGGGTAATGAAATAAATTGAATAATGGGATATATTTCTGAAAGACATAAAACATTTTATATTAACCCCCACTATGCATTCCATTATAAACACGAACCAACCAATCCCTAACTCCACAATCTGTTCTGGTTTAATTGTGTAGTAAATAATCTCACAAACATGACTATGTACTTTTTGCGTCCGATTAATTTTTCATCTCGACCACAGCAATAACAAAGAATGGGACACGCTTGTGTTTGTTTTAAGTTTTTAGTGGCTCGATCTCTGCGAAAAGGGCAACATTTTGAAAAACCAGTGAAGCATCGTAATTGTCCGATTACATATTGCACACTAGTTAAACAACGTGATTGTGGGATTACATACTACACAAAAATAAACATCGTGATTGTGGTAATAAATATATATAAAAAAATCATTAAACATCATGATTGTGGGATAAATACTACACAATAGTTTAACAACGTGATTGTGGGATTATATACTACACACTACTTAAACATCATGATTTTTGGGTTACATGGCAACAGAGTAGTGAACATGACAACAAATCGAGAATTCCTTACGTTCCTTCTGTCAGAATACTTTTTCGATTAACTGTACAATAAAGAGAATTTTTTTCAAGAAAATTTTATATAAACCTTATTGGTTTCCATAAAATGTAGGGATATTGCATTTTCAGAAAACCAATTTAAATTGTAACAGAAAATGTAATAAATATATAATATTATTATGTTATACATTTTATAATCAAACTAACGTGAACTTAGATCACTGAAGGAGTAATGTTTTGTGTTTTGAGTGTTGTATTTGTAATAATAGTATTGTATTTAAATGTTCATTGTGAAATGAAATATGAAACAAAGCATTTCAAAGCAAGGTTAATGAGAACATGTGTCATATAAAAGGGATCTTAGAGCAAAACTTGAAATTGTACATTAGATCCAGAAATTTATTTTAAATAAAACCTTACTTGATTGATCGGTATCTGAGGCTCCTTTATCAAGAACATTCATTTGATGACTTGACATTGATGAGGTGACATTTGGAATTCCAATCCGAAAGGAAAAGAGAATGAAGAGGAAGCGAGAGTGATAATTTCTGCCTTGCTCTATATATCACTGTAAGTCATATTGCTTGCTAGGGCTACTGGTATAAGTTAAGTAGTAACGGGATGGGATGAGGTGGCTGGAGGGCCACTGGTAGAAGTTAAGAAGAGGCGGGATGGGATGAGGTGGCGGGAGGGCTACTGGATAAAGGTGAGTAGTGACGGGATGGGATGAGGTGGCTGGAGGGCTGCTGGTAGAAGTTGAGAAGAGGCGGGATGGATTGAGGTGGCTGGAGGGCTACTGGTAGAAGTTAAGTAGTGACGGGATGGGATGAGGTGGCGGGAGGTCTACTGGTAGAAGTTGAGAAGAGGCGGGATGGGATGAGGTAGCGGGAGGTCTTCTGGTAGAAGTTGAGAAGAGGCAGGATGGGATAAGGTGACTGGAGGGCTACTGGTAGAAGTTAAGTAGTGAAGGGATGGGACGAGGTAGCTGAAGGGCTACTAATAAAAGTTAAGAAGAGGCGGGATGGAATGATGTGGCTGGAGGGCTACTGGTAGAAGTAGTGTTTATGCCAAAGTTTGACATTTTAATAAACTCACCCTCGCCGGTTTTGTGTTACTGTAAAACATAGAAAGAAATAATGCATTTGTGAGTATATATCTTGAAAATGGATCAATCAAATATACATGATAAAGTAATATACATGATAAAGTAAAATCCATAAATACACTAATGTTGGTAAGTACTATTAAACTATTGAGATAATAAAAGCAGTAGTAAATTGTGCATCAGGAGATATATCATCTTTCCTTTAAAAGTTTGATCTAGTTTGTAGTAAAATGTTTGAAGTTTAAATAATACGTGCACCCAGACCTTCGTCCTACCTCTTCCTATCTCCGAAGGTTTATTGTTTACCCATTCTCATTTGATCCACTGTTTAACATTTGAAATGTCTCCCTGGTCATATCACAACATTTTATTATATGCTTACATTACGTTGTAGTACAGAGAACAGTCTAAAAAGGAATTTTAATGCCTACAGATCAGACATGAATTTTAACTTTTCTAATAGGCATGTGGACAATTTGTGTGGCTATACCTCGATAATGTGTTCTATACGTAGTTCTATGATGTTTTTTGCTAACGTATTTGATAAACGAAACAGCGTTATAGTCTATATCATATAAATTGCTGTCATTGTTTCATAAATTTGAAAGTTCAATATTGTGTACAATACTAATACCTACATCTGAATTTTCTGACTGTGAAACAAGCACAAACTAACAGACAACTGGAAATGGACCCGACAACACCAGCCACAATCATCCATTTGTTGTTCCCTAAGGATGTAAAACGAGTAAAGATATGTTTTTGTGGAAACTCCTGAGGACGATATTGGGTCTATGACTACATAATTTGAATGGTATTGGTTTTGATCTACCTATACCCAGCAGCTTCTTTTTTACATTATTGCTTCTATATACTAGCATTTGATCAATATATGTATAAATACACTTATTCAGTAAGGAAGCATTAGGCTATGTCTACTGATGTTATTATCGTGTGTTCATGTATACTAATTACAACGAGGCTAACATTCAAGTACGATCTATCATGAAAGGTATTCCCCTCGTTGGCGAAAAGAAACCGCAACCTATTGAATGACATATTAACCGCAAGCCTTGTATGCAACACAGAAACTATTAAGTACCAAAACTATAAGTTACATATAACTGAACAAAAGAATTAACAATAATAGAATTGAACACAACTGAACAAAAATTATATAGAGCGGAAGAAAAATATTGCAGATGGAATATTGGATGTTGATATGAATATAAACATATACTGACTTGTGTTCTTAATGAATTATGTTCCTCAAGAAGTTATATTTTAGTTTAACGTTCAAATCACTGACGACACAATGTTATATTGGATGTAGTTTAAACATGAACACAAATTTGAAGACAGTTAGCTTTTTGAATAGTAAAACAGGGAATTGCAGTCAGCGAGATGTTATTTTGGTCATTTCAATGCAAAACAAAATATTCTTAGATAATGCGTACCTTGCAATGCATATTGCGTATTCATTACAGTACATCAATTATAAATTCATCAAATTAGCCTCCTTTATAAAAATAAATTGGTCAGATCGTGAAACAAACTATTGAATACTTCTAATTAAGAACATTATCTTGTTCAACTTGGTGATATCACGACCTTTGTTATATATATGCATGTCGAAAAATAGTGATTAAAATATGTTGAAAGTTGATTAATTGGGCTTCACCAGCCGTGTAGAATCGACCGCATGTAATATATATATATATATATATATATATATATATATATATATACATCCCTATTGACCACACAAGAAACATAGGGATCGCGTGACGATAATTGTAGCGCAGCAGGTAAACTGGCATTTCTTTGAGGTACATTTGATGCTTGTTCTATCTTCATGGTTCCATGTTTTGTTTTATTTGACGAATACACCCAATCACAGAATGTCGAAGTACCTTTAGACGATATGAACTTGTCTATTGTGTAGTAAACCTCTTAAAAATATAAGATAAACATGAACTGAAAGTTTTTTAGGAAATCTTAATTGAACATTTTGTTAATTGAAAGATTTGAGAGATTTAAATGGAAGCAATGGTTACAGTGAGATTTTGACGAAGAGACTCGGTTCATGATTATGTCGAATACCGGAAAGTACGCCATGTTGAAATTACTGTCGAAGTTAGCAAACTAGATGGGTCGGTTACAGCTTACTATGTCGAACGGTACACGGATTTATTCCATCGCACTATTCGTCGTGAGCAATTAAATGTCGAAGTTCACATATTGTAGAGGTCGGAGTTAACAAACTATGTCTAACACCACGCAACGTTGGTCTCGGAATGACTTTCTTTTAAGCAATGCTTTGAAGTACTAATTGATTCCTCAATAGAAAACTTTATCAAAGTTAATTTGACGAAGTTGCAAGAACGGCGTGTTATTTTAGATTTTAATATTTCATTCTGAAAGGGAGACAGAAAAGTGTCTAAGTGATCGTAAACTACACGCGGTACCCTGATTGACCTTGTATTGACCTGAACGGCTGAAATACATCTATGTCTCGTTAGAAGAGGGAATTTTGTAACAATCTCTAACTGGTCGAACCTCCGTTCTGCATATTGAGCTTATAATACACCAGTGCTGTTTTCTTTCTTTTTCCTTTCATAATCACGTATGTTAGTTAATAGGGGGCGCTATATAGTTCCATTAGCTTCATAAGGCAACGTAATCTAAGTAGCTATTAACAAAACTGTAAACATAACAGCGTTCATGGATCTTATCAAAACTGAACCTGCGTAAAGAAAGGATAATTTTAAATATGTTTTTTGCTAGAAGACTAGGAAAGAAGTTATATTCTAACATTTTTATAGATTTAAGTTCGCAATTTAGTAGTTACGTACAACGTTACATATGTTACACCAGTTATCATGTACATGATACTGGCATTGTAATCTAGGCTAATTTAGGGTTACAGAGCTAACATGATCAAGATATATTGTCGATACTTATTGCAAAGCTATGATCTTGAAAGAAGGTCTGGTGTTGGGTAAGACGGCCTTGGGAAGATGTGTAAATGTATAGTCTATGTTTCATTACTTTAGTACTGAAAACACGTTCAGAAGAACACGAAGAAGGTAACGGGCGAACACTAGTAGATCGCTTATAAATTGTAAATAACTATAAATATGCAAATAAGCTTTACTAGCATGGTATGGTCGCAATATAAACTATGTACGTTATAGAAGTATAACGGGTCAGGAAAATGCCGTGTTTAATGCAGTTGAACGGTAGAGACAGGTAAAGTTAATATTGTTCCCTAACTTGTGACTATCGTTTAGATGGGACCTGCATTAGCTATCTAATGAACGAGGACGGAAAACATATAAAAACACAATAAATAGTACAAGTATATATATATATATATATTTATATATATATAAAATATCTAGAAACTGCGTACCTATAACCGGGGATAACAAATGAGTTTCATTTGATATTCGATACAAACGCAGAAATAGGTTGAGTGGGTTTACGCTTTGGGTTTGGGTCAAACTTACGTTTTCGCAGGGAGAAAAGTAACGCAAACGTGAGACCACAGCCTACAGCTATAGAAATTGTTACTCCAACGGTGATGATATACATTGTTAATGTGAAATTGGGATGATTATCTGTATAGGAAATAGAAAAATAAAATGGATTATTTTAAAAACATCAGTGAATGAGGTACTATATCATATGATACTTTATGTATAATTCAGAAGCGAATTCGTCATAGACATTAGGGCACTTGGTGCTCTCAACATGTAGTCAAATAATCCGAAATTTATATTAGATATATATAATTTTGATTTATGCTTTCGTCACATCCATTGTTAGTGAGAAAAAAAAATGAACGAAATGAACAACTCTGTTTACCCGTTGTTACAGGCACTGCATCTGTCACTAAGGGAAAAGAGAGAGACGATCGTTTTCTAAAATTACTTGGTTTTCAGTTTTAATTTTAATTTATTGAATAGTCAGACTGATGATATGTGCTAGCTTTAAGTTCTTTATTAGAAATCGGAAATAACAATGAATTAATATCTAGCAAATAATTAGAACCACGTTGTACTTTCCCTACATTAAATAATAAATATCATATTTTGTATATGATTTATTTATGCTACACTTAATATGGACTCGTTGACATTCCTTGTATCAATATCAGTGAAATATTATTCTTCTCATTAGAATATTATAAGAAGTCATTTACATAAGCAAAAACGGGTTATTGATACTAATGGCAACACCTGTTGAAGACTTTCGAAGACTTACACCAATGCGTTGTTACACAGTTATCCATATTTCAACTCTTTTACACTATCTCTAAAGATGATTACTGATTATGGAAACAAAATGTTTTATTGCAACAAGTATACAAGAAAATAAATCTCTTGAAGTATTTCTCACAATTATGTTTTCTACCATCTTCACTAAAACCTGAGTGTCCTTTCCAATACACGATGAACACATACTTATCAAAATACATTGTGGATCGTTATTACAGGGAATATTAATTACATTTTTATTGAAAAACAATTTACCATGTGGAAATCCCTGATTATTATCTTTGTCTGCAGAGAAGGTCAAAAATATCAATGACAAATGAGTGTCGCTTCCAGTATACGATGAACACATAATTCATAATATACAATGTATTATTATCAAATGGAATCGCATTAGTTTTGTTATTGAAAATGAATTTCTCTCTGATTATTATCATTGTCTGCAGAGAATGAACACATTTTGCTTTGTTTTTCTATAAGAGGGGTAATTTTCTAATTCAGCTTGTAATTAAATATGATAAGTTCATAGTCACTTACAGAAGCAATGTAATCTACTCACCGTCTATTTCACATATGAGTGTAAATTTGGCCAACACTTTCTCTCCCTGTTGACATCGAATAGAGGATTCATTCTCATCGTCACAGGGTTTCACAGTTAACGAAGCATTCGTCTCATGGCAGCTATTTACGCTTTCTCCAACACGTTCCCCCAAGTAAATCGCTCCGTGAGCAATGTTAGTCTCAGAATTGAACCATTCCACATTATTTTCTGTATAAACCGGGCAAACAAGGCAGACATGATCACACGACCTGGCATTACATACGGAGGTCGGAAAAGACTGACTGTAAACTAGTTCGTCACAAATGCAAGTAGCTTGTTCTTGGTCGTCTGCAAACGAAACGTATAGCGCAATTTCATTTTAGATAATGTTATACTATCATTTATTTTCTATCAGATTTTAATGCACCGAATTTACTTACCGCAGAAAACAAACGACAGGCTGAGAAGAGCAAATAGTATTGACCTTAATCGTGTCATGACGTTCACTGTATTGCAAGCACTATGTACACGACGGAAACGTTTATAGGATACAATGCTCATGTAACGATGTAAAAGTGAAATCAGCTTATTAATAGGGTAATATTATAACCGTAAAACACAACGGAAACGTAATCTTTCACTTACTATTTAAATTACTAACATCCCCAGCGTTTGATGTACTGATTTATTTCAGTCCATGATTTCCTTGTCATTGTTCGACTGAAGTATTTCTTTTATTTCTTTTGGCAAAATCACTTACAGGAAGATAACATGGAATAAACTTAATTGAATGGTATTGGTATCGTTTTACGCTCATACTGAAATATGACGGATAATCTCACCTGACTCAGGGGTGAGAACAATCCAAGGGTTTTCATTGTAAACATTGCGTGTAGTGTTGTTACCGAATGTAACCTTTGTTTAAAATATTGAAGAAGACAAATTTGGATATTTTGTCAACCTTCATGAAAAAATATCTCATTTCTTTCCTACGTAAAGAAGTAGCGCCCAAGCACGGACGGAACACGAGACAACATACTTTCAATTTCTGTTTCCGATTGTGTTGGGCGAGTACTGTACCCGATACAAGATGACGTATGATAACTAATGCAACATACTTTCACTATACATCATATGTAAACAAATGGTGGACTAGGCGTTGCTATATCGACAGACAGTTAACGTATTAATTAAGTGGACTCGGTGTGTTATTGGTAAGTAAAACATGACAACAGTAAGATGACGACATGTCAGGACTTATTTTGAGACAACGTTTATATATATATATATATATAGCCTATATATATATACATGTCAGCACTTATTTTGAGACAACGTTTATATATATATATATATATATATATATATATATATATATATATATATATATATGAAAATCGTAATGAGGTGGAAAATCAAGAACAGTGAAAAAACTTTCAGCTTCCACCGGGATTCGAACCACGGGCCTTCCGCTCTGTACGCGGACACCCTAACCACTAGGCTACGGACGCTGATTGTATGTCCAGAGGTTCGGAACCGGTAAGGAAGGTCGTAATTCCACTGTATATATATATATTTATGTATATATATATATATATATATATATATATATATATATATATATATATATATATATATATATATATATATATATATACACATATATGTATATATATATATATATATATATATATATATATATATATATATATATATATATATATATACATATATTATATATATGATTGAAAATCGTAATGAGTTGGAAAATGAGAGAACAGTGAAAAAACTTCCAGCCTAATTTTATTTCAATGTGTTATATTTTAATATCAAGAATGTATCTACTAGTGTAAGGGCTAAGATAAGGATGACAGTAATCAATCAATGAAAGGTAATGCAATGTTTGTTACGCAATACAATAATTATTTACAATTCGTTAGCTAACAACACCTTTTCCAATAGTTTAAAACGTCCAATTTACAATGAGAGTACAATTTTCCCGTTTCACTTTTAACGAGGGGTTACATTGCTCCCCCATTGTTACACGTTTAGCACATGCATTTGACAAAGCAACAAAGAACATAATTGAACTGCCTTCGTATGTATTATTGGTTTGCCCTTACTTGTAGTATCTGTATAACTGTATTAGCATGAATATGGCTTTGGTCCTTCTTCCACGCAATGAAGCAATGACTGCTGGTTAGGATGATGTTCATGTGTGACAAACATGCATCTTCCAGAGTGAATTTTGTTAAGATATTTTCAATGCAAACTATATTAGAGGTTTCACTGACTAATTCAATCTTCAGTTCTTTTGATGACGGTAACATTAAGAGATTGTAATATTTTTGGTGATGACGTTGACATTGACTATGGAAATAACGAGAAAGAAGGCAATAAAGATGATGTTAAACACGAGGGTTATGAACACGTAGACGATTATAATGGTGATGATATTTCTTCCTTCTTTTTCCTCCTTCGGACAACTATCACTGTGATCAGATTGAATTTTAAAATGGGGATCACTTCATCAATTTTCCCAAATGTTTTCGACCATGGTAACTAGTTTTGCAATGACATGTTGAAGGCTAAGATAAATAATTAACTCACCCCCAAACTTATGTTACTTTGCTCCTTCGATATTCCGCAATTCGCAGTGTCCGCTCGAAGTTCGGGTCCAAACAAAGATGGCGGCGCCTAACGATATCTTCACGTGTGTACAGTAAAACGTGGCTCACGTAATGGAGCCTCCATTCAGACTGACACTAAATCCAGGCCCGTCCTTCGTAGTAACTCACTGCTCTTCCTAACTGATAAATGTTGATGATGATGATGTGGGCAAGTCCATTATGCAAAAGGGTGATGATCACTACAGACATAATGTACTAAAAACGTACTAAAAAAATCGTTTCACAGTGACTATCAAACCAGATTCACAAATTGAGTATTATCACGTGCTGGTATGGTCTTATCATGTGCTGGTATGGTCTTTCGCAACAATTTCATATTGACCTAACAAACAAATCTTATCTGCGTACTGTTAACTCGAACCTGGTCATCCCTTAATGAAGTGTAGATATGGAAGACGGACATCAGAGAAAGTTATTATTTTTAACGACCTTGTAATATTTGGACGATATTCTGAACAAGTGTTATGTAAATAAGTTTTACTGATTATTTTATATCACCTTATTACTGGACATAAAATATATCTCACATCCAGTACTGGGTTATCCATATTACCACGTGATGTTTTTGGTTTCGAATGTCACAAAGCAATGCTCTCACAGTCGTTCAGTTCACGTCATGTTACATAGCTTATGATTTCACATCTTGTCGGTATAATTCGTGCAATATTTTAAAGATATTTATAAGTTTTTTTTGTAGCAATACGCAAAATATCACATTTTTGTATTCCTTGCCGAAGGCCAAAGGAATATATGCGATGATGATGGCGTGTGTATGTGACGCTTACTCGATATCTCAATAATTGAGACTTCGATTAAATTCATAACTAACATGTGGGTAACCCATATTTGGTAGAAAAACCTATTTGTTTTTGTAAAAGTAAAAGGTCATTCCAGGTCATCAGAGGTCAAAATGTTATAATCTTTTAAACTGCTTGTAGGCAAGATATCTTAGGAAGGGTGACTAGGAGGAAAAACAATGACTCTTGAAGTAATATCTTGTTGATGTACCGACTTAGCATGTGGATTGCCCTTGGTAATAATAAAAGTCTCTGTGGAATTCCATACGGGTCAAATTTCAAAATTGGTAGTTTTATGAAAACCCATTCTACGGTACCTATAATATGGATCATACTGTCATCACGTAGATATTTTAACACTATCATCATGATGCACAAGTCTATATCATTCCATCGTCCGCAGTAGGCATCCATAAAAAATGTAAAAAAAAAATTAATGTAGGAACAAAACCGACGAAATCTAAGCTGACAAGCTGACAAAGCATATATCTTCCACTTGCACTTGGTGTTGAGAGAAAATCTCTGCAATAAAAATCATGGCAGCGATAACAGCAAATTTGTCTCAAACTCCTTCAATTGTGGTATATTTTGCAAATAATGATCGATAACATGCAGAAAAAAAAATACCTCAAGTAATAATTTAGGAGATGTTTGGCCACCTTAAGTGTTTTGGTATTCTGACACGAACACTTTCTCTTCACGTGTTTGTATTAACGAACCTAATGGGAGTGTTAGCTCAGTAGTTAACGCCGGTGCCTTCCAATCACAAGGTCTCCAGTTCGAGTCACTCCAAGATTAATGTAAGTCGTCCAGTTACAGAGTTGTTGACAATTGACAATTCATAATCATGGACGTTAAATATGAATCTAAAAGACTGACTTCGGTCAACTTGCGGCTTTGATAAGCCAATGAGGCTTCTTCGCGAGTTCCTGCTCTCAGGAGGATCCAAAATACATACATACATACATACATATTATGCTACCGTTGTTAGTGTATGACATAGTGAAGCCTTACCAACTCGACAGTTCCATGCTTTGTCGTCAAAAATGTTTTACATAAATGACAGTTAATCGTGTACTTCGAGCTGGATTTTTTGCATATCAACTCTAAAGAGGTTTTGTGCCATTAAGTAATGAATTTCAAAATCACAAAACTTGGAATAAAGTGTTTACACATTGTTACAGTTCTGTTTGTAATAATCATGTAATGGTCTTATATTTTAACTTCAGATGGGGATGTCCACATCTTTACTGTAAGCAGTCTACTTGGACCGCTGGTACTATACTTTATTGTGTATGGGGGTTGTCTGCGCATAACCAAGCCGCCATGATATCGATGTTTAATAAACATTTTTCATTGGTTTATAAATGCTCCTTGATGTTTGTGCACAACCTCTGCAAATGAAAATGCCGGAAAAAAAAACATGCATATAGCGAACCATTTTACACATTTACTTCCCATTGAGCTAGGATAGCTTTATCTGCTTGTAAAGATAGCCTTGCTAATATCGAGGTTTGACTAGCCCACGAGTCACTCGCCAAACTGTCGAGCGAAGTGCATTTCCTATTTGCCAACGCTTAAATTCGCCAACGCTAATGGCGAGTTGGCGACCGCGCTGAATTCCACGTTGCTGAGCTCCTCTAGCTCTCTCTGACCAGTGTTCTTGTCATACGCACGAAGGTTTTGATATGTCCGGTGCGGTCCTACTAAAACCCGCCTGAACACGCCTGGTGCAAACGCAGTCGGCGTAACATAATTGTCATATTGTTTTTGATAAAGGTCAAAGCTCAGTTTGGGTCAATACAGCTCAAACTGTTAATACCCTACAAACATCATATATCCAAAACTCTCACTTTGAAACCAAAGCAATTACAAAATATCTGCAATGAGCAAATAATCACTAAGTCTTGTATTACGTTCGAGTCTCCCTTTAAACCGGATCATTGGCGGCAGAGTGCTCTTGTATCAGTTATTTTCATTTTAATGTGCACACATCAAAGAAGAACATTAGGGCGGCGGTCCCCATGGCTCAATACATTCATAGTCACGAACGGTACCATATTTTCATACTATTTAATGAATTTGATATTACATACTGAAATGCAAGGTCTTTGTTTAAATACACCGATCATCAAGGACATGGTAGCTGCGATCGATTTATCTTAACCACAATTTCTAGTTAATTGTGGTATTCGAAATCCGGGTTGACCAATGATGTTAATTTGTAGTCCTTCAAGGCGGAAGCATTAAATATTAAGACACAGTGCAATCAATGCACATTGTTTTGAAGATTTATCTCAGTTGTAATTCCACTGATTGTGTAGATGAGGCACTACGATTAAGTGTAGATGACTAAACACAATTACAGCTGCACATACACATGTTAAAAGCATTTCAATAGTATGATGCGTTCAGTACCCTCTCTACAGAGGATAACGAAGGTTCTCACACCAGCCTTAGATCGTTTCGTGTGAATGTATTGTTCCATTCAATATGTGTGAGATACGGTGCTTTAACCTAAATATCTGAGCATTTTTCACTTTCACAGGGCGCGTGTTTATCCTCGACGATTGATAAGTCTTCTTAAAGGATGATAAGGTGTTAAGTAAAATATTCATGTTCTTAAAAATTTAGAAGCAAACACAAGTGCTGGTAGGATTGACACAAATAAACTCTACTTAAACCATGACACGGAGGGGGTTTGTTTCATTACCGTGCATAAAATGTTTTATCTAATACTTAATCCTAACCAATTCTCACGAACTTGTATTGAACGTTGCGATTCTTTTGGCCTTAATTTGTGGTATATTTACTATATAATGCTACGTTATACAGCGTGAACAAAAAGGTATCTTCTTTGACATCTAAGTAAATATTCGACATTATATCTTAAGTAAACCTTTTACCAGGACACCATCACCTTCCAGAGTAATCTCCCTGTATTAGTCGAGGGTTAAGCCAGTCAAAACAGATTACATTCTATCAACTATATCTCCAGTTGGAGCAAAATATTGAGATTAGGTTATCAAGTTGCATTCTGAAATATATTTCGTTTCAATAAAATTGTCAAATTGTATGTTAACAATTACCTGCTAAATATTTTGGAACGTTAGTCAGATTTTGCCTCAAATGTGGCTGTACAACCCAGTGAAATTGGGTTATGTGCGAACCGTTAGTAATTTTCGGAGCCCTCGGGCTTTTCAACCCCTATAAATTTAGTCTACAGTCAATGTTGCACTTTGAAGTGTAAAGACACATGAGTTTAATATAATTATTGCACATTGCAAGATTAATTCCATGCCCATCTCTGCTGCAGACCATCGATGTTTTCTGACAACAACTTCGCTTACAGGAAACAGTGTCATTGTTGGTAAAAAAATGATCTACTGACAACGTTATCATAAAGAACGAAAGAGGAACGTGTTTTTAACTGTCAATTGACTCTTGTTATGGAATTGCGCCCTCTATTATTGTCCTGGTAAGCGTCACCGTTAATGTTACACGAAGCATATTATAATAAAGTCACACGATGTTAGTATTTAGCAGGCTGTCTGATCATCCTTGCACAGAGAAAGAAAGAATGTTTTAACTCCCAGTCGACTATTTTATTGGACTTGCGCCCTCTATTTTCACTCTGTTTTTTCTGTTACCAGTAACGTTACACTAAGTATAGTGAGTGTAATTAACACACATGATGTTAGCATTCAGCAGGTTAATTGACCTTGTATTGACCTGAACGGCTGAAATACATCTATGTCTCGTTAGAAGAGGGAACGTTGTAACAATCTCATATGGAAAGGTGGCGATCATTTGATCCGTGCATAGTCGACCTCGGGCCTTAAGTGTGTGTTTTATACCTTCCAAAACGACCGTATCGCGATCTTTTGAACAAAATCAATGTACCGATATCATTTACTGATATCGGCTAAAACAAATTACAGTAGTTTAAACATTTCTCTTTCATAATCTTTTAACGAATCATCATTAATCTGAACTTTACTGTATGTCGTTTTCCGATTAAAAAAGTTTAAATTTTTAGTCCAGTCGGATTTATGTGCTTGCATATTCGTTTATTTTACAAGGACGCTAACTTCAAACTACTCGAATTCTCAGACCGTTTTATCAAACTGCATGGCTAAACTTGCGCAACTAACTTCAAATTCTGTTCTTTCATATTATATAAGCCTATTTCTGATTGGTTAATGTTCACTGTATGTCTTTTTTCCATCGAATGAAAGTTTCCGTTAGAAATTTTTCTTCGAAAACCTCATTATAACGCCTCATTATTTATTCATGAGCTACGTCACGAATCAGCTTGTGTATCAACAACATTCTCACTGATGCTTCGTCCGACAACCGTATTGTGATTTCTGAGGTGAATTTCGAAATTTGTTAAGTAATATGCAATGAAATAAGATGACGACATTGCAATAAACATAAATTAACAAGCTGAGAATCCTATTTCATAGTTTCCTTTGAAATAGGATGAATATAGTGATATAAATTGCCCACGTAAACGTTTGTAGCGAACGTACAGGCCTACCGTGCTTTATGTATTAATGCATATGGTTTCGTACAGTTAGGTTAACACTCGTATGTACGTAGGCTAAAGCTATCGCTAGGACTATCACTGGTTGTTTGTTTGGATGATACCACTGTAAGTGGGTAACTCTTTATTTTGCTTTTACAACCAATTGATTTGTAACAAATGTTATTTTCTCAAGTTCGATTAAAAGGTGTGCAGACAAATAAATGTATAAACACAACGTCATGTCTCAGTGTTCGTTTACATTCACTGCTATAATTATTTTAGCATCAATTCATTTAGAAACAAATACAATCCCCTTGCCGGTAATGGAACAGTCCGCCTGTCAATATGCATATTCATACCGGTGACTCATAACATCGGCGGATTTTAGTCTGTGTGGCTTTGTAGAGCAAATGCTCTTTTATAGCCTAAACTTTTCCATATGCTAACTGGTCGAACCTCTGTTCTGCATATTGAGCTTATAATACACCAATGCTGTTTTCTTTCTTTCTCCTTTCACAAACGTATTTTCGTTAAGAGGGGTGCTATATAGTTTCATTAGCTTCATAAGGCAACGTAATCTAAGTAGCTATAAACATATCTGTAAACATAACAGCGTTCGTGGATCTTATCAAAACTGAACCTGCGTAAAGAAAGAGACCTTTGAATCTGTGTTTTGCTAGAAGACTAGGGAAGAAGCTATATTGTAAACATATTTAAAGATTTTAGTTCACAATTTAGTAGTTACGTCCACCTTTATATATGTGTTTTCTCATTTTGGATGGCGTAGTTTCACTTTATTGTCAATACAGCTAACTTTACAACTCTACTGGGATCTTAGAATACGTTGTGGATTTCAAGGATTGCATACCACACACACACAAATACAATTAATTAAGGAAACGATGTCATCATAAATAAACCTCCGTTTCAAGCAAGGAGTAAATTAACTCACATTCATGAAAGTGTTGATATGTAGCCTACATTCTGCATTCAGAAACACAGAATTCATCTCCCAATAATTCACTAATAGTATTGCTTTCTTGTTATGTTAAGATCGGAGCAATTTCTATTTATGTTTCTGTTTGGTGTTACCATTAATGTTACACTAAGCATAGTATAGTTGACTCTAATGATGTTAGCATTGAGCGGGCTGTCTGATAATGCTAGCATAGAGAAATAATGCTTTAGTTCTCAGTTGACTATTTAAATGGACTTGCACCCTCCACAATCATTTTTTTTTATGTTACCGGTAACGTTACACTAAGCATAGTGTAAATAACTCACATGATATTAGCATTCAGCAGGCTGATTGACCTTGTATTGACCTGAACGGCTGAAATACATCAATGCCTCGTTAGAAGAGGGAATTTTGTAACAATCTCTAACTGGTCGAACCTCTGTTCTGTATATTGAGCTTATAATACACCAGTGCTGTTTTCTTTCTTTTTCCTTTCATAATCACGTATGTTAGTTAAGAGGGGGCGCTATATAGTTTCATTAGCATCAGAGGCAACGTAATCTAAGTAGCTATAAACATATCTGTAAACATAACAGCGTTCACTCGATCTTATCAAAACTGAACCTGCGTAAAGAAATAAGAAATTTGAATCTGTGTTTTGCTAGAAGACTAGAAAAGTAATTATTTTCTAACATTTTTATACATTTTAGTTCACAATTTAGTAGTTACGTCCACCTTTACATATGTGTTTTCTCTTTTTGGATGGCGCAGTTTCACTTTATTGTCAATACAGCTAACTTAACAAGAAACGACGTCATCATAAATAAACTTTCGTTTTAGGCAAGGAGTAAATTAACTCACATTCATGAAAGTTTGATATGTAGCCTACATTAACTATAATAACTGAAATAACTATAAATATATTAGCATGGTATGGTCGCAATATGAACTATGTATGTAATAGAAGTAACGGGTCAGGAAAATGCCGTGTATAATGCAGTGTAACGGTAGAGACAGGTACAGTTAATATCGTTCCCTAACTTGTGACTATCGTTTAGATGGGACCTGCATTAGCTATCTAATGAACGAGGACGGAAAGCATCTTATAACACAATAAATAATACATGTCCGTATTTGACATGTAACTAGAATGAAAAGAAGAAGAATATTAACTAACATGATACAGAGAAACATGGTTACTGCTTACTCTGTTCAACTAACCATGTATCGAGATGTGATATACAAATATATACTATCAACTAGCGCCATCTCATATACAAAGTAACAATAGGAATACAAGATAACTTGACATGATGTAAAGAAGGGTTGTCTGGCGAGTGTAAGGAATTTTAAAACCTGGTCACTACACATTAGTCTTTGTACACAATATTCACTACCATTAAAAATCGGAGCCGAAGGACAGATCACAGTACAGATACAGAAGTTGGTCTTACTCTAATCTTATCAGAACCGTATATGCAAAAAGACTTCTCGACCTCTTTCTTAAGATCATGTTTGGTATTATGTTCGCCTTCTTCGATGATCACACAGTCACAGTCTCGATGCAATGGGACTAGGGTTGTGAGCGGATCAGTCGTTCGGTTTTTTTTACGTGCCAAAGTCCTTACCTGGCGACTTTTCTTAAAAAGTATATGTAAATATACGGTTGTGATTCCGATCATTTGCAACGTTACCGCCTTCCGTTTCCTTGAATAATCCTGGTTCCTGTTTGAAAATTCAGTACAACAGAAACAGTCACTAAGAGCAGGCATTATATAAAACGTAACAGCGTCGCCTTTTGTTGATGACAAACATTGCTGTTCTTTCACTGCTACAAGTTAATGGAACTTTCAATATAGCTTAAGTTAGCTATGGGATTTATTAGGTGGAGATGTGCTATGTATAGCATAGGGAAGTTTTTCTCTGCAAGTTATGTATGTTTTTCAATCAACTAATAACGTTTGCCAAAACGTATGTTTCACAATCAATTTTCATTGTAATTTAAGGCACTCAACATATAGCGAGTGCACATTATGAGCTGGGGCGACTTAAATATTCGTATTTTTAGATTTAAAAATGGTTAGAGAAAGGACATGAATGTGGACAGTCTCTTATTTCATGCACTCTCACGTTGTTTGACGTCAATAACTAGCTTTCATATTCCCAAGAATAGCGATTGAAAAATTTCCCTTTCAATTTTATGTGGTATACATAACATACAAATATCGTGGTTTACTCTTTTGGTGCATTTGTAAGTGTACAGTTGTTGATGGTACATAGCATTTAGAACGAAAGAGGGAAGTGTTTTAACTGTTGATTGACTCTTGTCAGAGCCGTATATAGAGAGAGTTTGGCCAACTGGCGATTTGTGACGTCACACGCAAACCATGGGCATCAAAATAGGTCCAGTTGTCGTTACCAGTTGCGCGAAACACGAAAAACACCACACACAATATATAGCAGCTTTGCACACTGTGCTCGTTGCGAACAAACGAAGCGACTCAGAATGTCAGATTTTGACAGGCATACGAGGAACAAAATGGATATCAGGTAATGAATTAGAGTATGCGTTAGTTAATGACATTTACGTTTATCTTCACACCTGAAATGCATAGAAAACTAGCTGAAAACCTGTCATTACACTTGTTTTATTTTACGCCTCATACTACTAGTCCTACTTTAGTCATACAAACGAAAAGCACACATCACAGTCCTGGCTAGGCTAGATTACAGACGCACAACTATAGCTTCAGGCCTACATTAATAGATCCTTCAATTAAATAAAGTAGGCCTACACATAAAATGACAATTTATGCTTCACTGATCTTTCAGGTTTGCCAAAAAGTAGTTGTACCAGAGGTCATTGTATTAAACTCCAGAAGTTACATAGTAGGATTAATATTCGGCATAACTTTTTCTCTAAAGTCTAATACAACTTATACAAGGGTTGTGAATGGATTGAATGGTTTGCCTGAGAAGGTTGAATTGCAAGTAGTGTGTATGGGTTTAAGAATACTTTGGATGAGTACATTAAGCATTGTAATTGGGTATGGCATTTGATGTCCTCGGTTTTATTCCTCTCATATAGCCTTAGGGTCCTTAATGGGGACTTGAATGTCTCTCCTGGTCATTTTTTCTACTAAACTAAACTATATACTTGAGTGTAGGAGTTAGCAATAGTTGGGAGTCTGTGGGCAAACCTAAGACTGATATTGTGGTGTTAATTTCTCAGGAAGGTAGTACTAGGCTATAGTAGGTGCAACAGATTGAATGGGTCTGTCGAGAAAAAAAAAAACCTGCAACAACTAAATACTGGTGTCTGTTGTAGCTTATGTATTTTCCATTAACATATATACTATACGGTCATGTCCTTAATGAGGTTTCATGGATCACACTGACATAGTGTGCCTACTTGTCAGTGTTGTCAACTGAGCATAGGGCTGATGACATCATTCAGTTTGTTTTTATGCAGACAGCAAATGGCCATAATGATAATTATTAATTGTTACTTATTCTTCATACTGCCCTTACTGGCCTTACCTGAACAGTGATGTATAAAAATGCAAGAAGTCGTTAAGCTTTGCATTTAAGAATCGTTTCAGCCTGTCCTATTTCAAACATATGATTGGCAGGTTTACACGTTACATAGCTTATCAAAATGGAGCTGTTCTGTAAAGCAAGAAAATCACGCATATGCATGCATACAAACACACTCATATATAACAATTTCTGAATATCTTTTCAGCTGCCCAATGGTACTGGAATGCAAGCTCTGTTGGGTGAAGTAAAAAACCCTCATTGTACTCTTTTATCATGGTCAGCGTAGCTGGAACCCGCAATGATGGTGATGTGGATTTGACAGTACCTAGACAAGAATTCAATAGCTGCTTTGTGTTGAAGTGGGTTCAACTTGCTCAAGGCCATGACAGGATGACGACTAGACATTAGGATGAATAAACCAGGCAGTTGTTAAAACATCCATTGGGTGACCCTCACAGTCTACCAGGCACTGCATCGCAGAAGCAAAATGAAGTGTGTGTGTGATACCTTTATCTTATGAGAGTGGAATGGTATCAGTGTGGCTTCTGTCAATTTGGCTTCAAGTCTTTGTTTTCTTGAAAGCTGAGAAGATCTTTCAGTGGTTTCACACTGACCTCTGTACTTGACAATTCATGTGTATTTGCCAGCTCAGGAGGAAGCCAGATTTTAATTACATTAACCAATGCTGACTTTTTTTGGACATGTGGTACATCTGCAAGGAGGTGAAGGAAGCAGTTGGAGTTGCATGGATGTGGAATCTTGTTGATAGTCTGGCAGTCTTATCCACAGATTATCCCAAAGCTTCTCCACATTGCCACATTCAGAACTTATTACATTGATAAACTTGAAAATTGCAGGAATCTAACGAAGCACCCATCAAGGGAATTTGTTTGTATAATTATTGAAAGCTGTGACCTTCTGATGTGACAGACTAATGTGAAATAAAGGGCAGTAGATTACCTTGTAAATGAACCTTGTTATTGTTTGATTGTATCTAATGTTTGCAAAATTTTAAGTTGCATGCTACCAATTGAAACATAATTCTTTCTCTATTAATGGGATATAAATACTTCTCCTTAAAGGGTGTGGAGACTCCCGCACAAAGAAACGTCTCATGCCGGTTATCTGACCTAGATTCGAATGCGGTGTAACAGAAGTGTTAGACACCACCATTGATCCCAGAAAATACACATACAGCTTGCTACCATCTTTAAATAGACATTAGTGTACAGTCAATACAAACATCACAGTCAATACCCACAACACAGTGCACATAGCAGCGTGGACATCTCAGGTCTAGATAAAAGATAACAAGGTATCGGGTTTCATTACTGTCTGCATTTTGTAGCGACACAAGAAAAAACTTCACTTGCAAGCAACGGAAAGTAAACTTTTTCAGAGCGCGGCATGCGGTTTAGGGCAAGTCTTCAATACCTTTAAATATACTGCATCGGTTGTTGTCACTTGATCATTTGCTTGTGTGTGAGCTAAACAGCTTAAATAATATGTAAAAAAATAATACAAACTTTCAAATTGCCAGATATTTACTTGCTCAAAATCATTATCCAATCATGATTTGTTGCTATCCTTGAGTCCATTATTCAGATGATGAGGCAGATTCCCTTCGACTCTCCATGATGAAGGTAAAACCTTATATCTTAACCAACTGCCATTGAGTGTCCATTTGAAAGTTTCAAACACACAAGTGCATTGATTAAAACAAAGACTTTATTGCTGTGGTTGCAGGAACTGGATTTCAGTCTAGAAGTCACTCACCAGGTTTGTCATTATCACAGTCTGCTAACTGTGGCTTTTTATGTTAGGAGTTTTTCTTCAGAGCACATGTCACCTTTGATTTGTAAAACAAGTCCTGAAATTCAGGGAGTTAAAATTTACTGTCTAAAGATAATTTAAAAAGGTTTTTTTTAACTTCAATCGTCAATGTGGGTGTCAATTAAGGGAATAAGGAGGTACTGATGCAACTTTGATAAATGATAGTTGACTGCATCCAAATTAAACCAAGGCCTAGGCTATACTTTTGAAGAAGAAAAAATTAGGCTGAATTCATGTTAGCCTAAAAAGGCTAGGCCAATGCTGACAATTAACACAAACCAAGATCATTTAACCATTTGGGCACTTGTTTATGACATACTAAAAGGGTCTATATAATTAGGCCTGTATGTGTACACAACCCACAAGTTGCCAATGTGTATAGACCTAGCCTAACTAGTTTAGGCCTAGGCTACTTTGTTTTCCTTAGACCTAGTTTAATTGGGCCTTATACTATGCCATATTATGTAATGTGCTATAACAGTTGTAGTAATAGCAAGAATGGTCCAGGTCTAACTAAGCCCAGGCTTAACTTATGCTTCGGGCTTAACTAAGGATTAGGGCTTTACGTGATGCCTAGAGGCTAGCCCACCCTTTTACATAGAACTAAAAGTGATACTTTTTTAGGCTAGGCATAGCCTAGGCATACAATAACTAGGAATTAGGATAACTATATGTGCGACTGAAACTGCCATGCCTATGATTAGGAGAGCTGGCATAATGAAATCGAATTTGTGGATCGTAAAACGAGAGAGAATAGCCATGCATGTAATTACAGAAACCAGTCTGAACGTAAAATTCTCGCATTGCTTGTACATTACTCGTATTACACTAGGGCCTATGGCTAGTATGGGCCTAGGCTACACAGACTTTTTTTCATTAGATCTCCATCTTGTTCTTTCTACTTCCAAAAAATTCCTCTTCTTTTATGGTCAGTCGGATAATCGAACAACAATATCCATGTTCTGACCGATTGCAGCATCCCCAGCAACATTTCTTTCATAATTTCGTACTTTTTTTCGTGTACAAAACGATAGTCTATACACTGTGAGTATGCGTGTCGTCTGCTATAAAGTTTTCAAGTGGACCTATTTTACCACCCTGTGTGGGCGTTTTCCCTCTCGACCAATCCAAATCGGTTACATGGTTGGCCAAACTCTCTCTATATACGGCTCTGACTCTTGTAATGGACTTGCGCCCTCTATTGTTGTCCTGTTTGGTGTCACCGTTTATGTTACACTAAGCACAGTATAAGCAAGTATGATGTTAGTAAACAGCCGACTGTCTGATAATCCCCGCACAGAGAACGAAAGAATGGTTTAATTCACAGTTGACTATTTTAATGAACTTGCGCCCTCTCTATTTTTGTGTTAACATTAACGTTATACTAGGCATAGTGCAATTAACACACATGAAGTTAGCATTCAGCAGGGTGTTGTGGGTGATAATCGATCCAATACAATATTCGACATTATGAACAGATTATCTGAAATTTTCTCTTTATCAACAAATATTTGTTTCAAATTGTATATTTATATTAACGGTAACACAATCCTACACAGATGAATACGTTTATAATTAATGGGTGATTAAATTTGGGATATCAAATCGGAGTCGTTGACTAAGCACAGTATTATCAATGCGTCAAACTATACTGAAATCTCATGCTGTTATAGAGAGGCTGCAGCTTTTGTTAAGAGTTGTTCGTAAATATCTTTATTTTATTTTTATATTGAAGTAATACTATCCGAGTACTGATTGTTCTAACATTAGCAGTTTTCCGTAGTCTACTCTCTTGCAGGCTTTTGCTTCTTTGCAATTGGAATATTTAATATTCTTTTCAGTTGGATTATCTCTATTGTGTATAGTTCTGTCTTGTCGATTTTATGTCACGCAGAATGCTTTCATTTCTTGTTTCTATACTTATAGTTTGACAACTTTGTTTGAAGTTTTTTTTGTTTGTTCGTGTTTCGTTTCCAGAAATTTGGTTAAATCCTGAGATGACTAGATTCCTGAATGACATGTTCATAGGTGAGAGGCATGGAGAGAAGGAAGAACCGGGACGCGTTTAATGAATGAAGGAACCAATAAAATGATGTAATAAGTTAAGCAGGTAAATGTAATTCGTATTGAGAGCGCATTGTGATAACTCTAAACGCTGAATTAATGGGGGAGGTGGGTAGAATACATTTAACTAGGAAAAAAACTACTTTTCATTAGGGTCATATTTATCATTTATAAATTCTCTTTTCTAAGAAGAATTAATTCTTAATATCATATATGACCATATTGGTGATGATCTTGGCATATCATTTGTTATGCAGTTATCTTTCCAGATGGACAAGCCTTGCCTTTTAGCCCCTGATGGTTACGCAACCAACACCTACCGAAGAGTTTAACATCGATGTCACGAAGACTACATTATGTCTAGTCCTGTAGCAATCCTACTTTTATTCATGCTTGATAGATATGATGTATCTAAATTGAATGCGTCATTACCTACGACCAGTTTTGAAACGTCCCTGTTGTAGATAGCATACGCCCATTAAAAGCCCCATTGACTTACACACTATATCACAAAAGTAATGTGGTCTCTAAGTCTAGATAGAAGTTTTCACTAGCTTAACGCTACCCATCACCGGATAGCTGACTAGTTGGCATAGCTACTTTAGAAGATATGTGATGTAGTTTACACACTAACGTAGCACAAGAACAACATTCTAGCTGAATTAACGCAAGTTTGCAACGAAGAAATTACTGGCAGTGGTATATGAATGCACAGTTCACCTTAACAACTCCCACGGGAGAAAAATTACATATTGTTAGATGGAAAATCCTTTTCTGCATCGGAGAGGAAAGCTTCTCGTAAAATTGATAAATTTTCCCAACTCATGACATTTGTGATCGAAACAATGATTCAGATATTATGTGAAAGTAGAACCATGAGCGTTGTCGTCGAAACTTGTGACAAGGCCTAATGGCCTAACATCATAGACTATTTTAGCATTAAAATCTCAGTAATCCAAAGTTACCAGCTCGGTATTGAAGCATCACATTTTTTGGATCATAGAAGACATGTTGGTACTTTTGTAAAGAAGTTGTGCATTTCAAGAAAAAGAAGGAACGATGCTCATTCAATAATAATGTCCTTTGTTATGTTTTATATTGTTGTGATATGTGAGTATGTGTACTTCTCCAAAGTATTTCTCCAAAAAAAAAAAAAAATCCGTCCGTCGGACGCATGCAGCTTAAATATTTTGTGTCTCGGCTAAAACTATGAGTTCTGGGTTCTTAACAAAGCTGAAATTATTGGTAAACAGAAGCTAGACAGAGTCTTGAAATTTTTATTGAGATTTGGATTTGCCAATTGTTCATTGTAAAATTTTTGGAAAGCACTTTGTCATAAATATACAATTGCTTTCTAAATGCAAATGTCAAAATCGTTGACACAGACTGACGACTCTGGTATCGATCCGATCAAGTTTAAAATGTATTACATAATTGGAATTACATTAACCTGATACTCATCAATCTGTGATAGATAGCATCAAATTGACTCTTCAAATGTGCGTCCCCATATATATGATTTGTTTTGTAAACTGTGCAGTACACATAAATGGGAGAAGCAGTGTAAATTGTGACATTGGATGCCTGGCTAACTATGGCAAAGGTAATAGATCACTTAAATACAAATATAATGTAGGTTGTACCATGGCCTCTTAGTATACAAATGTCCAACGTAATTGGTCTCTTTTATTATTAATCCCTCCATAATGTTTTCAAGGAACGTTACATAGAACAAATCGTGGGTTTTCTAAACATAAGTCTTGAAACTAATAAGTTTAAGTTAATAAAACAAGTTTATACGTTATCCGGTATGGCATCGCAACATGCTATGCAGAATTTTCAAATTGCTATACATATACTATCGATAAGACGACTGCCAAGTCGACCGCGAGGAGTTTATGCACCCATCAGTCAGAATAAAACCCTTTGATGACCAATAGTCCGAGGCATCTTTACACTATAAATGAGGTTTATAATTCGATTGATAATTGGGTCTATAATCCGGTTAAACCATATGCTAATACTCCTTTAGGATTGTATTGTTGTTGTGAATCTCCACACACCCTGGATCCGCGCCAGAAGGAGCCTTACTTCTGTAGAGTTTTTTCCCTTCCTGTAATTTTAGAAATGTTTGTTCCCATTAGGGGGATTTAGATGAGAAAATTGCATTTCAATGTCAGAAGCGGCAAAGAAAAAGAAGACGATTTTGTAGTATTTCTCAATATTTCGAGAAAATGACAAAGTATTTCAGGGAGAAACATGGGAGCAATTTAACAGCTTAGTAGTTGTTACAGTACCACCTGTAACACTTAATTACGAACACAAAGTAGTAGTTACTGATGCACAGTTGTGGGACATGCACAGTATTGATGTACCAGCTACAAGTATCGGCTTAAATTCTTTTGGAGAATCCCCTTCCGCCTTAATAACCCAATAGTATTGTATTTATAACCTATATACCTAAAACTGTCTAAAGCGGTAATCCTCAACTTTTTACAGGTTTACAGTGTGTGTAAGTCGTCAATGGGAAATAGGTAATCGTCTCTATACTTGAGTTCTTAGGAGTAAAATCAATAAGGAAAATAAAAGCAAAAGTAATTTACGAACGTGAGGTCGTAGTTAATAAATGCAATAGAGTTTAGACAACACAGAGATAATGTGTATCTTTATAGGGAGATTGTGTTGTTACTCTTGTGTCTACAAAAAATCTGATGAAATAATGAAAGTGTACAATCTTAATAAAAATAATAATGATGATGATGACGATGACAATAATAATAATACAATAATAATAACACAGTTCTTATAAAGCGCAACACACAACAAAGTCTTGATGTGTTGTACACAAAACAAACATGTATACAAAATATAATACACTACAATCGTGAAAACATATGAAGTTATTAACATACTGAGCACATTTGAAATGCTCTGGGTGACTATTAAAAAAAAAAAACCGAAGCACATTGAAAGGAACGTTGGCCATATGGCTTTGTGGATACCGGGTGTGATTTGGACTAGACCTTAGACGGCGCGCTGGAGTGTAGTTTTGCACAACTCAAATAGCGAGGAGCGATGCCATGAATACACTTAAAAGTTAACATGATGACTTTCAATGCGCAGTTTGGCAGGGATCCAATTAAGGTCGGTGTGATGTTAGAGACACGACCAGACTGTGAGACCAATCTGGCAGCAGATTTCTGAATGCGTTTTAATTTGCTCAATTGATGATCTGGTAGACCAAACAGCAAACTGATACAGTTATCTAATCGAGAGGAGATGAATACATGAACAAGACGCTCAGTTGTTCGTCCGTCGAGGAAACTACAAATTTACCGCTTTTATGAAGAGCATAAAGTGCTGCATGGCAAATGTTATTTACAAGCGAATCCATCTTTAGGTTGTTATCAAATATGACCCCTATATTCCGAACTTTACACACATGTTCAATAAGAACGTTACCGATAATGACATATGAAACAGGTGGTACCCATCTGAAGCGAGATGATAGGTGAATAATTTCGGTGTTGTCATCGTTCAATTTCATATCATTTGTAATAGACCAATATTTGATATCTCTGACACAGGATTCCGATTTTGAAAGCATAGCAATAGTTTATCGTGTCTCATGAGAGTGTAAATTGCGTATCATCAGCATGGTACCATGACTTTGAATAATGTCCTCCAGAAGAGACGTGTACATGATGAACGTAAACGGGTCGATTACAGAGCCTTGTGGCACCCCTCGCTCACAACTTGAGATGTATGAGTCATATATGTTTGAACCAATTTCGTGCCGTGTCTGCAATACCATATCTGTTTACAAGGCGGTCAAACAAAAAGGTAATGATTAATTGTATCAAATGCTGCAGAATAATCCAGCATTCCAAAACTGCTTCATCTCCATAGTCAGCAGCAAATAACAAACCGTTATGCACACGTAATAAAGCTGTCTCTGTGCTGTGGTAGGATCTGTATGCGCTCTGCTATTATTCCGAAAAAGGTAATCTTTCAATCTTAACTTTAGTAAATCATTAGTAACAAACTAGAAGTAACAAAATTATAATTATTCTCAATGATCTCGTTTATCACAATGAATACTTTTTAAATATGTTAAAATTTTCAACAAATATAATCTTTTCAGGCAATTAATTTGTAATATTATTACCAACGAAAGTATTCTCGAGTTTTTAAAGAATGGTGCCTCTGAAAGTGAGGTCGTTGTGAAAATGCTATCAAGAACAAATGAACACAGCTTCTTCGCATATATATATTCTATTGATGGCGTTCTGAAAATACTATCATAAACAATCGAAAACATATCCTTCGCTAACATAATATTCATTTCATTAATTAATATTAATATTTAATTCTAGCAAATCACAAATGTTCATAAGAATTATAAAAGACAAGTGCATTGTTCTAGCTACAGAAATTTTTTTGTGTTACTGTTTCTTTTTGTTAATTTATATTTGCTGCATGGAAAATTAGAAAAAGGAAGATAAATGTTTAACAATAAAAAGGAATGCGATATCGTGTTTGAGCTTTCAAGAAGCCAAGCATCACGTTTGATTGCACTTTGCACTTTAATAACACCTACTTTAAAAATGCAAATAACAGGAAGAAAACACAAACAACTGACAGATGGAGCATTATTGAAACTTTTCGTACTGTCAGTGATTTGAAGCATGGTATGATAGGACAGTATAGTATGGTACAGTATTTGTAAAATATAAATTTAAAAGGGCGAAATTTGTTTCCATAGTTGCTAATCCAGATTTAGACATCATATTCTTTTCCGTGTAATCTGCGACACAATCGACGATGACGCAAGGCTCATATCCCCTTTCCCCATCCTACTTACAGCTGGGACTATAAAAATTGAAAAAGAGAAAAACTACAAACATGATTCACTGAAAGGTTCGTCTTTCATGAATACGTTACGGCCTTTTGCTAATACTATGAATATTTTTATAAACTTTTATTAACATAATGTGAAGGTAATGTTTAATGTGCAGGATCACAGCATAATCACAAATTAGAGAAAGAAATACGTTTTTGCTTTATGTAAGGGCCTATTTTATTCAATTCACTAAATACATTATATCATTACAAATATGGCTAATGGTAATTACTGAATGTGGAATGTGGTAAGCTACAGAAACAAACTCTACATCTATATGTCTTTTACTTGAAATAATGGACAGTCATATTACTAAAACTTTCAAACAGAATATGAAATCATACTTGTTTTTTGTAAAACTTACATTCTAAAATATAATAAAGTAATAAACAAAGTTACATACATTTCATATATAGAATTAGTGGTTGCGTGAAGCTGAATATCTGCAGAGTAACACTATGTTTTCTCTCGTTCTTGTCATTATATCCGTTACTCTCTTCTTTCTGAAATCTATCTCGACAGAAAAGTTAAGATATATTAAGATCGGTTTATAAAAGTTAATCGTATATACTTCCACCAGGTATAGTAATTTTATCATGAACATAACAAGTATACTATGCGTGGAAATATTGCATATATATATGTAATCTAGACTGTGATGGCATGAACAAAGTTTCGAATTTAAATCTATCGTACGGTTATGTAGTGTATGCAATGTACAACATATCTATATACAATATATCTGTATAAAGAACACTCGAAGGCTGGTAAGGTCAAAATTAATATGGTACACAGCAATACGTAGTACAGCATGAAGATCCGCACGGGTATAGTTGGTGAAGCAACACGGATGTGTTTATGTCAACACGTACAGCGATACAGTGATTTGACATAACGGTCAATGACATGTGCTACGAATATTAATTCGTACAGTACACAATATACTGTGAAAAGCTATATAGTGACTGTTCTGTCACAAATACAGGTGAACAATTCCATCAAGAAAGTTCTTAAACAAACAGTTAACTTTTATCAGACGGGGAAAGGTGTGAACCAGGTCAAGAACTATTACTTCTTTTGGAAAATGACGTTTACAGTTTCTCGATTCGTGCATTACTTGAATTTTCTTTGTGGCTGTGTTCACGATAAGTAACGTTAGATGTAAGATACAATAATAAAAGCTATTATTTGTTAACTGTGTCTAACGTATAATATGTTGTATATAAATATATACCTTTTACGTTCGGAAGAGAATACGCAACTTCTATCATGTCTGTCTGAAAATATATTAAAAATATTTTGAAGTTGGAAATAAACCCTATTACATATTATTGAGGAATTGGGTTTAAGAAACAATTACCTCCAGTGTATAGAAGCTTCGGTTAATTGACATCCATTTAAATGACATACAGAAGTAAGGATCGATTAGTGTTATTAGGAAATTTATACAAGTAGACGATATAACTTTATTATATAACTTATTTGAATACCTGCAGGGTAATTGTGATAGTAAACACTTTGTTGTCTTTCGTTCTTGTCATTATCACTGTAACTATCTTCTTTCTGAAATCTATAACGACATAGACGTTAGTTAAAAAGGAATTAAGAAGAACGGAGAAAGTTAATCCTATATACTTCCACCAGCTTGATTGATTTCATCATGAACATAACAAATATGCTATGCGTGGAAATCTTTCAACATTTAAAAATTAATTGCAAACTTTAGGAAACAACATATGTAATCTAGACTGTGATGTCATGAAAAAAGTTTTGAAAGTAGACCTATCAAACAGTTATGTAGTATATGTAATGTACAAAATATGTTTATACAGTAGATCTTTATAAAGAAGATATCCAGGCTGGTTAGGTCAAAAATAGGCTACACATAACGACGTTATACAAGGGAATAGTTGGTATTGCAACCGATGTCTGTATGTCAAGACGTACTGCGAGCCTGGCAGTGGATAGACATAACGGTCAATGAATGACGTGTGCTACGAATACGTACTTTGTACAGTTCACTATATACTGTGATAAGCTATATAGTAACTGTTCAGGCTCAAATACATGTTAACAATGCCATCAAGAGAGTTCTAAAACAAACAGTTAACTTTGATAAGACTGGGCAAGGTGTGAACCAGGTTAAGAACTACTATTTCTTTTACTGTTCCTCGATTCGTGCCAGGGGCGTAGCGAAGGGTTTTTTGTTGGGGGGTGTGGAGAATTTAATTTGCCGACGGATCTGAAAGTGGTGACTGAAATGGCAATTTTTCAGTTTTGAAACGTCCTTAGATGCAATCTGGTGTATATTCTAAGTCAAATTTGATTTGCCGACGGATCTGGAAGTGGTGACTGAAATGGGGGAGGGGTCTAAGGGGAAGGGGTGTCCCCCTCCCCTTTGAAAAATTTTTAGTTCTGAAACGTCCTTAGATGCAATCTGGTGTATATTTTAAGTCAAATTTGATTTGCCGACGGATCTTGAAGTGGTGACTGAAATCGGGGAGGGGTCTAAGGGTAGGGGGTCTACCCCTCCCCTTTGGAAAATTTTTAGTTTTGAAACGTCCTTAGATGCAATGTGGTGCATATTTTAAGTCAAATTTGGCACGGAAGAAGCTCCCTTTCTCCTTTTCTCTATTCAGCTTTCCTTCTTTCTTCCCCTTCCGATCTCTCTTCACCTTTTCTCCTTTTGCCGACAGACCCAAAATTTGCCGACAGCGACCAAATTATTGGGGGGGTGTGACACCCCCCACCCCCCACCCCCCCCCCCCCCCCCCGCTCGCTACGCCCCTGATTCGTGCATTAATGATATACATTTGCTGCTGTGTTTACGATCAGTTACGGCAGATCACCCGATACAGTGCCACCTGTAACACATGTTACCGTGATGCGAACACAGCCTAATAGTTACTGATGCACGGTTGTGGAACATGAACAGTAGTTACTGTACTAGCTAGGAGAATCGGGTGGGCAGATGTAAGAAACAACAATAAAAGCTATACTCTTTTAACGGTGTCAAACGTATAATATGTTCATATTTGAAAATATACCTTTTACGATTGGAAGAGAATTCGCAACTTTTATCATGTCCGTCTGAAAAGATAATACAAATATTTTTAAGTTGGAAATAAACCCTTCTTAATATTAAACGCAGTTTCCTTTGAAACATTGGGTTTAAACAAATACCTCCAATGTTAAGCAATTTCCGTTCATTAATATCCATTTCAATGACATAAAGAGGAAAGTATCGATTTGTTTTCTTAAGAAACTTATACATGTAGACAATATAACTATATTTTACCTAGTTAACAGTAGTTTAAACTTTTCTTAAAGCAAAACTTAATAAATTAGTGATAGCTTTTCGATGTTGGATTTTCAATTCTGTTTAAATATAGCCTAAAGTGAACCATGACTATGTTGTACTTACTTTTTAATATTCGTATTAGCAAAGCCACTAGAAATATTAAAGCAAGAACAACTGAAATGACGGCTGCTAATAATTGTCGTGGTAAATACACCGTAGATAAATTTCTAATAGATGTCACTTCAAAAGAAAAATAAAGAAATTGACTTAAGTTGACATTTCACCAAATTATCTTGTCCTTATTGTTGGTAAAGAAGCTTGAATTAGGGGTTAAATTCGTAGCACAGACTTGGAATTGTGAAGAAAACTTTTTAAAACAGTTTTGGTACTATGTAAAACCCAGCCAACTGATACCCTTGAGTGTGAAAGGTGATAAGTTCACCTGTAATTTTTGTTACTTTTTCATAATTGATCACTTACATTTAGCTACAACATTCAATACTTGTGTTGTTGCAACTGGCGGAATCTTGTTGATAGCGAAGCATCTTACTTGCAGAGGCTGTCTCACGGCCACGTGTATCATGAACGTCCAATACGTGAATGGTTCTCTATAATAAACATACTCAGTGACGTTGGAAAGGAATTTCCAATCTCCCTCTGTTGACAGCCATTGTAATTCTACACTTGGTCTAGGGTTACCCTCAGAAATACAGCATACGTTGGCAAACTGGTAAACAGATAGATGATGTAAGCCATTCTCTGCGTATCTGATTGAGGCTGGATCTAAGTTTCAAACAGTTTAACAATTTAAACAATCACCGATCTCTATTGGAATCAATGAGTTGGTTTAAAGAAACATGGCAATGTATTTACATAATTCAGAATTAGCGTATTCAAAACATAATTTATTTATGAACATCATTCATGTGTGTACCGCATGGAAAGGAATTATACAATCATCTGCCGCTATTGGAATCAATGATTTGGTTTAAAGAATAAACTGATTTAGTGGGATAATGCAAAGTTATCCTGAATTTTGAATTAATTAATATCGAATACAATGGGTCTCACAACATACCTTACAAAGGCGATATACATAAAGTGGGCTTCTTCCATTTGACAATGACTAGAATACATAATAATGTACGAACTGTGTATTTTCCTGTATGACCATTAACATATATTTAGTTTTTAAGCTTACACCTTCTTAGACGAGAATGTAAAAACTCATTTTCATGTTTACATATCTTCACGAGCATGACTGTGAAATATTATACAACGTATTGTGCAAATTATATTACTTACATAGGACGTCCATTGCCACTTCCGAGTAGACATTCATCGTTTTACGCAACGAACACCTTAACATTTGACGATGATAGCGGCGATTTACTTCAAAGATAATCTCACTACTCAATTGTTTAATAACTCCCGCTGAAAAATACGTTTTCACTTCTTGCGAAATAAGCAACGATCTACTTTCATTGATAGTCCATGTGATGGTATCCTCTACTGCAAGGGATACATTTATACAACATGTAGCTGATGTTGTCTTATCTTCTGTTGCACCATTTCTCATTGACACGGATGGAAAAGCTGCGGGAGTAAAAGAGACTAAGATCGTTCACATTGCTTAAAAAAGGTAAAGTTCACATTGAGCATTTATTAAGCTAGTTAATTAGCTCTGCGACACAGAAATGTTTTATTTAAATGAGTGGTTCTCACCAATAACTGAAACTTGAATAGATCTCTCTGACGATGTTCCTGTGTCCGAAAAATCCATACGACAGGTATATGTACCAGCATCAAGAAAGTTGACATTGTAAATCTCCAGTGCAGCAAACATGCCGTCTTCCGCTACAGTAGACTTGTAGTCTTCGGTCGTCTTTACTACGCTATCCACTTGTAAATCATGTTGAATGGTTGTTGATTGGGGCAAAGTCCACGTGACGAATGGTACATGTCCACTCGTGACGAAGTTTACTTTTATTTTCCCAACGGTACCAAGTCGTATTAGAATTTCCGTGCTTTCGTTCAGAGATACTGTAAGATAGAACAAGCATTCACAATTGCTTGAGGTATAAGTACAGAAATATGATACTGAAGATTAAAAAAATGTAACTAACGAACTTGATACGATTATTTGTTTGCAAAATAACTGAGCGATTGGAGCAATAACTCAGAACCCCTGATAATAGTAAGTATCTTTTGCATGTTTAGATTAATAACAAGACAGGAGTATTCCAAAATAGTATTGGCTGACAATTTGCCTTATCGCTCACTTCCTGAGCGTTTAAATGTTTAACTTAATGGTAATTACTTTAAATAGCACATATCATGAACTTGACACCCGATACTGATCGCTGGTACAGTTTTATTGCTCGTTTTCTGTAACAAATGTTACAGTGTTACGAACAAAACGTAGTAATTAATGATGTAAGGTTGTGGGGTATGAGCAGTAGCAGTGCAAGTTCAGGAATACGCGATTGTAAAATGAAGTCGTATCTAGTCGTTTTATGCTATAAATAGGCCGATGGGTACACCCGAAGATGGCCTTTCTTCGTTCTCGGCATGAGGAATTCAAAGAGAGGTGTTAACTGAAATCAAATGGTACCGTACTTCCTTTACTTAATAGACTCCTTGACCAGTCGCGCAGTTCTTTGTCTTACATGGGAACAAGTTAACAATTTGCAGTTGTTACAGTGCTACCTGTAACACATGTTACCGTGTCACAAATACACAGCAGTCATTACTAATGCACACTGGATGTTGTTCCAGCTATGATATATCGGCTGAACTTGAACACAATCATCAGGCGTATAAGTGTCAATTTTTTTTTATCAAATATAAAGCAGGACAGTATTTCCCTTTTATTAATTTAATTTGCTGGATTCTAATATTATTGTTTAAAAGTAGTGATAACCGTGACATACTTGATTGACGGAACTGAAATGGAAATATGTGAACTGAATTATACTTTACTAAATAAGATGTGTTCGTAAAGTTGATCTGTTTTGATAATTTTAATAATTGGACACTTACCTGACAAAGAAACTATGAAAGCAAATAGCAACCATCTTGTGTACGGCGGTAGTTGTATTGAATAAGTTTCTACATCCATTAGTAGGTTAAAGGATTTTTGAAAAATTGTGTTGGTTAAAATGAAGACAAATCTCGACGCTAAATAAAACTGTTCTGAAAAAAGGCAATAGCTGCCTCCAGAAAGCAAATGACAGTGTCTTTCCTGTTTAGCAAACTGAAATCCATTGTTCTCAATATTGATCTTGACTTTTATTATTAATCCTTTACTTTCTATATGACTTTATTATAATAGTTCATGTAAATTACAATGGTTCTGAAAGTCAAAGAAGCACGATCCGTCAGTATGTCACAGTAATACGACGGCAACTTGGGTTAGAAAACAATACGTAATATTAACATATTATACTAAGAAAGTGACCTTCTAACAAGAAACATTCGTTGTGTGGATTTATGAAAGCAATTAAAGGGGCTCCACCCGTGTTTATGTTTAGAATACCGCCTTTCGTTGGTGACAGAAAAGACTATAAAAGTGATTGATTATTGGTTTTATTCAATTTTAGCGCGTTTTTACTTTTCCGTCCACTACAATCAAGTAAACCTATTCTCGGCCAGTTCCGACCCCTTTTGTATTACAATATATAAAGAACTATTGACGCAATGTAAATTTAAAGACCCCCGCTTCAATAGCTACATTAGAATATGTGTGATACAGTTTACACACTATCGTAGCACACGAACAAAATTCTAGTTGAATTTACGCAAGATTGCAACGAAGAAATTACTGGTAGTGGTATGAATGCACAGTTCACCTTAACAATTCTCAAAGGAGAGAAATAACATATTGTTAGATGGAAAATCTTTTTCGGCATCGGAGATGTTAGCTTCTCGAATAATTGATAAATTGTCCCAACTCATGGCATTTGTAATCGAAACAACGATTCAGATATCACGTGATAGTAGAACCACAAGCGTTGTCGTCTGGACTTGTGACAAGGCCTAATGTTATGATATTTGCGTACAAACATATGATAGCCTGTAACACAACTTCACTGTCTCTACACAGTTGAAGTAATTTTACAAGTACTTTTTCTTCGATAACATACTCTGTGCTTCTTGAGCGTTGTAGTTGCCAGAATGTTTGCGAACAATAGGTGAGAGAAAGTTGGAAAAGACTATTTTTAGCATGAACATCTCAGTACTCTTAATGTCGCTAGTTTTGTATGGAAGAATCACAACGTGTGATTGTTATGATTGTATTTGTTTACAATTGTGAGTGTGTGTATTTCTGCAAAAGTATTTCTAAAAACAATAAAAAGACAATACGAAAGACACAGTGTTCACTTTTTTATTAAGATTTAGTAGATTTGCCAATTTATTGTAAACAATTTTAAACGTTGTAAACGTTTTGGGCAAGTTTGAAATGGAACACATAACATGGCTTTTATTTTTGAATTCCCACAACCTGAAACTCACCAATGTGTTTGACAAGTTATATATTGCAACATACTAACTCTTCACCTGTATGTCCCTATGGATAAACATGAAATTTTGTGTAAACTGTACAGTACAAACTAGTATAAATTTTGAGATTGGATGACCTGGCTATCTATATTAAAGGTCATACAACACTAAAATACAAAGAAAATACAGGTTGTACTGTGGCCTCGTAGTAAACTTCGAAAGAATGTCCAACTTAATTGGTCTATTTTTTATTAATCCCTCCATACTGTCTTCAATTAACGTTGCATACAATAAAGCCTGTGGTTTATGAACAAATGTCTTGAAAATGGTCACTTTCCGCGGAATAATTTATCCGGACCGCCTCACAAAATGCTATGCAAAATTGTGAAAATACTATACAAGTGCAATTTTTATACAATTGGTATCGATAAGACGACTGTCAGGTTGGTGGGTGGCGGGAGGGGAGGGGGCAGGTTGAGGCCCATCAGCCAGAATAAAAGCCCTTTGAGGTCCAATACTATCATACTATAAATTAGTTATACAATTAGGTCTATAATCAGGTCTTAACCGTATACTAATACTCCTGCCTGTACGAGTTTTATGTGAAGCTCCCCACTGGATCTACGCCAGAATGGGACTGACCTCTCAAGGGTTTCCCACTCCTTCCCATATATATTCAGGGGCGTATCCAGGATTTTCTAACCCGGGGGCGCGAATTACTATTTAAGCGGAGCGCCACCATCGGTTGGCGCGCATCGTACAAGAAAATATCTGGTTTTAATACCACCCAGATCACCGGAAATGGCACTTTTCAGGCTTGAAAATGACCAACCAGTTGTATACTTTTGCCTGAGAACCAAGTATTTCCCAATAGTTTTTTTTTCCATCCATAACCTTTTTGAAGATTTTCACCAGTCACACATCATGTTTTACCTCATCGCATCTCCTGTGGATCATTGCTTTTGTAGGTGATTCTATATCGTCGCGGCCCACCATACACGACAGGCCCACTTTTCAAGGTTTTGAGCCCATTATTTGTTCAGAATTTGAAACTTCACATTTGCCGTGAATAAACTCACTTCAAAACATACCCATAATACACAAAATGTCATCTATGGACAACCAATATAGAAAAACCTCCTTGAACCTCTAACAGACCGGTCAAAATTACACGAGTAGAGGGAAGTATGATGAAGAATGTTGGTAAGGAAATTTTCGAAAATTCAGTCACAGTTAATTTATTGGTGTACAAATATTAACCCCTCTTATAACGGCTATTATAAAACTTGGTTGAAGGAAATGAAAAAAAAATACGAGATATTTCCGAGACCGAACACTACACACATAGGCGTAGGAGGCGAGGGGGGGGGGGGGGCTCCTACTGAAAGAAAAATAAATTGCAATGATGTAGCTAAAGGAAATGAATAGTTTAAAAAGTATCTCCTTGATAATTAAAATAAAGTTCTAAGCTTGGCCGACTTATTCGCCATTACTAATGTAAAAGAGAATTTGACACAATCGGACCACCGTGCTGTTTCTCCATCTGCTTAAAACTTTTCGTTGTTTACATTTTCCCGCGGTATACTGCTCAATTTCAACGGACAGTACGGTACACGATGTCATGCGATGTAATGACCGATGCTTGCTCTTATGACATTGACATTAACATGTTGAACGCGCGCTTGGCGCGCGAAAAATTTAGGTGATATTTTTCGGGCTAATCGTTACAGCCCCCAAAATCAAATTGAGTTCTTATGACTACACCATTTTCATGTTCACTGATATGATGTGATATCTGCTGTTTGCTTTACAAATTGGAACAGGCGCGCCAAGGGAGGGGCGAAGCCTGTAGGCAAACTTTCTAAGCGTAGCGCCACCACGAGTAAGCGCGAAGCGTACAAGAAAATTTTGACCGAAAATGCCTCCCAGATCGCTAGAAATGACACTTCCCATGCCTTGTAAGTTTCATCCAAGCATTTTCTATTTTGAAATTACTAGCGATATCATAAAATCATAAAAAAAAATATGCTCGGGGGGCGGTCTCCCCCTTCCCAAAATTCGTCATGTTCCCCGACGACTCGGTCGAGACCTGCCACAGTTGGTTTCATAGCACAATTGTTTAGGCGTCCATACACACACGCGTTATGATAGACCATATTTAGTTTATATATAGATACATTAGTGAGAGAGGAAAATGGAAACGTCAAAAATGGAGTTGTCGGTGTAAGGGTAGGGTGAGGCGCACGCCTCTTCCGAAATCCTCGATCCGTCACTGGCTACCCGGCCATGTGTATATAATAGGGATCAGCGCTGTAATGATGTCACTGTTCCTCTCTCTTTTCCCGGTGTCTTGGCGTTTTTCTTTTACTCCCTCCTTTTCTCCTGTTTCTCTCTTTCTTCTTTTTCTTTTCCCTTCCTTCCTCTCCTTCCTCCTCTTTCCCCCCTCTTTTATCCCTTTTTTCTTCTCTTTTTTTTTCTATCCTCTTTTTCTTACCCGGGGGGGGGGCGCACGCCCCCAACATCCCCCTGGATACGCGCCTGATATTGTTCCCATTAGGGGATCTAGATAAAAAAAAATGGCACTTCAAAGTCATAAGTGGTAAAGAAAACCAAGACGAGATTGTGAAACAAAATGTATTTCTCGATATTTCGAGAAAATGAGCAAATATTTCGAGAAGATAATAAATTTGGAAATAAATAATAGACATTTCCTACATCTCATTTTGGTCATCGTTGCATGTTCTTACATTCTTCTGGAGGATACCCCTATATATTTTGATCATATCTATAAATATTCCTTACCCTAGAACTGTCTTAACGATTATTTTCAATTTGCACAGGTTTGCTGTGTGTGTTAGTCGTCAATGTGATGTTGCTTCTACACTTCCATGCTTAGAAGGAAATTCAATAATGAAAATAAAAGCAAACATAACATAATAATGTGAGGTCATGGTTAATAAATACAACAGACAATAGACAACACAGAGACCAAAGTGTATATATTTATAGTGGAGATTGTGCTGGTACTCTTTGTCTCTATAAAACATATCATGTTATATGGAACGTGTAAAATCTTTACTATAGTAAATCATTAGTGACAAACCAGAAGTAGCAAAATGGAAAGTATTCTCAATGATCCCGATCATACCAATAAATGTTTGAAATATATCTTAACATTTCTACCAAATATAATCGTTTCAGGCAATCAGTTTGTGATATTTTGTTCTCGGCGTAAACTTTCTCAAAAGGTGTTTCTGAAAGTGTTGGCATTCTGAAAATGCTTTCATGAACGAACGAACACAGTTCCTTTTTATAAATAATTTCCATTACATTAATTAATTGTAATATTATTTCCAGCAAATAAAAAAGTTAACCGAATAATGAAGGACAATGGAGTGCAGTGCATATATTGCATATATACAACTAATATTTATGTGTTACTGTTTCATCTAGTTAATGTTCATTTTTTGCATGGGAAAGGAGCAAACGGAAGTTAAATACGTAAACATTGTACAATAAAATTGTTATTAAACTTTCAAGTATCCAAGCATCACGTTTAATTGTAATGGCAATAATAGCACCTTCAATAAGATTGCACATTACAAGAAGAACACACACAAACAAAAGGATACTTCATTTGATGCACAGCTATTTGCTATTCGATGTAATTTGTAATTCATATTCCTTTCCTTTATGTCTTTGCGATCACTTTTGTATACACTGTTTCTTTTCATATTATGTTTCAAAACACTTTTACTTTTGCCGACAGAAGTAGCGTAATGGATATAATTTTTCTATTAGATAAAGGTTCAGGAACTGTTCAAACTATCAGTGATAGTATTTTGAAACCTGGTATGATACGACAGTATAGTATATATGACATTTTTTTTCAACATTGTACAAGCTGGCTGTATTTTAAAGAATTTGAAAGAGCTAAATTGTTTTTATTGCTGCTAATCCTTATTTAGAACAAAGTATTCATTCCCAGGCGAATAATCGTCGACACAATTGACGAAGGGACCGGGTTCATTTTCCCAATCATTGTCCTCATCACAGCTGGAAATACAAAAAGTGAAATAAGAAAGCATGACAAACATGATTCACTGATAGTTAAGCTTTCATGAACACGTCAAGGACGTTTGCTAATACTACGTATATTAATTATAATATATTATTATTAACATAATGTTAAGCTAATGTTGAATATGCAGAGGAAGAAATATATATTTATATATTTTTTTTATGTATGTCTACTATTTTAATGCATTAAATACATGATATCATTACAGAAATGGCTAATGGTAATTCTTAAATGTTAAATTTTGGTAAGCTTCCGGAACAAACTCTACACCTCTATTTATGTTAGTTGAAATAATATACAATTAAAACTTTCAAATAGAATATTGTAACATACTTTTTTGGGTAAATCTTAGATTCTTAAGGAAATATTTAAGTAGCAAAGGGAGTTACATACCAATCATATCTAAGATCAGTGGCCGCGTAACAATGAGTGCCTGTAGAGTGCATGGACGAAAATACAACGGTACGAAATATTAAGCAAAATGAGGAATTATAGCAATATACGTTTCTGTATCAGGAGATATGAAGACGAAAAAGAAACAGAATTTCTTATTTTATTAATATTGTCCAAGTACTCATTTGGGTAGCAATACTTATATTGTTAGGATACCTGATGTAAAGCTTCTAACGTCATTAAAAATAAGATAATCAAAACGTCCACATAAAAAGAGCTCAAACCAGAGTTTTACATGTTAAAATTGGCATTATATAGATTGTTATGAAAGAAAACAGCTGCTTTGCATGCCTCCAGGGTATTATTGTGATATAACTCACTTTGTTGTCTTTCGTTCTTGTCATTCTCACTGTTGCTCTCTTTATTCTGAAATCTAAAAGGACAGAAAAGTTAAATAAAAAGAATAAAGAGAAAGAGAGACAGGAAAATAGGTTTTATAAAAGTTAATCGTATATACTATCACCATCTATAATAGTTTCAACTATGATGACAACTACGCTATGCTTGGAAATCTTACACCATTTAAAATTAAACTGCAGTGTAAACTTAAGCTAACAGCAAAGCTACCAAGTATATTTGAGAAATGCAAAATATGCAAAAATACCTTTAACTTACAATTAAAATAGAATCAAAACCTCATAAAAACTGCAATTGCAAAAACAAATATCTTTCCCTAGATATGCCTTCTTCAGCATACAGCTTTGTTGTTGTGTGCTTGTAACGCTTCTCTACAGTCCAATCTGGACTGTGATGGCAAGAACAAAGTTTTGAATCTAAACCTTTCGTACAATTATGCAGTATATGTATTGTAGAATATCTCTTGATTCAGCAGATTTTCATAAGATTCCCAAGCTGGTAAAGTAAGAATGGGGCTTTATACTGAACAGCAAAACGATCTGACGCAAGGACATAGTTGGTAAGCAACACAAACCGATGCGTTTATGTCAAGACGTACAGCGATACAGTGAAATGACATAACGGTCATTGACGTGTGCTATGAAAACGCACTTGGTATAGTACAATATTTAATGTGCTAAGCTAACGTGCTATGTAGTTACTGTTCAGTCGTAAATGCATGCAAACAGTTCCATCAAGAAACAAACACTTAACTTTTATTGGATGGAAAAGGTTTTTCTTTTGGGAATTGACAATAACTGTTTCTGGATTTGTGCATTTCTCGAATACATTACTTGCTGTATTCCCGATTAGTAACGGCAGATGCAAGAAAAATGGTTAAAGCTATAATTTACTAAGCTAACAAGGTATAGTTTTTTTTGTATATTTCAATAATATATATACCTTTCACGTTCGGAAGAGAATACGCAACTTCTATCGTGTCTGTCTGAAAAGATGATAAGACTAGTTTTGAGTTGGAAATTAAATTTATAAACCATACTATTAACACGCACCTGCAATGTGAAGCATTGTTCTCTTTAAATCTCCATTGGACAATAGCTTTGGTAAATAAACATGCATTTCAATGTCATAAAGCATAAAGGCTCGATTACTATTTTTAAATAGCTTTATTTTACCTGCTGTAACAGTATCTTAAACTTTTGTAAAAAGAAAGTGAATATAGTTGTAAGCGTTTGTCGATGTTACATTGTTCAATTCTGCATTATACATAGCTTAAAGTGAAACCATGATTATGATGTACTTACTTTTTAATATTTGCATTAGCAGAGCCACCAGAAAAATTAAAGCAAGAACTGCTAACATGACGATTGCCAATAATTCTCGTGAAAAATATACCCTGGATGTCACTACAAAAGAAAACAAACAACAGAGGGATGTACGTATTATTCAGTGGAGTCAATAATTAATTGATCAATTAAAATACACACATAACTATGGTCAGGGGAACTGTGACTAAGCAGGCCGCTAATTTTGATTCAGAAGGATTAGTTCACGTCCTTCAAGCGATAACTGTGAAACCTGAACTTTCACATGATAATTAAAGAAAGAAATCTACTATGTGTTATTGTTAACAATTTCTGAAATTATTTGAGCTTTAGTGAAACTGCCGGCCAAATATTTTATTAAACACACAGTTGTGAACTTACCATTTATTTTAATCTTCTTACTTGAAATATATCCTGCTGAATTATTAGCCACACACTGGTATTTCCCAGAATCGTTCATTGCAAGGCTTTTAAGCTCAAACTTCCAACTAGTAATGCTTTTGTTGCTCATCTTAGCTTTGATGGGAAGGTGTGCTCCCTCAGATCCATTCATGTTCGGGATCATAACTAACACTGTATCAGGGGAGGATATCCGTCAGACTGACACTCAAAAATTATGTCACTTCCTTCGGGTACCGTAGTTGAGGGGCTCAGCATACGTACACTGGCTAGATCTGTTACAAAAGCAATTAAAATAAACGTATATCATTTGTGCTTTGCTGTTAAACCTATATTACAAGGTTTAAGTAGTTAACAGAGGGCTGCATTGCTATTTTCTGTAGAGAAATTGACATTAGTTGACATTTTACAAAATTATCTGGTCCAACTTGTTCATAAAGAAACTTAAATCAGGGTTAAATTTGTAGCACAGATGGGGAACTGTGAAGAATAAATTTTAAACACAGAATTTGGTACTATGTAAACAAAAACAACTGATACCTTTTAGTGTGAATGGTAATAAGTTCACGTGTATTTTTAGTTACTTGTTCATGGCTGAAGACTTACATTTAGCTACAAGATTTAATGCTTGTGTTGTTGCAGCTGGGGAATCTTGTTGATAGCGAAGCATCTGACTTGCAGAGGCTGTCTCACTGCGACGTGTATCATGAACGTCCAATACGTGAATGGTTCTATATGATAAATATACTCAGTGACGTTGGAGAGGAATTTCCAACGTCCCTCTGTTGACAGCCATTGTAATTCAACACTTGGTCTAGGGTTACCCTCAGATATGCAGCATACGTTGGCAAACTGGTGCAAAGATATATGAAGTATGTCATTCCCTGCGTATCTGATTGAAGCTGGATCTACATGGGAAAGAATTGAATAATTTTAACAATCACCGCCAATGATTTAAATAAAAATAGTGATCCAGTCACAC